>NC_041384.1:728647953-728665804 GCF_002162155.2 Triticum dicoccoides | reverse complement strand
CCATCACTGTTCATTCCTCGGCCCTCGTGTTGATGCAACCGGAATACCAACAAATGAATTGTGATGTGTGAAATCAATACTGCTAGCAACTCTGTTGCTTGGTAGTTAAAGGATAATAATTTCATTCTTAGTATGTTGGTTTTCGAATCATCCTTCTAAGACTGATCGTGCTACCTAGTCCTTATTTCGGTGCACCCTTCGATTGATGAGTTAGGATCTTGTCAAGTCCTCACTCATTTGATCATATCGTCTTGCCCTCAAAAGCAAGATTGTTCTCGAGCTTAGTAACATATCGGTGGTTCGTGACTTTCCAAATATCTTCTTGGAGGTGTTACCGGGTTGTCACCTGACCGCTATGTTGAGTTCGTGATCAAGTTGGTTTCTTGTGAACCACCTTCTCTCCAAGAATCGGTGTTAGATATCCCTGAGCTAGTTGGTTAAGCTAGACAACAACTTGGAGAGTTGGAAGATAAAAGCTTGTCTGACTTAGTTCGTTCCATAGGGATATTTTGTGTAGTGTGTGTTGAAGAAAGATGATATCTTCATCGATTGGTCCTTGTGATCAGTTGCTGGACCTATTGTCTTATCAATCCCTTGATTTGAGTGTGGGCTATCGTCAAATCAAATCAGTACCAACGATGTTCGTAATGTTGTCCTACTCGTGGTTGATCCCTCGAGCATACACCATTACATCTTTGGTCTGACCAATGCTATCACCGTGTTCACATGATGGTGGAAGTCCAGTGATATGGAAATTCCGATGAGTTGCTGTTGAGCCCATCAGTAGCATTTTGTCTCCCCCCATGAATCATGTTGAACATCAACCTAGTGTTGGAAACTTGTGTAAGCATTTCTTCGTGTTTCGTTCATGAAGCATATGTTTGAATGAAAGTAGTGATTTTCCCTAATTCATGTGCATATGATGCAAGTTGCCGCCATGAATTCGAGGAAGATTGTTTTGTTTCCTTGGAATCATCCCAAATCAGTCATGCACACGTGCGAAGTATTCTGTGGTCTGGAGACTTGCAACCTTCATTCCATATGTGTATCCTAGCACACCAAGCCACTGACTGATTTGTTCAAGGAGAAGGAGTATCTTCATAAGAGCTAATCCGGACTTATGAAAGAACTTCGATATCCTCGCTGATGGTTCCCAACCAGAACTCGGTAGTGTTTTATTATAAGACTACTTTGTGGTCATGCTTGTCCGGGACAACGTGTTCACATGTTTGTAGCAGAACCAGCTCATGTTTTGGAGCTTACTATCGTAGTTCATTTCCCGAGAATCTCGCAACGTCATCTCGTCGATTTGTGTTGCAAACTTTCATTTTTCTTTCTAGACTTGATGAGTCTGGGATATCCTGACACCAACCAGATCTGAATCTCAGGCAGATATGATGGTTGGAACATTCTCCAAGAACTATAATATTGGTCCCTCGATAACCGGTAAAGTGGATGTCGTGGCCAACACACCCAGCCGGAAGACCTGTTATTATAATATCTTGATTGAGGAAGTTGGCCACCTCCCCATAGGGATTTCGTAGGGTTTACTCCCTAGTTGTTCCTTATGGATTCTTGTGCTCCCGAAGTCCGACCTTTACTTGATGTTCTAGATACCAGACCGTTTCTATGAATGGGTTACATTAGCACATCAAGGAGAACATTTGAAGCGGAGTGCTAAATGTCTCTCGGTCGATCATCCAGATTTTGTTCCTTGGCTTCGCTAAGGTGAAATCTGAGAAGGTGTTATCTTCCTTTGCATCTGCATCTTCCATCACCATTCATCATGGTAGTGAGTTGTGTTACCGGACCCTTGACACGGATGTTGGTAAAACCTTGATGATTGTGGAAATGCTCAAGTTCTTGAGAGCACGCACAAGCGCTACGTGTTATCCTCGGCACTAGCTGGGTTTGCTCTCAGTTTCCTCGGTTATGCTATAACCACTCCAACAGTGAATTCACTCTTTATTGTTGGGTTCTTCCCCAGTTACCAGAATCATTCTCAGCATTTGCATTTTGTTCCCAGCTTGTACCGCTAATGTGCCATTCTACCATGGGTCTCTTCCACCTCCGGTGATAAGCAAATTCATCCATTACGTTGTCTTCAACAAGGTAATCCACATCATCCAAGTTCGAGTATGCCATTCTACCGACCCCCTCCAAATGATCGTTTGTGATTACCTTATGCTGGTATGAAGAGTTTCAATGATCTCTGAATCAAAAGTAATTCTTTTTGCCACTTAAGGTAATACTCTACGATCACCTTCCTTCAGGATATTTCGTCGTGGTATCATGGCAACTCAACTCTTCGCTACGTTGGCAATCGTTTACCACCTTCTTAAGTGTGGAATTATTGTCCACCTAGTGAACCTTCGTCATCTGTTCCACTCCATTTCTTCAAATCTGTGCTTCGTCTCCCAGCTCAAGAGATGTTGCTATGTCTCATTCCGTGAGTTGTTCGATCTTCGAGAAGATCGACCCTTCTAGAGTCTCTTTCCCTCCAGGTCATGTTGGCAGGATTTCTCAGAGCAAGACGACAAGACAAAGATGGTGATCGAATCAACGTTTCTATGAAGTGCAACCTGGATCGTGAAGATCATACTAGTTTGCGTTTCCCCTTCACCTTACCCTACGCTTGAATCTCGAGACGAGATTCTTGTTTAGTGGGGGTGAGTTGTCACATCCCTAGCTTCTGGCATTGCTCTAGGCTAGCTTCATGTGTGCATCATGTCTATATTTTTGAAACTTGAATTGAGGAATATTGGAAGCCTCAAAACCCTAAATAAAAGAGGGGCAAAAACCCTAGAAATCTCATTCATTGCTCCAAAAGGCTCTTCTTAAATGTTTGATAATTTTTGGTAAGGGTTTTGGTCCCGACCAAAATATTGAACATTTTTAAGGATTTATTTTTGGGACTTTGAATTTAAATCATTAGCTATTTGAATTTGAATTATATTCATATAATTAGAATATAATTTCAAATACCCCCTGAAATATTTTATAAGCTTTTGGAAAAGTCCATCTAGCAATATAAAAATATTCAGAGGAGCTTTGGCATTGTTGAATTATTATTTTTAATTCAAACAGTGGCAAAAGAATTAATTAAAAAAACAACAGAACTGAAATAGAAATAAAAGAGAGACAGAGAAGGACTTACCTGGTGCCCACCCGTGCAGCCCACCAGCCGGCCCAGTTTCCCCCCCCAGCCGGCCCAGCCCATCTCCACTCCCTTCTCCTGTCGTCTTCGTCCTCGGACAGAAGGACGAGCGTGTGGCCGCGGCGCGCACGCACGCGCCCGAGCCACCTCCTGCTTGCCGCCCCGCCCCGGATCGGCTGAGGATGCCACGACACCCCCCTGGAACCCCCTCGTCCGCTCCCTTGCCTCCCTGCTCTCTCCCTCTCACTCCCCTGCTCTTTTTCCCCTCATGGCCGAAGCCGCCATGGCCACTCCGATGAGCTACACCACGGCCACATCCACCCCCCCCTCGCCCCCTCTCCGCATGCCTGAGCTCCGCCCTGACCCCGCGGAGCTACCCACCGACGCACGCGATCAGAGGAGGCCGAAAACGACCGGAGCGTCGTCGTCCTTATCTCTGGTGCCCGGAGATCGCCGCCGTCAATTCGCCGGTGCAGAAGCCTCCCCGAGCCCGCCGAGCTTCTCTTCCGACCCCATGTGAGCTCCTGCATCTTCCCTTATGCTCGCCCCCCTCTGTTTCTCTTCGCTAGCTCGATTCCGCCGGAGCCGAGAGCTCATCGCCGCCGGCCATGATGCCTCCATCGTTTTAGCCACCACAGCCCGTGCCTGAGTGTGTCAACGCGTTCGGTGCCCTCCCAGGAGCACGCAGATCCCACCAGCTCCTCCTCCCGAGCACCCTAACGCCGAGCCCAAACTAACCCGAGCTCCGGCCGCCGCTGCCGAGCTCGCCGCCGTCAGCCCCGGCCGCCCCGCGACCTTCCGCTGCCTCCGCTGGATGCGCAGGAGCACGGGCTCCCTCCTGGTGCCCTCAGGGTGCCCAACCGCAGCCTGTAGCGCTGTCCCGAGCAACTCCGGCGAGGTCTCGCCGTCGCCGTGGTCGCCGGCGTCACTAGCTGACGTGGAGCATTAGGTTAGGTGCTAATCACTCAGTTAATTAAACCCTTGTGCATGACATGTGGGACCACTGCTGTTAAAAACACGGGTTAAGTTAAATAACCCCCTGTTAGCTCTCTATCTCACTGACATGTGGGCCTCGATGTCAGTTTGACTTGCTGACGTGGCTTTTGACTGGCCCCACACGTCAGTGACTCATGCCAGCGGTGTGTCACTGACCAGTGGGCCCCACTGGTCAGGTTTGACCCGGACCAGCCCCTGTTGACTATGCTGAGGTCAGCATGACCTAGTGCTGACGCAATAATTCCTTTCTGGAATTTAAGTAAATCTAAAATGATTTATTAATTTCAGAAAATGCCTAAAACTTCTAAAAATCATAGAAAATTAACCGTAACTCCAAATTAAATAATTTATATATGAAAAATTATCAGAAAAATTCAAGGAATCCATCTGTACCATTTTCATGCATGTTAGAACAACTTATAGGTGCTGTTTAGCACAAATCAATTAAATGGCATTTGAATAATCACATATGGAGTTTGAATTTGAATCTTGTATTCAAACCAACTTCATTTAATCTGTTGCTAGTTGCATTAGCCGAAAACACATTCATTTTGCCATGTCATGATCATGCATCATATTGTGCATTGCATTGATTGTGTTCCCTTCTGTGTTGCCGGTATTTGTCCCCTCTCGATAGACGTGATGCCGATGATGTGATCGTTGACACTGATGAAGACTCAATGTTATCTTCAGAAGTGCCAGGCAAGAAAAACCCCCTTGTTCATTCCGATACAATCCTACTCTCTCGCTCCTGCTCTCTTTTACTGCATTAGGACAACACCGATTCATCTGTTACTTGCTGCGGTAGCTGAACCCCTTTATCCTCTGCATGACCTGTCATTCCACAGTAAATAGATGAAACCCACTAGCATGAGTAGGAGTTGTTTGAGCCCTGATGTGCCTACTCATTCATGCTTGTTTGTCATGCCTGCTACTGCTTAGAGTTGAGTCAGGTCTGATTCATCGGGGATGAATCAGAGGTGTGTGAACATGTCCTACTGTGTGTGAGCTAAGTGTGTGAACACGATTTGGTAAAGGTAGCGGTGAGAGGCCATGTAGGAGTACATGGTGGGTTGTCTCATTGCAGCCGTCCTCAGGAACTGAGTTCTGTGTTTGTGATCCATGATTCAGCTACTACCACGCATTGGGCCCGAAACCAATGGACCCTCTCGGCTTCTTAATCACCCTTGTCCTCTGTCCAGGAGTTGCAAGTAGTTTCTGGTGTTTGTAGTATGCTGGAGGCCGTGGACAGCGCTGACCGTACGGGTGGGCTGTGATGCGGTAGGCACGTGGCCGGGTAAACCGGGCACCCGTTTGGTGTCACGGAACCCTGTACACATCGTTTGGGGCTGTGAGCGAAACTCCGGCCGGATCTCCTCATGGATGGAACCCGAATAGGCGATAAACCTGGACTAGAGACTTGAGTGTTTAGGCAGGCCGTGGCCGACACCCACGTTGGGCTTCCGCTTGAAGGTTGCCGAGTACATGTCGTGTAAACGGCGGTAAGTGGTGAGAGCGTGTGTGAAGAAGTACACCCCTGCAGGGTTAACATCATCTATTCGAATAGCCGTGTCCGCGGAAAAGGACCTCTGGGTTGCTTATATCAGTTCATAGACAAGTGAAAGTGGATACTCTAAAATACGCAAGATAAGCGTGAGTGCTATGGATGGCGTTCTCGTAGGGAGACGGGAGCGGATCCATAGTGGTGTATTGATATGGTGAATATGTGGACTCGTGTGCGCCACCTCAAAAAGTTACTCGCAGTCGTAGTTCAGGATAGCCACCGAGTCAAAGCTGGCTTGCTGCAGTTAAACCCCACCATCCCCTTTGTTGATAATGATGCATATGTAGATAGTTCTGATGTAAGTCTTGCTGGGTACATTTGTACTCACGTTTGCCTATTTTATGTTTTTGCAGAGAGACTTCAGTCTCACTAGTATTTCCGCGTGGTCTTCGACGTTTAGCTTGTTACCTCAGCTACGATCTTGTGCCTCGGCAGGATTTGGTAGATAGTCAGGCTTCTCAGCCTTTTTCATTTATAGATGTCTGTACTCAGACATGATAGCTTCCGCTTGTGCTTGACTTGTATGCTCTGATTGTTGGGTCATGAGACCCATGTTTGTAATGTCTCGCTCCTCGGAGCCTATTGAATAAATTACTTGAGTCGTAGAGTCATGTTGTGATGCCATGTTGTATTTGCACATATCGAGCATATTGTGTGTATGTTATTGAAATGCTTGGTATGTGTGGGATCTGACCATCTAGTTGTTTATCTTTAGTAGCCTCTCTTACGGGGAAATGTCTCCTAGTGTTTCACTGAGCCATGGTAGCTTGCTACTGCTCCGGAACACTTAGGCTGGCCGGCATGTGTCCTTCTTCGTTCCTGTGTCTGTCCCTTCGGGGAAATGTCACGCGATGAATACCAGAGTCCTGCTAGCCCAGTGCTACAGCCTGGATTCACTCGCTGATGACCGACACGTTCGATGCTGGGTCATGGATGCCTGTCCCTGTAAGTCTGTGCCACTTTGGGTTTACGACTAGCCATGTCAGCCCGGGCTCCTTATCATATGGATGCTAGCGACACTGTCATATACGTGTGCCAAAAGGCGCAAACGGTCCCGGGCAAAGGTAAGGCGACACCCGTGGGAATACCGTGCGTGAGGCCGCAAAGTGATATGAGGTGTTACATGCTAGATCGATGTGGCATTGAGTCGGGGTCCTGACAGCCACTCTCAATCTTGATTCTTATATGTGTTTCATAGTCGAAATGCTAATTTGATGCAATAATGAGAGAGAGAGAGAGAGAGAGAGAGAGAGAGGGGTATGATAGTGGAGATATGACTATTAGCTCAGTTCGTTACACATCAAAATTAATTCTTCAGAGTGGTGGCCACCTGCTAGTTTTTCCACTCCTTCTCTTCTCTCTACAACTAAGTATAAATGTTAAGATGCAAGAATGATCCCTGAACCAATTAAATACAACATTATTTAGTTACAACACTTAAAATACAATGCATTGATGGCTGTTTCTTAAAATCTTCCATCACCTATGATAAATGTGTGGGGCCAATACATTGGGAGTGATCCAAGAGTCAATGGAAGCACACCCATTTCTGCCATCATGTTCCCCATTGAACATGATGTGGGAGTGTAAGAGTTGACTAAAGGGAAACAAACTACATAATAATAAGGTGAGTCGTTGGCTTTATACATACCAAGTGATGTCCAATGTGTTGCCACTAGAATCATGTTAAAATAAATGCATAAATAGGTGACTAAAACAATTAAAATTAATATGAAAACAAATGTAAGAATGTTCTTGGTTTAAAACAATAAAAGCTATGAAGTTGGTTACAAAATGATGTATAAATAGATAAAATGAATTAAACTTAATGTGATGTCATCTTTTAACAAAAGATGTGAAACATGCATTATATATTTTTGCTTCAAGAATCCATTACATTCAGCATTCATGAACAGACAAGAATTATTATTTTTAACTTTTGAGTTGTGACTGACATGCTTGCCTTGATTACCACAAAAAAAGATATGTCTGACAGCTTAATGAGGTGGAAAAATTAATACACAAAAAAAGATATGCATGACAACTTAATGAGGTGAACACACAAGAATTACTATTATTATTAACTTTGGAGTCGTTCTGCCCATTACCACAAAGAAAGCATTATTTGCATAGAAAAATTGATGCAAGAAAATGTTTCTTATGACTGCATGCATGACTCACTGATGTCACGCAATTTTGATCAAACATCTATCAATAATTGATGTGGCATGAGAAGAACACATGTGCGGAGAAATCTAATAGTGAGAGGCTAACTATTTCGATGTAAGAGATTCAAGGTTAATTAGAAAATACTCCCACTGTAAAGAAATATAAGACACTAAAGTACTGATCTAAACACACTTATATTTCTTTACAAAGGGAGTACGTACTTATCTGCAATGAGAATGAAGTCGTGCATGTCATGTGGTTCAGCGACCGACTCCAGGTGAGGTCCAATGTCTGAAAAAATCATGTTACATCAACACATACTTAATCACCAAGAGTTCTAATAAATAATTATATTGAAAAGCTAACACACAATTGTAGCCAAACCATACAAAAATTGTGCTAGACAATACACCAACTCATAGGAAATGAACTAGAAGACATGGTAAAGAGAACTACAAAAACAAGCATCAATTAATTTGCTGTTGCTAACATTGGATACGACACTTGTACACGAGAAAAAATTAGACAACACTTACTTTTGATCTCATATACTATCTGATCGCTTGTTATTATGATGGTCTGATGCGCAACAACGATTCCACAAATGGCACCATATAGTGGGCAATGGACAGTGCACCAATGGTGAATTTCGCGCCACCACTTCAGCAGGTCACGTGGCATGTTGATTATCTCTTCAAGCGATCCATCACGGAGATTACACCTGAGAAGGTAGCACGCATCAGTGGAGAGGAATATCTTGTCCAGGTGAGCTGAAGCACAGGCAAAGACAAAGAATATTTCTTGGTATGGGCAGTCTTACTCGACAACATAGTGACCAATTCAGATTTGGCCCATCTTCCGCCAGCCAAATTGCAACGTCCCATGGATTGGCAGAGTGGATATAGCACAACTTTCCACCTAGCGCAGATAGCGCATCATTGTTGCCTAGATAATCCTTGCATGGCGGGTTAGGATGCACAGTAAATGATTCATCAAGTAAACTAAACCGAAGAATGACATCCGAGATAACCTTTCCATGTGCTATGGACTTGAGAGCACTCCAAAAGAAGACCCCCGGAAGGCAAATTGGAGTCCTTGCCTTTATAGGGTATGGCAGATCCATAGTGGCCTTCCATTCCCAAGCTTCTTTGCTGTCACCACCGAGTGTTAAAATTTCATGTCCACAGCTGCATTCTCCAGTGGTGATAACCCCATCAATTTGAGGAGAATCTCTGTATGAGCGGATGAAGTGCCTAGCCACCTTGTAGGTTCTACTCCATGGATCGAAGCCAAAGGCAACCTTGTGGTCGAACAAAACACTCGGGCTACCAGGTGGCAACTCAACAAATTCTTTGGTGGACAGGTTGCAACCGAAGATTTTCCCAACTATGCAAGGGATCAATATCAATCCGTCGCAGTGGAGAGGCATGCTGAACATTGGGATACCATAGGGCTGAAATTTCTTGAGCAAGATAAGCTCGGCGACCTTACCTTGCCCTGGCTGGAAGCTGAAGATACTGAGATACCTTGTACCCACCTTCCCTCGGTCCTTCTGATACTTGCGTGGCACGACGACCATGGACGACCTTGTTCTGATGGAATGCTCCAGGTGCCGCTGCATGAAAGGGGCGCTGGTTATTGTGGTACGCCATGCACTACTAGAATCGCCCCCTATGCCGACGGCCCCCGGCGGCATAGGGCCGTCGCCAACATATACGTCGGCGTAGCCCGGGAGGCCGTCGTCATAGAATCCCAACGGGGGCCGTACATCTATGCCGACGGCCCTGGCCGTCGGCAACGTTCAAGTCTAACGGCGGCCGCCGTCAAGTGTGACCAATGTCTTGTTGCCACGTGGCACATTTATGCCGACGGCCTAGCCGTCGGCTTAGTTTGAAAATAAGCCGTCGGCATAGGTGTGCCACGCGGCGACCAACCGTTACTCATGGGCCAGGGATATGCCGACGGCCGAGTCGTCGGCTTAGTTTGAAACTATGCCGACGGCTAGGCCGTCCGCATATCCCTTCCTCAAGAGCTCCCAGTTGCTGACACGTGGCGTCTATGCCGACAGCCTAGCCGCCGGCTTAGTTTAAAAACTGTGCCGATGGCTAGGCCGTCGGCATAGACACCACCTGTCAGCAACTGGGAGCTCACGTGCCGTCGGCATAGTTTGCATTTGATTTTTTTTCTTTTTTCTGTTTGTTTTCAGATCGATTCTATTCAAATATACAGCACATATCAACAGATATATATGATGGAAATAGACATATAGAACACATCGGGATATCATCCGGCACCATCACAACAATATATGCATACACATCATCACAATCAATATAAACATAAGCATAAGCATATAGAGAAGCACATAAGTCATCTAAAGGATCATCACCACACACAAGTCATCTAAAGAAACATAAGCATAAGCACACAAGTAACCGAAAGGATTAAGCTCCAGGACGTCGAGCACCGCGGAGGTCGTCATCGCCAAGACCGCCGAAGCCCAGGTCGTCACTGCTAGCAGCAGCGCTACCGCCAAGACCGCCTCCACCTCCGCCTCCGCCTCCGTGGATCGGAGTGGTCGGGCTCCGTTTCTCGGGAGTGCTGCGAAGACCATCGCCAACAGTAGATCCACCTGTTCCCTGGATGTTGAAAAGACATATTAACAGGATATATGATTGTGTTGAAAGGCATGACATGCTTTGGGTGAATAGATTGGGGATGAACTAACCGGCGAGGGGCCAGCGTTCTGTGCCACAAACTCCTCAAAGGTCAGCAACACTAGTTGTTCTGGAGGACATTGTGCTGGCTGCAACCGAGGACACCTGTCGGCCGCCATTTTCTGAAAAGCCTGCTGCATCTGGCGATCCCTCTGCACTTGGTGTTCATAAAGCCTCTCATGCCACGCCATGGTCTCCTGGCGTGTGTACTCCAGGTAGGCCTACGGTATGACATGATGGAACTCATAAAACTACTAAATGCGGAAAATAAAGTGAGCAATGAAGATAAGAGGGAAAATACTTACAGATTGTTGCTCCTGAAAGAGGTACTGTGACTGTGCACTAGTCACTGGTTGGCTCGTGCGCTGGCTCAGGCTTGGGTCGATCCGACGGAGCTGTGTGTAGGAGATAGTAGGAGTGATCACAGCATCGAGAACCGCCTCCCGACCGTGCTCCTTGGGCCCCATGCTCACCACCGCCCTCTCGTCCAGATCCGCCGCAATGGGGTCAGGTGTGCCAGGATGTAACTTCAGATATGCTTCGGAGTAGGCCTTCTTCCTCCCCGCGGTCTTCTTGCCGTAGTACTTGGGCTCGCCAGGCTTTGGGTCCTTCCGCGTATGGGCGATCTCCCACGCCTGCATGTGTGAGAGCGGACGCTTCAGTTTCTCCTCCTGCACCACCAAACAGAGGTTAGTCATACATAAGAAAGTGATGGTAAATAGAAGAAGAAGAATGTTTAATGGGGTTAGTCATACATTAACTGCCTTGTGGAGATAGTGGTTTCAGTTTCCCTGGGCATGTACTCCCTCCTTCCCTCGGTTAGCCTAGTTTTTGATTCTCATAGCCGCCCAGGCTCCAGCCTCATCACACCAAAGATCCACCAATGCCGCTTAGGACTCGTCTTTTCCATAACACCAATTTGGACACACCTACATAATAAAAGCATAATGGCATGTCAACACAAAATGGTGAAATGTACCACAAGGTAATGAAAGCATAATGAAAACTCTTTTATACTTACCGCCAAGAACTCGTCCCTCTCCAAGGTAATGCCCATCCTCCGTGCTTCTTCCTTGGTCATCTTCACACCAAGACAGTCGTGGTAGTATGTCGAGATGGCCACATACCGCACCTCGTACTGCATCTGGCGGGCCTTCTTCTTGCATTGGCGCAGCACGATCTGGTCTGCTCTGGCCCTATGCTCCGAAAGAACTCGATAGAATTTCTACAATCATGCATGAAACAAGAATGAAAGAAGCCATGAGTTAAATCATTCATGAAACTAGAATGGACTTGTGCTTCTGAAAAGAACTCACTCAGAAAGTAGTGATCACGGCCTTGGCATGGGTCTCATGGTCCGCGTGGAGGGCCGCTTCCCAGTGGTCCCAGCTCGTGGCCAAAACCCAACAGTCCGGATGCCTGACTGAATTCGGACAGTACAACCCCGGCCAATATAACTTTAGAAAGACGGTGATGAGGCCATTGGGAATACGGACCCCTTTAGAACATATCCAGTTGCTGCAAAAGAATGAACTATTAGCATGTGACAAGCAAAAAAAATAACAACCGGAATAAGCATGTGACAAGCAAAATAATGAAATTATTATAAAGTAGCACTTACTCTTTCCCCGTGGGCTCAATGAGCCACTTCTGCTGCTCAGTAGCAGGAACCTGCTTTGGTAGCTTTGCGTTACCACGCAGCCACCCCTTGTTGTCAACCCCCTTCCCGTCACCACCATCATCCCCGCCACCACCCTCCTCCTCGCCTGCCTCCCCCTCCCCAACCTCCTCCTCGTCCTCGTCCTCGTCCTCCTCCTCCTCGCCTGCCTCCTCCTCGGCCCCATCCCGAACCTCCTCCTCCTCCTCGCCAGAGGTTACCTCACTAGAGGAGGGCCTCGAAGACAACACCCCTAAGTCGGTAAGGGTGCGCTCTTTCTGGCCGCGACCCCCTGTAGTGGCTCTCCCCCCACCACCTCGCCCTCTAGAGGCTCTCCCCTGCCCCCTCCTCCTCTAGGGGCACCTCTCCCTCGACCTCCCTGTGAGGAGTCATCGTCAAGTAGCCGAGGGGGAGGATTACGTGCTCGACCACTCTGACTAGGCAGGCCGACGACCTTGCGTAGGAAACCCACACCGTCAGCCTTCCCCTTGCCCATGTTCCATGAACCTGCATTGAAAAGAGAATAAGAAATTAGTAAATTAATGAAATGAAGGAAAAGGCATGATAATAAACACATTAATAAAAATGCATAAAAGGCATATTCCTAAACTATAGAAAAAAGACTTGAAACGTACATTGCTAGAACCCATATGAATCATCACTATTGTAACCTCTTTCTCGGTCCGTCTCATCATCACTATCAATCATATCATCTTCGTTGTCCGACGGAGGTGGAGGCTCTTCCTCGTCGTCAGCGTCTTCGTTTAACTTTTCTAGCATAAGTATGTCATTTTCATTGACAATGGTCTCACCATCATTCCGTGCATCGTCGACGTTTGGATCCACATCATCATCACCCAATGGTCTAGCGCCATCATTTCTAACCACATCATCATCATGATCAGGTTGCTTTTGATAGAACACTCCCATGTATGTCATGGGGTTAATGTTGTAGTAATCGTCCTCATTCGGGTCCGGTAGCTTACCATGTGGCGACACCTTGAACACAACTTCCCAACCCTTTAGATACTATTTCTGGCATGGGTAAGGCAGATAATATACTTGTGTAGCCACAATGAAGAGATCGGCTCCGGCATAGACGGTTGATGGTTTAAGTTCGACCAAACCAATGGAAGGTGTATGTTTTACCCCCTCCCGTGGATCGAACCATCGGCATTTGAACACAGGCAGACTTAGGGTCTCGCGCCCCTGGCAGAATTTAACCTCATATATATTTTGTACCCTTCCATAGTAGTCTACTGAATTTTGACCGGGGGTGTACACTCCGGTATTTATAGTTTTGGGATCAGGCCGGCTGTTTTGGTGCTCCTCTGTATGGAAGCGATACCCATTCACATCATACTTTTTACATGTCATGACGGCAGGGTCAAAACCCATGGAAACCCATCTCAATTCATCATCCATAGATATGTTCGGATCTTTTCCCTACAAGTATAATTGAAATTGTTGCGTGCATTAGTTCGGTTAACTAATAAATGTTAAACTAGGTATTTAATAGGGGAGTGTGGAAAATTACTTTCTCCATGAACCAAGCAACAAATTTTTTACGTCCAGGGTTTCCATGACAGAGAAGAGTAAGTGCCTCTGCCTCAGTAGGAGGATTCATTCCCGTCCATTCCTCTTGAACGAAATCACTAAAAAAAGAAAAGAAGTGTTAGACCGGGACTAAGTGAACATGGAACATGATGATGTGGAAGACATAAAGGAATGGTGTAGTGGTATTACCTCATCCACACTTCCTCAACTTCCTTGATGTTGTGCAAGATATAGAACATGATGTCCTCCCACTCTTGTCGTGGCATGTTATAAGATTTCGAGGCCCTAGCCCTCCCACCTTGCGCGTTGAATAGATGGAGCCTGGGTTGATACTTAGGCTCTTCTATATTTTATCGAGGCACCTTGTTATGCAGATGGGGAACGTGGTCTGGATAGTATGATGTCCTGAGGTCTGACATCTCCTCTAGGATAACTGCCTCAGCTATGGAAGCTTCAACTTAGATTTGTTTCCACATTTCCGTCAGAGATGCTTGTTCTTTCTCTCAGGGTCGTACTGCCAGCGATTCTGCACAGCCCCCCCCCCCCAACAATACCTCGTTCGCGAGGTGCAGAATGAGATGTGTCATCGGAGTAAAGAAGCCTGGCGGAAAGACCTTCGCTAGCTTGACTATGAAGTCCGGTGCCTTCTTATGAAATTTTTCAATCACCTCTTTACTTACTTCTTTAGCACAGAGCGTGCGGAAGAAATGGCTAAGCTCGGCAAGCACTCGCCAGACATGCTCGGGGACATAGCCTCGAACCATCACCGGCATTATCCGCTCAATCCATACATGGTAGTCATGACTCTTCAGGATGGTCACTTTGCCCGTTGAAAGATTGACTCCCTTAGTTATATTCGATGCATAGCCATCGGTGAACTTCAAAATTTGTTTCAGCCAGATAAGTACTTCCTTTTTTCTGGCGGTTTAAGGACAAAGTCAGCATCTGGCTTGAACCCGTTTTTTCGACTGCCCGTGGGAGGCTTCATGTTCAGGCGTGGTCTATCACAAATTCTCTGTTGATCGGCTCTAGCTTTAACGTTATCCTTCGTCTTATCAGGAATGTTGAGGACCATGTGGAAAAGGGACTCTGCCACATTCTTTTCGGTGTGCATCACATCAATATTGTAAGGAAGTTTGAGGTCCTTGAAATAGGGAAACTGCGAGAAGGGGGTAATGTGAGTCCAGTTGTGCGTCTCACCATATCCCTCGAAGCCTTTGGCTTTGGCTTTGCCTTTGCCTTTGACTTTAGGATTGAGAGCTTTTAGCTGAGCAAGAACATCTTCCCCCGAAAATGTTGGAATCTCGGTTACTTCATGAACAACCCGGCCTTTCGTGAAGTTCTTCTTGTCTTCCCTGTCTGGATGGTCTGGAGGGAGGAACTGTCGATGCAGGTCAAAGGCTACATACTTGCCACCCTTACTCAGCCAAATCATTCGCAGAGCCTGCATGCACACTGGGCATGGCATCTTCCCACTTGTACACCATCCGCAGAATAGAGCATAGCCGGGAAAGTCATGCATGCAATAGTGCAACCAAACTTTCATCAAGAAATTTCTCTGCAGTTCCCGGTCGTATGTCAACCTCGGAAAGTACCAAGAATGGTGCAAAGCATCCACCAACGGCTGCATAAACACACCCAATTGCTTCACCGGGTATTCAGGCCCCGGAATAATGAGCGACAAGAACATGCATGGTCTTCCGTTGCATTAGGGCACCGGGAGGATGATTGAGCGAAATTACAAACACGGGCCAGCAGCTATATGGATTGGACGACTTACCATATGGATTCAACCCATCACCTGATATGGCTATTCTGGCATTCCCAGCCTCGGCTGCTTCCTCGGGGTATTCTTCATCGAACGACTTCCATGCTTCCCCTTCCGATGGATGTACGATTTTTTTGGATTGTATCGTATACCTTCCTTGTGCCACTTCATCATTTTGGCAGACTCCTTCGTGATGAAAAGGCGTTGCAGTCTTTTTATAAAATCAAGATACCAAAGAACCTTAACGGGGATGGTTAGCTGCTTTTTCTCACCATCCTCACCGACCACCTCAATGTACCAAGACGAACCGCACTTCCTACAGTACTTGTCATCTGCATACTCATGCCTAAACAAAAGGCAATTCTTCGGGCAAACATCTTTTTTCTCATAATCCATAGAGAGTGCCTTCATGATTTTCTTTGTATCGTACATGCTTTTGGGGAGTTCATGACCCTCAGGGAGGCTGTTAGCCCATACTCCCAGGAATGCTTCGAAGCATTTCTGGCTATAGCCGTACTCAGCCTTGACTGCAATAAGTTGCGAGATGGCATCCAGCTGAGATATTTTTGCACCCGCATAAAGAGGTTTCTTTGACGAGGCCAAGACCTCCAAGAAGGCCTTTGCGGTTGCCTCCGGCTCCTCCGATTCATTCTCTGAAAGGTGTCGCATTTGCCGTTTCTGCAACAATGACATCATCTAGCATGTCCCTGACCCCGTCGTCCTCATATCCATCGATGCGTTGTCGCATCTCCTCCTCTCTACCACGGTCCTGCTCGGCTATGTTTATCTGCGGCATGTCAAATTTTGGCATATATCCGTGTGTGCGAAGGTGCTCACTCATGCCCGTCTGATTTCTACGGTGATGTCTGGCACATCTCGCACAGGGGCATGGTGGGATAATTCTCATTGGACGACAGAATATCTCCTTCAAATACACATCAGTTTTCGTGATCCACTCTGATGTTACTCGATTCCGACGGATAAAACCACTATACATCCACTGATTATCTGTCATCCTCTACTTTTTTGCAAGCCACACAACATAATTAAGGATTCACTTAAATTAATCACATCAAATTTTTAGTTTCTACCGCGCTGAATCCACCTACATCTCTAATAGGTAAAGATGGGTCCTAATCCCACCCGAGGATGTGTAGATTGAGTACGTTCTCCATTCTACCCCGTTCCGAGACAAAATTTCGGCAGCACCTCCCCGCTGTTCTCCAGATACACGCCTCGGCAAATAGCCGAGAGAATGTGCTCCGGATAACAATGGGGAGGCGCCGCCGAAATCCTGTCTCGGAACGGGGTAGAACATGAAGAACATACCCAATCTACACATCCTCGGGTTGTCCGTGGAAAGCGCTGGACAATCCGAAAGAGCTGCGGTGATAAATATGCAATTGAGTGCATATTTATCGATGCAACCCTTTCAGAGGGGAGACGCCTAGGTTACGCCAGTTGACTTGAGAATGAAATCTAGTGATATGAAAAAATGGAGGAGATGGACTTGTAGCTCACCCTCGGATGTAGAGGAAGTAGTAGAACAGCAGAGGGATGCTCAGGGGGACCAACGCGTCGTACAACAGTCACTCCGATGAAATTCGACACCACAAAGCCTACAAAATGAAAGAACAGCTTAGATCATCACATCTCAGTCAATCAAAATTTTGTCTTCAATTTTTTTTGCAATATCATCATGATGAACTAACCACTAACCATGATCTGAATTTTAACATTTGTCTATCTATCTACTTCACAAAACATCTATGTACATATCATATCGAGAGATGCGACGCCACAAACCCTATAAATTCCACCGAGTAAATTTTTTGGAACTTCGCATCTCATGTACCATTTCAACAACATCTCAAATTGTAGGATAGAATGCATATATTCTACATTATTCAAAACATAAAGTAAAAAACTTAGATGATCATGATACTTCAAATTAAAATTTTACCGCATTGATTAAGTTTTTTTGTCAAAACTAAAATGTACGTACCTATCCATACATTGATGTACCTAGAAATTTATCTACTTATCTATCCATTTAATTCAACAATCCAAATTTTAACATTTCTCTATCTATCTACTAAAATTGTACTAAACATACAAAATAATTGCACGACACTAATTTTGTCTATCTAGCTAACACAACAGCGGCATCAGCTACAACTCCGACGAGTGACCGGGGGGCGGGGGAGCTCACCGAGGGGAAGCAGCGCCGAAGCTGTTGCAGGACAGCAGGGGCGGGGGAGGTGGC
>NC_041384.1:728646186-728647563 GCF_002162155.2 Triticum dicoccoides | reverse complement strand
CGGGGACTCCGACGGGGGGAGGGACGATGGTAGCGCGGCGCGGGTGGGTGGAGACAACGGTGGTGGTGGGTGGGTGGGTGGCTAGAGACGGGGCGGGTGGGGCGGAGATGACAGCAGTGCGACGCGGGTGGGTGGATATGGCGACGACCGGTGGCGGGGGTGAGCGACTAGGGTGGCGTCGACGGTGCTGAGAGGGTGGCGGCGGCGGTTGGGTGTCAAGGAGAGGGAGTTGGATCGGGGTGCGAGGAGAGAAACGAGTGGAGGAGGAGGGCCGCGGAGTGGATAAGGGGCGGCGCTATGTCGACGGCATGGCCATCGGCATAGGCTTGGTCCCACGTGCCACGTGTCAATCTATGCCGACTGCTAAGCCGTCGGCATAGATACTTTGCATTTTTTTATTTTTTATTATGGAATATGTGTGACTCTCAGCACATTTAAAAAATAGTCCTACCTCGCCCAAAGAAAAGCAACATGACCTGTTTAAATAGTTGGCTAATCCATACGACGTGAGGTCCGGTATTCATTAGACTTCTGTTAAGAAAATGGACAATTACGGTGAAACGTTCAGTTACCGGCCCGGTGCCCGGATCTGAAGGTTTCACCGTGATAATCCATTTTCCATGATGGATGCCGGTGTTTTTTATATAGTCAATTATTACTATTTTTCAGTTTGTCGTGTGTAAGCTGTGGTGACCGTTTCCCCCCTCTGAGACATGGCGGCAGCAACGCCCGTTAGGGTGGCACACCCCGGAGCCGCGTGCCGGGTGCCTGAGTGTGCCACCATGCTTCCACAAGTGTAGGAGGGCCCACCGCAACACCTGGCGGCATTCCTACCCCACTCCGGTACCCCATCCTGTCTAACACTGACACAGACGATCGCCGGATCTAGCTCTTTGACTTCCGCCGGACTGGGTCTGACTGGTGGACCGCCGGACAAGTCTGGAAGTGTTGTCGCGGGTGCAAATGCCCGACACGCGTCTCCGGGGTGTGGCCCCCCCTCACGAACAGCGCCGCCGCTGACGCCTGGTGGGGGGGGGGGAACGGACGCGTCGGTTCTACACGGAGAGGATCTTGCTGTGGGTCTGGCCCGGATGTTGCTCCAAAGTGTTCCTATGGGCTGACCTAACACAACCAAGTGAAGAGGTCCACTGGTCAAAACCCGTCCGAGCAAAGTCAAAGGGTTAGATCCCGTGGTCAAACGCTACAAAGTTAGGCGGGACGGGGGCCCTCGGGGGTAGCAATGCCACCGGAGCGTCGCACCGGGACCTGATACATGCTGGGTGGTGTGGTGGCATGTCTGAAGAGGCGGCATGCGTCTCCGGGGTGTGCCCCCCCTCACAGACGGTGCCGCCGCCGGCACCTGGAGGGGGGAAACGG
>NC_041384.1:728603988-728645256 GCF_002162155.2 Triticum dicoccoides | reverse complement strand
GGCGGCACGCGTCTTAGGGGTGTGCCTCCCTCACGGACGGCGCCGCCGCCGGCACCTAGAGGGGGAAACGGACGCGTCGGGTCTACACGGAGGGGATCTTGCTGTGGGTCTGGCTTGGATGTTGCTCCAAAGTGTTCCTATGGGCTGACCTAACACAACCGGGTGGATAGGTCCACTGCTCAAAGCCCATCCGTGCAAAGTCAAAGGGCTAGATCCCGTGGTCAAAAGCTACATGGTTAGGCGGGACGGGGGGCCTGGAGGGTAGCAATGCCATCCGAGCGTCGCACCGGGACCTCATACATGACATACGGTGTGGTGGCATGTCCAAAGAGGCGGCACGCATCTCCGGGGTTTGGCCCCCTTCAAGTGAGAGTGGCACTGCCTTGCGCGCTGGGGGGCCACACTGCGGAGCCCCAAGACGGGCGTCTACGCATGCCTGAACACTTTCACATATGCATCGGGACCCTGCAATGTTTCGGTGACATAACTACACCCCGAATCCCCCCACTAACCAGAATTCCCTCCGTGTCGACCGTTTCCTCCCTCCATGACCCGGCAATAGCGACGTTCGTAATGGGGGGCAATCGATATACCATTGGGGTATGTTTTTTTTAGATAAGGCATAATTATCTTATGCAAAAACAAAAACTAAAATAAAGTAAAAATAACAAAATAAAGTAAAAATCAAAAAATAAAGTAAAATAAATGTATGAGAAAGCTAAATTCCTGCCATCCGGAATTTTGCAACAGGTCCGAACGACCTCGGAGGCGTCCGATCGCCATTCCACGGTGGTCATCAAGGGCAATTGTCGCTTTAATAGGATCTCGATCGCGATTTTCTGAAGGAGTTTCGGTCTTGAAAAATAAAGCGCAAGAAAGTGGATTTGAACTCAGGGTGGCTGAGCTTACTTTATGCCCCCTCAACCAAGTCAACCATCATTGGTTGTTTTCCACGCTAGATAAAAAAGATAGTTGAAACTTTATTACTACGCTGTTTCTAAAAAAATCTCTTGAATTATTCTACGGATTACCAGGCTGCTAATTTTTAAGTTACCAGGCTGTTCACGTATAGCTACCGTGATGCTAATGCGGAAGCTAGCATGTTGCTAATCAGGTGAAAAGAGTTGTTGAAACATACCCCGGTCCTTTGTTTTGTAATTAGCACGGCAATTTACGCGCTACAGACTTGAGAATTACATACATGATAATATATGCATCACAGACCTGAGAATTACATACATGATAATATATGCATCACAGACCTGATAACTTAGGTATAGATCACCGTGGTAAATTTGACCAAGGAAAAAAGTTGTTGAAAACCATAACCCCGGTAATCTCTATGGAGATAGCATGGTAATATACACATCACAGTACTGATAACCCATGCATAAACACCTTCATAACTTTTGACATGAGGGAAAAAGTTGATGCAAACATACCTCCGATAACTTTTATATAAATAGCATGGTAATATATATGCACCGTGGACCAGATAACTTAGATCCAAATTCTACGGTAACTTTGACCTGAGAAAAAAAGTTGATGAAAATATATCCCAGTAACTTATGTGTAAACATCATGGTAATATACGAATCCTGAGATAACTCACACCCAAACATGGTGGTAATTTTTTTGACTCAGGAGAAAAGTTTATGCAAATATACCCCTGATAACTTATGTGTAAAAAAACATGGCAATATATGCACCACATAACTTATAACTTAGGTCACAAACACCGCGACAAATTTCACCTTGGAAAAAAGTTGTTGAAAACATACCACGGTAACTTATATGTAAATGTCATGGTAATATACGCACTACAGACCTGATAACTTAGGTATAAACACGGTGACAACTTTTTTAACCCTAGAAACATAACTCGGTAATTGTTGTGTAAACAACATGGTAATATAAACATCGTAGACATGATAACTTAAATACAAATACTATGTAAAGTTTGACATGGAAAAAAAGTTGTTGTAAACACCCCCTCGATAACTTCTATGTAAATAACACGGTAACTTACGCACAACAAAGATGATAACTCATGTAAAAATGTAGCGGTACCTTTTGACCCGACGGAAATGTTATTGAAACACACTCCCTGATAACTTCCGCCTAAATTGTATGGTAATATGCGCATAATAGTGTTGATAACTTACATAGCACAGGCGTTAAAACATTTTAGAAAAAAAGTCGCCGGAACATACTAATACGAGATCTAATTTCGAACTCTCGTCGCGAAGGATTTTTTTATGTTAAAACGATTTTCCGATCGAACCGACAATTTAAGCTACAAATATTTTTGAAGTTTTGAAAAAGTATGAGATCAACTTTTTTATCTCTAGTGCATGCATGCATGTGCATGTGAGAGAAAGTTGAAGGAATCATTTTTACCCTCTATTAATTTTTTGTGTAAAGCATAAGCATGGTGACTTTTTTTAAAGCAGTCACCGAAACATAGAAACATAGGGTCTAATTTCGAAGGTCTCATCATGATGATTTTTTTATGTGAAAATAGTTTTTCAATCCCGAATTATCTTTGAGCTACAATTTAAAAAAAATCATCTAGGAAGAATCTAGAATGACAACTTTTTTGTCCTTGTGCATGCATGCATGTTTATCTGATAAGAAGGTTAGAGAAATCAGTTTTATGCCCCGGTAATATTTGTGTAAACAGTATGGTAACATATATAGCACATGCATGATAACCTACATAGCCGATGTGGTAACTTTTCTCCGGAAAAAAAGTCGTCGGAACATATCAACATGAGATCTAGTTTCGAAGATCTCGTCGTGACGAATATTTTTTGTAAAAAACAGATTTTGAATCGGAGTTACCACTACAAGAAACTTGTTAATACATGACGGATTTCCGATGACAGTTTCGAAATTCGTCATGAACGGCCTAGTACAGACCCGCAAGCCCACTAAAGCCCGCCTAAAGCCCTAAACCTTTCCCCGTATAAAAGCAAACCCTAAGAGAATCCCGTCCCCAATCCCTTTCTACATCCGCCGCCACCACGCCTCGCCTCTCCTCTCCTCTCCTCGCCCCCGTCCTCTGTCTCAACCTCCCCGCCTCCAAGCGATGATGACGGCCTGAGATCCATGGCGACAGCGGCTGCAGCGGCCCGATGGAAGTCGCGGCCAACCCTAGCCGCCGTGGCGCGCCTCAGCTGCTCACAACCCATGACCTGGGCCATGGATCTACGGCAGGGACCTCCCTCCTTCGTCTCACAGGCCGCGCAACTGCCTCGCCATCCGGAGATTTGGAGCAGCAAGGGCCGGATGAGGAGAGGACGACGACCGTGACCTGCGGCAGGCCCGAGCTCGACCTCGCCGGCAACGTCGACACCCCTCACAAGGTCCATCCCTGCCCCCCCCTCCCCGGTCGTCTCCTCTATCCATTACTTCCTCTTCTCTCCCATCCCCAATCAAAGTTTTTTTTTTGCTTTGATTCAGAACAGCAGGAGCTCTCTGCCTCTCCAGTTTGATGGATGGGAACGGCCGGGACCCCATGCTCGAGCCAGATGAGCTCGATGGCTAGCAGCCCCGACAACCATGATTCCCCAGAGAACAAGAAGGTCGACCCTCTCACTCTGGTTTTTTCTTTTCTTTCCAAGCCGATGTCCATCCTATCCACCCCTGACCCCTCCTCCAGGACGAAAGTCCAAAATCCGCGTGATTGGGCGGCGGCGACGCCTTGCATGCCGTACCCTTCATGAAGGCGCATCTGGGGAGGCTTGGGTGTTCGAGAGAGGGCTGTTCTGGCAATGGACTCCGGGTGGCAAGGGGCGGTGGCAGTGGTGCGGAGGTTCTAAGGTGGAGTGGCGTGTGATTTACCGCGTGAAGACGGCGAGTATTGGCGGCATGGTGTAGCCGGATCTCGACGACGGATATGTCTAGGTGGATGAGTGTAGGGTGGTGGCATTGTTTGGCGCTGTGGCGGTGTCGACGGCAGGCCTCACAAGGTCGGTGCGTCAGTGCTTGCTCTGAAGAGATCGGTGGAACATGGTGGCTACGACCCAGAGTGCGTCGGGCCGGTATGTGCCCCACACCCGGTATGTGGCTTGGTTGGTCCCCCGGCTTTAGATGTTAGGCTTAGATGAGAGATTTGGGTATTCGGCTTAGACTTACTACACCCCTTCATCAATTGGATAGGAGTAGCGGCAGACCAATACGGCGGATTCAGACATATCGATGTATTACTTTGTAAGGTCTTTGTGAATAATTAATAAAATGGTTGCATGCATCTCTCAGATGCAAAGGCCGGGGGTAATCCTCCTTTTCAAAAGAATTTACATGTTTGTGTGCATCTTTATGACGCATAGGCCACAGGATTCTCCTTTTTCAACAAAGTCTAATCAAGATTATTCTTAAAACATGCTTTTGCACCGCTTTATATATATAACCAATTGAGCAAGTCCAAGTGCAAGAACGCAAAATCCGAGTATATCAAAATTATTCGGACTCGGTATGTGTTGGAAAATTTACAATTTTTTTTATTAATCTAGTCCAGAAATAAATCATGAACATGACATTGACAGAATTAAGCTCACACTGATATTTTATACTGTATAAGCACATACTAGACATAAAGTAGAAAAATTTACGCAAACATCTAATATGGCCAACACAGAAATAAACAGGAGCAGGATAAACAGATTATACGTACCCGTCAATCGGCCAAGTCATAGACGCGGCAGCGGCGGTGGCAGTCTTCTCATCAACCTTCTTCTTGGTTCCGGTTTGTTGGCTTATAGTGATGTCGAGAAGGATGAGGACATAGTCCAAGCAGTGGACAAAGACGAACAACGGCTAGCAGTCATTGCGTAGACGCTGCACTAAACCTAATCACCCTTCTCCCGATGCAAGAGGGCGGGGTTCCAGAGGCCTGCTCTCCCGTACAGCCATGTAAGTGGCGGACATGATGCGGTCGCCGGAAGTAGAATGATGGTGTGCATGATCACGTGGAGCTGATGTGATCTAATCTAGGTGACGGCTAGGGTTGTCGATGCCTTCAATATATGGCAAAAATTAAGCACACACATGGAATAGGTCAGAGCTCAGCTCGTACATGAAACACGACGCCTGTGCTCAAGGCTGACGACGGAGGAGTAAGGCATGTGTACCACTCCTCTTCTCGAGTCCAATAGCACGTGGAAGAAGAACACTTATAAAGGGTTACCTTGTCCCTTGTCTTACCAACAAGAGGGTTTGTGACTTCTTGAACTAGTACAAGATGTGGAAGTTGATTGCTCTTGTTCTTGCCAAATGAATATGAGTGAAGTATGTTGGTGGAGTCACCCTCAAGAACTCTCTAGTTCTTCTTCTTCGGGATCCATATCATATTGATGGCAATCCTTGGGGTTGTAGATGTACTTGATGAAGTAGAGCTTGACGTAGTCTTGGGGACCCACTTGACGTAAACTCTCCCCAACTTGTGTGCTGGAAATAAACTTCCCACCATCATGTCATGACACCCTCATGAGACCTGAGGGATATTTTCTGAAATTGTTTTATGGGACATTTTTTCATACTTTTAAAATTGTATAAATTTCTAGTTAAAAACTTATATTTTGTGTTTATGTCTAGCTTGTAGTAGTTTTTATATATAGCATGAAGTTAATCCTTTGTATGCATCTAGCTTTTCGTATGGTAATTTCATACTAAACAAATGTGCAACTAAATTACTAAAAAAAATGTAAGTTTTATTCTTCGGCAATCTATTGTGTACTTACATACATCTTAATATTTATCTTTCTATATTGAAATAGGTGGAAATTATAAATTTTTTTGAGGGAAACTCGCAAATCTATTATTCATATGTTGGTGAAAATTATAATTAAAAAACATTGGACGATTCTCAGACGTGCAATCCTCACTCCTTTTTCTTTTTGAATCTTATCCCATTCCAGCCCACAAACGGAGCTGTGCTAGCCCAACTGGCTAGCCGGGTGCATGCAAAATCAGTAGTTAAGTGTATCTTCTCGTGATCAGATGCATTTTTTCATGAGCGTAATTCTAGAATGTAGTTAACGAATATTGATTACGGAGCAGCCTATACACATGGTTATAGTAGCCATCAGGTTTGGGTTCTACTCCAACGAGCAAACAAATACAAACATCCAACAAATAGTTCACCTAAATTTTCGCTTGTATTAGTCGCTTCTCTGCTATGCTATGATTGATCTTTGCGCCGATGGCTGCAGTTGGTCTCTTCAAACAGTTGACATAACTTTTATTTTATATTTCAAATAGTTCATTGAAATTTCGAGTTTTAGTTGATTAGTTGGTCTTTTCAAATTATCCACTTGACTTATGTTTTAGGTTTCATATAGTTTGCGTAACTTGCAGGCTGCAGTTGGTCTCTATGCCAATTGACGAAATGGGTCATCTACTGAAAGATAAAGGAGGAGCATGCGTGATGTGCCTCACATTGGAGAGGAGCTTTTGTAGAAAATCGTGTCTGGTCGATGCCCACAACATTAAACATGGGTCTTTTCGGTGCGGCACTTTGAATGCGACCATCATAGGGCACTGTGTGCTACTAATATACCACACACATTCCGCTCCTTGTATTAGACCATCCATCCAAATATGAATACATATAACACGCCATAATACAGAATATTTTTATTTTGGAACATTTACTGTTGCTAGCAAAATGTGAAAGTAAAAACAATAAAAATCTGGTATTGGATTATGACCCTTAAACGGCCGTCCAGTCAACCTGTCACACCCTATACTAGTTTATCCAAGTCTATACGAATAGCATATGATGTACATATTGATATCTCCTTCAAATTTATGCGTGGGGGTCTAGGCCAACACTCAGGGCATCTGAGATTTGTAGTGGCTGACAGGTGGGCCTTGAGGTTGTGTTACTGGCCCACCGACGCAGCTCTCTGATCTCAAAATGGCAACTAGCTAGGTCAAATTTGGTCGACTAGACCTCACACCGACCGAACAAAAGATTTTCAGTTATATATAGAATTAGTATTTACTTTAACCAAAATATTGGGACCGAACCCCATTGTGGCCCATGTGAGAGTCTGACTTAATAGGAGTGATAGAGTAGTCATATCAATAAGGAATTTCTTCTTTTTCGAAAGCCCATTCGAAAAGAACTCCAAAGTTAAGCGTGCTTATTTTGGAGTAATTCTAGGATGGGTGAACGAGCGGGAAGTTGGTCGCGGGTGCGCACGAGTGAGGATAAAGTATGCAAGAATGACTAGTCTTGGTATGTGAGGTCAGTCTTGATCTCGCCAGACGTAACAGGATGTTACAATTTGTATCAGAGCTGGCCCTCGTGGTTACATGGACATGTGCGGGTCAGGTGCGCGGGCATGTGGCACATGGCGCGTGTGGCCTGTTGTAGCATACGGCATGGCACATGTGCTGGACTGAACGCAAATACATGTGCCAAGAGGGAACATTTTTTATGGGCCGACGAGGACGTCATTTCGTTCAAGTGGGGGTGCACATGAAGCCCATTCAAAAAGAACTCCAAAATTAAGCATGCTTGGCTTGAAGTAATTCTAGGATTGGTGACCGACCAGGAAGTTGGTCCCGGATGCACACGAGTGAGGACAAAGTGCACAGAAAAAACTAGTATTGGTCTGTGGGGCTAGTCTTGATCCCGCCAAGCATAAAAGGGTTTTACAACCCACAAATTTATGTGTTGTTTATTCACAGCAAAACAAGTGGCCAGCAGTCAAAAGTACCCTTGTGAGTTCGAGCTCAGATGAGCTTGGATAAACAGTAAAATCAAAAACATTTTAAAAAGTAAAAGAAAACTATTTTCTTTTAACTTTGCCGAATATTGTAATTGTTTGCAAAATTTCATCACCAGACCATATTTGTGGAAAGCGTGGCAAAGAAATAACAAAATCAGTGCTTCAAAATGTTTTCAAAAACAACATTTTCTATGCATCGACTTTGAGTTAATTTCACTTTTTACCCTGTAGCTGTACATTTGTAACACATATTACCCCACTTAGTGGACTTCTTTTGAAACATCAGATTTTGAAGAATTTTACGATGGTTTTACCACAATTTTGCATTTTGCTTGTTTATGTTAGAAAGGATCAACATGCTGCGTCAATGATTCATAAAAATGTGTAAAGATTGGAGGGCGTCATTGATGATCATGTCTAGACTTCTTTTGTTCATCTATTCCATTCCTCGTCGTCATCTAGATAATTTTTTACCTCGGGCGTCACCTCACACCTTGCCTAACGGACACGCATCAGAAAACGAGTGTCCAAAGTTTCTAAAAGGGGTATTTTAGATGAATTTCCACTCGACGGGGGTAATTAGTGTCACAGATGCATATCTAAGGGGTGAAATATGTAATTCACTCTTTTGGTTTTTTGTCACGCTTTTCACGAATGTGATCTCATGATAAAAATTTACAAGCACTTAGAACCTTTATCAAATTTTACAATAAAAAAATCAGAATTTTTTAACTTGTTTCATTTTGTTTTAGTTTTACTGTTCATCCAAGCTTATTTGAGGTCGATCTTAGATGCTTCGCGTCCCCAGCACCTGCACTTTATATACTGGTTGAAGCCTCCTTTCCCCATGGACAGCCGAGGTGGTACGAACAAGAAAATAAGAAAATGAAATACCCACCGGACAGCCTGTTCCTAATCCACATATATACTTCCTAAAAAAAGGTCTGTACCATTCTGGTGACACAATATAGTAATTATTTATCTATTTATTTATTTTTTAGCATAGTACAATCGATGTCGCTCATGTACATGACCATACACGGATCCCTGTGAACGCACGCACAGACAACCTACCCCTATGAGCACCTCCAAGAGACTGAGGCGGCATAACATTTTGAGATTTTCATCATAGGTGCCTCAAAGTCGACAGGACCGTCTCATCCCACTAAGCGAACATTGCCAGAATCCTGAAATAAAACAAGTAATAATGCGAGCACCAATGTCAAGTTTAGGACCTGAATCTTAATGGGCTGGGAATACCACTCTCCTCCTAACCATCGAACCACAAGTTGGTTCACATATAGTCATTATTTATTTGTCATGGTATATGAGTCTCTTGTCTGGAAAATCCTATTTGACGTAGTTGACGAAACGCACATGAAAGTATATTCTCGGCCGGTTCATTTCAACATTTCTATTGCATTCGTCGTTTTTGACCTGTTTTTTATCTTCAATTTTGATTTTTGTTGTTTTTCTGGTCCAAGCTTTGATTTATTCTGGTTTTCCTCATTTTTCATTTTTTTCCTTTTGAGTTTTTCTTCTGGATTCTTCTTCTTATTTTATTATTCTTTCTTTTCTTTTTCTGTTAACAAATATATATTATATACATACTTTTTGAAAAAAATATGGTGACGATTCTTTTTGAAATATAGTCATTTTTAATATTTGATGGATATTTTAAGACATACCATGAATATTTTTTACATAACCTGTTAATTGAATATCTTTTTTCAAAAAATGGATGTCAATGGCTGCCCCGTCATGGGTGTTTTCGCTCATATGTGAGCAGTGGGAGTCAAATAGGCCTCATGATGATAACAAGAGCAAAGAACATTGCATACGAGCACATGGAAGCAAACACATGATTATTCTTGGGCATCAATGCAATCAGTACAAACTACAAAGTCATCTAATACTCGACAAATACATCTAGGTCAAGCACGGCATACCATCTAGTTTCATCCATTCTTGTAACTCAAAACAGAGTATACAGCCTGGACGATAGCGCAAACTAGTCCAATGGCAGCCGCTAGGAGCCCTACGGCGAGCCAGGGGTTGTTGAAGTACTTGCGCCTCAGCCACGCCATCCACCTCTGCGGGTTGCTCAGGAAACGCTTCTCCAGCTTGCAGCATGTCTCCCTCAGATAGTTGCATCGGGGGTCGTTAGGGTCAAACATAATACCCTTGCAGAGGTCGGCGAAGCATCTGGCCACCTCATCATTGTTGCCTTGGCCATGCACGATGACGCCTCTCTTCGTCAACAGCTCCACATCCTTTGTGGTGCAGGCCACCTGGGACATGAACACACAGTACGCTGTGACGTGGCTCCCCACCGTCTCCCGGTTCCGCTGCTCCAGCTCCATCAGGTTGCGCAGCAGGCGCCATGTCTCGGCGTCGATGTCCAAGCAGGGGACCTCCAGCGTGCCACTGCCGCTGCTCAGATTCACGTCGAGGATGCACCGCGTGTGTCCGGTCTCGCTCATGTCTCGACGCTTGAACATCACCCCGGCGAAGTAGTACTCTGTCGCTGAGCGCCACCTGCGCACGGGCTCAGGGTCGGCGCCGCTGGCCGTTGTAGTAGAAGAGATCGTAGGTGCCACAGGTTTCAAGTGCATATGAAGAAGATGGAGAAGATTGCCTGGATCCGTCGGCACCGTGACCAGATCTGCTACCGCGTACTTTTGTCTCCTGATGAGATCGAGAGCATACTTGGCAATCTGTGTAATCACATGATCGTTACCGTCCAAACCCGTCAGCTCCCCAATCTTTGCAAGGACAAAAAAAGGTATCTGGTTCTCTGCAAGGTAGAACACATCCCGAACCACGGCCAGCGCCTCGGCCCTGCTCGCTGACAGGACGCCTGCATTTGCAGTCCCAGCCGCATCGTCCATGGCTTGTGCTCCGAGTTGGAGGTTGACGAGGCGGGAGAGTATGTAGCAGCCGTCTAGGAGGAGCATGCGGACGAATTGCTGGCTCGTCATGTCAGGAAACGTGTTTCCGTAGCAGTTCCTCACAGATTCCTCGAGGTGTGCAAGCTCCTTGACGTAGACGTCCACCTCCACCGTCATGCCGGGTCTCCGAGCCTTGGCTGCCGTGATCCCCATGTCCAGGCTCATCAGCTTGTCGTGCTCCATGGCGAGATGCGGGCTCTTGCTCTGGGGTCGAGGGTAGTTGTACGGGCCGATGGCGACGTGGTCGGGGTCATACTCGCCGTTGTCGACGTTACGCGTCTGGTCGCGGACCTTGGCGATGATGATGGGACAAGGAGGGCGCTTGTCGCCGACCTGCGCCTGTGGTGAGTGTAGGGCGTCTAATTCACCTCTCAGACCATTGGCCAGCTGAACCATCTTGGAATCGTCTGAATCGATAGAAGTTTGGCCTACAGTCGAAGCACATCAGTTAGCAGCACAGCATGATTTCGAATGTAATTAGCACATTAGTAAAATAGAAAAAGACGGGGGATGATAAGTTCTCTTGGCACCTTGCTGATCCATTTGCTTGCCCACGAGTGGTAAAGCACTAAAGCCTTACTCTGCCGGCGCTCCTGGAGTTCTCTTGCCCTCTCAGCGGACGCTCAGTTCACGCTTTGTTTCGGAGTTGGTAGCCCAGCGCCCGTATATGTAACCCTTCCTCCTAGTACTATAGAATCTGTTGTGGATAAGAACACAAGATTCACGCGCAGGCACGACCTGTATATGTGGAAGCTGCTCAAAGTTGCGATAATTGACACACTTTGCGAAAAGGAACCGACATAACACCTCGACTGTTCGAGTCAAGTCATTCTGAAAAGAGAAAGCTGGTTGTGCACGTTTGATTCCTTGCCTACATCAAAGCCTACATGCAGCACCGGCCAGCCGAGGAAGGAGTACTAGCTTTTCCTGCTTGGCACCGAGGTTAAGCTCGTCCATCTTGCTAACTTCCGCGACTTACGTCCAGCAGTTTGGAATAGTATGAGCTTTCAGTATCAGATTCCAATCAACTGAGGTTCAGTAGACCGCGTGTATGCATGTGCATGTATTCATTGAGTTTTTTAACTACTTAGATAGCCAGGTGGCCTCGCAAATGAGAGAACATCATCTTAAATATGTTAAAAGTGTCCAAAAATTAAATTATGATATCATAATGTTCAAATTACTGACCCTTAAAGAAATATAAGAGCTTTTGGATCACTAAACTACTTTGTGATGTACTAGCCGGCACATTTGCGGGTTACCGCTCGAAATTTCACGGGCAATTGCTCGGGCTAGTACTAGCAGAGCAATTATGTGCCCTTTATGTCAGTTGTTCGTTAGTTTTTACTCTTGGGCATAACGTGATGCTAGAAAATGGTGCAATGATTTATTAAGAAATGATGGGTTGATATTTTGTGGTATTTAATAACATGTTATTTTTCTAGGGTGTTATTTTTCTAGATTATTAAATATGAAAATGAAGACATATTTTGTGGTATTTAATAACATGTTATTCAATAAGCATGAAAGAAAAGGGGAGAAAGGTGAAGCAAAATAACTTTAGAGCACATAAGAATCGAACACCTAGGTTCTTTGGTTACATCGCAGTCCACAATTTTCTGCGCACTCATCCATTATAATATAATACCTATAGATTTTCTAGGTTAGGGTTCAATGCCAAATATTTAGTGCAATGTGTTAAAACTATAGCTTCAACTATTGTAGTACCACAGGAACATGAACATGGACATGGACAGTTCTTCTCGTACGAATGTCGAGCAGATAGTCGTCGGTACGATATATGGACAAAGTTGAAAAGGTAAATATAAGAGACCATAGGTCATAGAAAATAGCATACAATGGTCATATACTATAAACTAAAAATTCTTATCAATAATGTGGGCTAATAAACGACTTGGACCTGCAATGCCAATTGAGAAAGAACTGTGAAATCATTTCAAGGAAAAGTTAAAAAAAACTTTGTGCCAAATATTTCTCTTAAAAGTGAACTATATGTTACCTGGATATTGTAGATCGTAAGATACATTGGATATAAGATGCACACACTAACCAAAAAAATACTGCATTATTTAAGCATTACAATAAATGATAAGGAAATTTCTATTATATTAACAACCATGTGATACATTTGTATGTTTTGGTTTAGTTATAAGGATAACATATATTGAAACAGCAACATGGCATAAGAAAATGGAGATATCTTAAAGGATATGGTCTAAAGATGTTGGTCAATGTTAAATCATATATTTACATTAGGGAGTTAGTTCATGTAAATATAACTATATTAGAAGCAGCTGTTCCCGTGAATCTGGATTATAACTTTTTTACTCCTCTTAGATATGCATGTCGGGTTGATTTTGTCTCAATATGGATCTCCATGCTAAATATATTTCATATCTTACATCCCACAATGTAGAAAATCGTTAGCATAATGAGGAGAAAAGGAGCAGAAGAGGAAGAAGTGGAATTGTTATTTTTAGCAAAAACAGTAGGAAAAGCCCCTACTGCAACTCTTCATTATATTGATGGAATATAATTACATGGAGTACATGTCCAAAGTACAGTAATACATAATTATAAATTGTATACATTTACAAGTGGAAATGATGTACTTAAATGAGAATCTCCTTCCATTTTTTTTTTGTTTCATGGCCATTATGAAGATTAGGGTGATGTCCAAAGTAACGCTTGGAAAATACTGGTTTGAGGAATTCTATCCTAATGTAAATCTGGATATCCTCACTACTGAAAGAAATAAAAAATTGCAAAAATACTGTAAATATATATGTAACTTCAAAATTCGTACGTATCTGAAGTAAGTTACACCAGAAAAAGGACTTTAATTTTGCAGACGTTTGATTATTTGACACATCACTTGAAATCCGTCGCTATTATCAACCATGAGGTTAATCTCTCCTAGGTGAATATTTTTTTATGTCACCCCTCCCTCCTAAAGATTCCACAAATAGTTCATGCTTAACATGTTCTAATTAATGCGCTATTTCCTTATCGACGGACAAATCAATGTTTTAGTGGCCCTTGGCCCAGTTGTGGGCGGAGCAAGAGTGCAAGTCATAGACGTAGTTGTGGATCGCCTCCCAGAACTTGATGTATGTTGATCTGATTGCCGAACAGTCAGAAGATATATTAGCAGATGGCACGGCTGTGTCCACTAGCCGGAGTGCAGGCTGTATATGAATTGAGATCCTAGATTTCCTGGCTATCAGCCTAGCACTCCTCCGAGTATACTACAATGAACAATAGAGATACAACTGCATGTGTACAGAGTAGAGATGAACCTTGGGTTCCGATCAACATATATCTTGTTTCTCTGCTTCTAAGTAAACCCAAAGTCCCAAACCACAACTATCCAACATGTAAATCGGAACAGTGTACTAACAATTGGTGAATATGACTATAAGAAATTGGTTCGATATAATATAACACACTTCAATACCACGTTCGTCAAGCTCTTCTATGTTAGGATGTGAGGACAATTGTGGCTGAGGCTGAGGATGGATTGAGCTGGACATAAACGGTGGTTGCATCAGCCCTCAGGGAGAGTGACGCTGAGGGCTACAACCTCTTCCGATCGTGTCCGGACAACAACGGGTGAATGAGAGCACTAACTGGATCGATCTGAGCAATAATTCCGTGAGTGCAGCTTGTAGCGTTCCACTCCAATCGCACATCTCCTTGGGTCCTCCGTTGTCATCTCCCTCTGCAGATCGCAAATGCATAGCCATGTCCTTTCACCTTAGTTCTTCACCAAATTGTGCGTCCTATATATATATATAATATAACACAGATCAATACCAGTAGCAGTATGTATGTGATGTTTTTTTTATTTCAAAGGAGAACCGGAGAAGGCAAAGGCGAGGACTGCAAGGAAATACCAATCAGGATGTATCGATGACTGGCTGAGGCTGTGGTTTGACCGATCTGTACATCAAGGATGGTTGGGCGCAATCTTGGATTGATCTGAGCAATTACTTCTGGGCCAGCTTGTAGTATTCCCTCTCCCCAATCCCACATCTCCTCAGGTCCTCCGTTGCCATCTCCCTAACCAGATCCCAGATGCCGCTGCCTTCATCTAGTTTCACCACCGTTATTCTTCACCAAGTCGTGGGCTGTTGCCATCTCCCAGAGTAGATCGCAAATGCCGTTGCGTCATCTCCTTTCACCGCCGCTCTTCTTCACCAAATCATGTGTAGCCGTCTTCCTGCTCTCCTCCAATCCATGCCCCGTCCCATACCTGCGCATATCACGTGAGGGGCTGAGGGCCCTCCTCCAAGCCAAGCCCTGTACCATACATGTGCATAGCACATGAGGATTTAGTTTTGCTTGATGGCATTGGTGGGTAATTTGCTTCAGTTTAAAAAGTAAATATTTTTATTTTCAGATCTAACGGTTGTTAGCTCTCTACTCTTTTAATTGAAGTACCGATGTTTCTGATTAATGTGTGATTTTTTAGAATATTCGCCTATTTTTATACGTGTTTTCCTTTAAGTATACTAGTCGCCAACCCGTGCAATCGCACGGGCTAGTGTGTGTTTGTCTGTGTGTGTGTCTCTGTGTGTGTGTCTGTTTGTAGTGTATACTCCAAAAATGGTTACATTTACTGAAAATAATACCAAAGTAGTAACGCAAACTGATGATCTATATTAAATAAATCACCTAATTTTAGTTATTTACATATGTTTTGAAGATACTAACTATTAATTGTTCATATTTGTTGTGGTTGGCTCAAATAATTAACATTTTGGCCCCGTTTGATAGTAAAGTATTTTCGAAGTATTTTGAGAATACTACAGTTTTTGGGATTATCATAGTTTTATTTACAATGAGCTGTTTGGTTGCCCCTAACAACTGTGATTTTAAAACTGTAGTATTGGGAAAACTGTAGTTTTTCTCTGCATAAAAAAAGAACCCCATACCTCTTTCTTTTAGACAGAGTTGCTTTTTTTTGGGAAACGTCGGCCTTTATTAATTAGCAACCAAATTACACAAGTTCTCCCCGATACAATCCCGAGCAGAAAGGAAAATACATGGACTCACATAGTTCAATCTAGACTGAGCTAAAACATGAGCAACAACATTACAGTGCCGACGGACATGCTTGAAAGAAACCGAAGCCAGGGCAACACACTCCGCCTTGATGTCAGCGACAACAACGCCCACAACCGATCTATCACAGGCGGTAGAATTCATTCGACGAATCAAAGACAAGCAGTCAGATTGAAACACCACCCTGGGAAGGTGCTTCTCCCGGGCTAGCATGACCGCGCAACGGAGAGCAAGGGCTTCGGCTACCTCCGGCGAAGAAATACCAGTAGATGGCTCAGTAGCAGCAGCCAAAAACTGACCAGAGTGATCAAGAATCACCACACCAGCCGCAGAACGACTCTGAGCAAGATCCACCGCCGCATCAGAGGACACCTGCACAGAATCTTGCGGAGGCGGAGACCAAATGGAGCTAGAAGTAGTGGACTCACGCCTTGGAGCGGGGAGGGGCTTGAACAGATGTTGGAGCACCATCTCAATGTACGCACGAACCCTTGCCGCAGTCCGCTTTGGAGAAGGGGCCTCCGGTTCGTTCCGCGCCGAATTTCGAGCCTCCCAAATATGCCACAGAGACACCGTGAGGACAGATATATCCCGCTCAGAACATCTGGAAAGGTAGTTGAAGAGCCACTGCCTCGGAGAAGCATAGGACGAACGAAATCACTTGATCCCAAAGGCCTCCTTGATTTCATCCCAAACAGCCCGAGCATGCGGACAGAAAAGCAGCGCATGCCCCACACTTTCCGGTCTACCACAGAAGTAGCAGTCTGTTCTAGTCGCAACCTGACGCCGGATCAACTGCTCGCCTGAGGGCAGACAATCATGTGCTAACCTCCACAGGATAGTTTTCATCTTGTTTGGGGCTTTAACATTCCACAGCTTCTTCCACATCTTCTCTTCCGAAGTCCGAGCAGAATGCTGACCTCGGCCATTGCCACTTTGCTTGATCATGAAACGGGATGATCTGGCCATGTTGTAGCCAAACCGGACTGTGTACACACCAAACCTTGTAAAAGGCCAGCGAGCAAAGTCCGACCCACCAGCTATGTTAATAGGAATCTGAAGGATCTCATTCGCCACCGCTTCGCAGAAAAATGCCCTCACAGAGTCCACGTCCCAGCAGGCATGCTCCGCATCGATCAAACAGTGCACCGTAACCGAGGCTGGGATTGGAGAGATGGGACGGTGGAGAGCCGGAGGAGTCGAGGGGATCCAGTGATCGGAAAGGATGCGCGTGCTCTACCCATCGCCAATACCCCACTGAACCCCCATCTTCAACAACTCCCGGCCATGCAAAATCGCCCGCCAGGTTGCAGAAGCCGACCGAGGCGCCCGTGCTTCCCAAAAGCTACTGAACTGGAAGTACCTCCCTTTCAAAACCCGGGCACACAGGGAGTCAGGTTTTTTAAACAGAGTTGCTGAGTGCTTAAATGCAATGGCTAGACAGCACAATTTACAGCGTCGTGCGGCAACAACCAAACAGGTTCTATGTATTGTGGATACTTCAAAATACTCCGTTTTAGTAAAACCATGGTATCTCATACCTATAGGCAAAATTACTGCAGTTTTTAATAATTTGGTTTATATAGTACTATGCTATCAAACACAGCTTGCTACAAGTTAATTATGTAGTACTAATTAATAACACAGTTAATTACACGTTCAAAAAAATAACACAGTTAATTATATAGTACTTAGTATAACATAAAATATTACCAGTCTCAGTAATAATGCGGAAGTCTACAACTTGTGAACAAACATGATGACACAAATTTGGTGAGTATGAATCTAGTGTGCCTAAAAAATTCATAACAATATTTAATATTGATGTGGAATATGTACAATAGGTAGCCCATGTAGGTGCATGCGTTGATGACTAAATACTACTTGCCAGGATTTTGATGTTATTCCATAGTATATTATGCAAACACCAAGCTTTGATATGACCTGTCAGATCAGTTTGTGTATCAGCTAATTAAAAACCACTTTTAAATTGCCAATGTCGGTAATGGAGAACTTATATATTCTTATATCAATGGATATCGAGACATATTCACACAATTATTTTTTCTTCCTAATCTTAACCAACTAATTTAAAGTTGCAAGTATGTATGAATTTCATGCACACTTTCTTTTTTTTTTGACCTAAACAATGGTTTTCTCACGGTCTTAACTCATGATACATGTGTCTTCTGAAAGTAGGTTAATCTCCACCAAGCCTGTCATGCATTACATTTTTTTTATGTAAGGGCTGCCAACTTATCATTTTAACTTGTTATGAAGTAATTCCAGCACAATCAATTTGTTTGATATGAGTAGCCTTACCATGGAGACCTAGAGGTCACATATTTTACATCAAGAGTTTCTTGCAAGAGTGATTAGAAATCTCAATGATTAACACTGGCAAGATATATAGGAACTCTCAAAAGGAAAAATCTTACATCGTACAATTAAAAATTAGATGGGATAAAGAGTTCACTTACAACCCAGATATATAAAGGCGAATATCTGTGAGAATATCCTCTGTTGTATAATCCATCTTTTTGTGCGTCTTTTGGATAATCCATCTTAGGATGTAAAGAACAAAATGGGTATGCAATCATGAAGTCTAACAGGATTGCAAGCCTGTATAATTTATTATCCTTTGTACCAACGCAAACTATATTAGCTTCCCTCGTAATGGAAATCTGAACATCAATATCTTTTATCTAAGTGCGTGGAAATGGATTGTCAGATTCAAAGCAATCGGATATTTCTCATAGAAATATTAGCTTCTTGACTAAAACCCATGTAAGATACATGGTGTCATCATTGATCATGGTCGTCGTAAATATTTGCACTGAAAGATTAGCTAGGTTCATCGAATTGAAAAGGTTGAGCACAACAACAATTGAACATATTATATGTATGGCAAGCCTCAAAGTGCAACAACCTATATCGTACAATTAGAAAAATAGATAGAAAACAAAGTACACTTCCAACCTTCATATATGAAGGCGAACAACAGTGACAACTTCCTCTCTTTGATAACGCATATTTTGTTGTTGGCATTTCTTTGATATTCCTTCTTACAACATACAGTAATGAGCAAAATGATTCAAACATGCAAGGCGCTCAATGAATTAGGACAGCAAGTCTGTACAACCTGCAACCCTTTGCATCAACAAAACACTATATTAGCTTCCCTTGGATATTGGAATCCAAATCCAAACAGCAAATATAAAAAAATAATCTAATTGAATCCAAGATTCACTATCAAATTCGAAGCGACATGATATTTCTCATATTAATATTAGTAGTTTTCAAAGTGCAGGAGAACAACTATAAACGTCAAAGTGAAACGACCTGCATTGTACAATTAGATATTTAGATGGAAAATAATGTTTACTTACAATCCACATATATGATAGAAAATAAGGGTGACTAATCCTCTCTTGGATGGTCGATCCTTTTTTTTTGTCCGTTGTTTGATGTTCTGTATTATGACAAACAACACATACATGAAAGGAGTGCAGTCAAATATCAACACATCGGCAAGCATCTCACATCGACTATATGAGCTCTTCTCAACCTAATGCATGCAACACGGCTCATGGGTGATAGCTGCCCTCAGAAACACAGGGTGGTGGTTTGAAGAGCAATGGAGGAGATGGAAGCAACTCCACCTCATCATGAGCACCATGCATGCTCCAGTCACCTCCCGAAACTCACATCTGAGTAGAACCTGGAGATAAGAGAGAGCCATACGCACGTACCGTACATGCCAGTATGCCACACACTCGGACTGCCTTTCATCGATCTTGCTGTGACAAACGCGTGCTGCGGACGGAACGGCGATTCCTGCTTAACCCATGTTCAGTGGCACGGCTGGTCCCGATGTCTTGTGAAGGATGGGTGTTGGTTGCTTCATCGACTCCTGACACGGCCTCGATGGAGCTATTAGGAATCCAGCAGTGTCACCTGTTTCTGCCAAGACGTACGACAGGAACGATCGGGCCTTCGTTGGCAGCGAAGCCTATTGCGGCCAGGACGGAGATTCCCGCCAGCTAGAGTTCCATCGCAGCATGGCTCTCTGTGGTGCGCCGAGGAGAGATATGAAAGCGACTCAACCTCATTAACGACATTGATTGATATATGCTTCATTGTGCCGCTGGTCTATGCTGCTGCTTTGAATACAATCTTAATCCCAAATCGCCTATGTTTCTTCTTCGGAGATCACCTTGCTGTTGTGTTGCGGCAGCGGCCAGGGTGCTGCGTTATTCTACGACTTGATTTCCTCCACCATGCTTATAAAACGTAAGAGGATATGCATCGAAGAGTCCAGCTTGAAGGAACAATACAAAATGCACGGGGGAGAAGATTTTTCAGGATTCCTTTTTAACGTGATTGCCTTTTTTGTGAGAAATCCCTTTAACGTACGTGATTGCTTTGATTTTTTTTATATCCTGCCTTTTCTTCGCTGTGGGGGTAATCTTCGCTGTTAACTTATTTTTAAAAGGGGGCATGCTACACATCCACCGGCTGATATTTTTAAAAGATCAGCCGGCTCGCGAGCCGTCGGATTGCCGCATCAAGCGAGCCGGGCATGCCTCCAGAACTACAACAAATCTTGTTGCGAAATTATTTCTGCAACATAGGTCTTGTTGCGGGATCTTTTTGCAACGGCGGTTTTGTTGCGAAAAAAATTTATAACTAGGGTTTTGTTGCAATTTTTTTTGCAACTGAGGTCTTGTTGCAAAAATTTTCCGCAACAGAGGTTTTGTTCCAAAACTAGACCCGCCATAGACCATTGCAACACCGGATATATTTCTGAAACATAGCCTCTGTTTCGAAAGCGCGTTCGACAAAGAAAGGCATGCAATCCATCAATTGGACGTGTGTCATGCAGCGGAGGTGGCGGACGCGGCTCCCTTGAAAGACGTGGATGTCGCCTAGAGGGGGGGGGGTGAATAGGTGTTTTAAAATAATTACGATTTAGGCTTGAACAAATGCGGAATAAACCTAGCGATTAATTTGTCAAGCACAAAACCTAAAACAACTAGGCTCACCTATGTGCACCAACAACTTATGCTAAGCAAGATAAGCAACTATGTGATAGCAAGATATATGACAAGAAACAATATGGCTATCAGAAAGTAAAGTGCATAAGTAAAGAGCTCGGATAAGAGATAACCGAGGCACGTGGAGACGGCGATGTATCCCGAAGTTCACACCCTTGCGGATGCTAATCTCCGTTTGGAGCGGTGTGGAGGCACAATGCTCCCCAAGAAGCCACTAGGGCCACCGTAATCTCCTCACGCCCTCGCACAATGCAAGATGCCGTGATTCCACTAAGGGACCCTTGAGGGCGGTCACCGAACCCGTACAAATGGCAACCCTTGGGGGCGGTCACCGAACCCGTACACTTTGGCAACCCTTGGGGGCGGTCACCGGTACCCGTCAAATTGATCGGGGCGATCTCCACAACCTAATTGGAGACCCCGATGCATGCCCGGAGCTTTACACCACAATGATTGAGCTCCGAACAACACCAACTGTCTAGGGCGCCAAGGCACCCAAGAGGAACAAGCTCTAGGGTGCCCAAACACCCAAGAGTAATAAGCTTCTCAAACTTCATTTCCACGTATCACCGTGGAGAACTCAAACCGATGCACCAAATGGAATGGCAAGGGCACACAGAGTGCCCAAATCCTTCTCTCTCAAATCCCACCGGAGCAACTAATGCTAGGGAGGAAAATGAGAGGAAGAACAAGCAGGAAAACACCAAGAACTCCAAGATCTAGATCCAAGGGGTTCCCCTCACATAGAGGAGAAAGTGATTGGTGGAAATGTGGATCTATATCTCCTTTCTCTTTTCCCTCAAAAACTAGCAAGAATCCATGGAGGGATTGAGAGTTAGCAAGCTCAAAGAAGGTCCACAATGGGGGCAAAAACGAGCTCAAGAGATAGGGAAACATTGGGGAAGAAGACCCCCTTAAATAGGTCTCCACGAATCTGCACGTTATGTACAGAATAACATAGGAGCGATACAACCTCTATGAGCACCGGTACAACCGGTAACAGGCAATAAGCGGTACAACCGGCCCACAACCGCACCATAATAGAGGCCAGTCCGGTGGTAGAGCGGTACATCACCGGTACAACCTCCGGACCAATTCTGGAGCGGTACAACTGCTCCAAACACCGGTTGTACCGGTCAAGCGGTACAACCTCTCCATGGGGCGGTACAACCTCTCTGTGTAAGACATGCAATATCAAAACAGCCACAACTTTCGCATGCGAGCTCCGAATTCAACGAAACCAAGTTTGTTGGAAAGCTAATGACAAGGGCTAACACAATCTTGAGAGAAATATCAATAAGAAGCAAATGAGAAAAGGACCATAATAAAATGGTGAGAACCCTTTCTCAGATAAGACCGGTAAAACCTCCAACACTGAAAACATCATAGAAGACGCATGCGAACTCCGTTTTCGATGAACTCAAGCTTGTCATCAAGATGACCATAAGCTCTAAGACTCACAAATGGAACCAAACAAGAACCAAGAAAGATGATGCAAGGATGCAATGGTTTGAGCTCTCGATGAATGATATGATCAAGCTACTCCCTAGAGAGCCCCCCTTGATAGTACGGCAATCGATCCTACAACCCGGTCTCCCAACTACCACTATGAGACCGGTAAAATAGAAAACCTATCAAGGGCAAACCTTTGCCTTGCACATAGTTCACTTGAGCTAGATGATGACAATCTTGACTTCCTCAAGTTGGACCACCTTTCTTGATTGTGTTGGCTCGATGAAGACTAGTTGATTGCTCCCTCATACTCCACTATGGGTGAGCCACTCTTTGGCACATCTTCACAATTCCATTGACACCACAATGGACGGAAAGCTTCAAGCTTGATTTCTCCCCCATACTCCATTATGGGTGAGCCACTCTTCGAGTTGCTCCACTTGAACTTGCACGCTGCAAACTTGATGATGATCACCACTTGATCTCATCCTTCATGGGTTGTATGAGATCTTCCTCTTGACGCAAGACCATGGAAACATACCTAACCCCACAAAGAACTCTCACGTAGACCATGGGTTAGTACACAAAGCGTAATGGATAATGCTTACCATACCATGGGATCACTTGATCCCTCTCGGTACTTCTTCTACTCTTTGTGAGTTGATCAACTTGATTCACTCTTGACTTAGTCTTGATCAACATTGAATTTTTCCAACTCTCTTCATTTGGATGATGTCTTGAAGGTAAACATGAATGATCACACAATCTTCTTCTTGAAGACATGCTTGCAATAAGCTCAACTCACACATGACCAATCTTTGGATAATTCCTTGAAAAGCACTTTGGCCATCTCAACTCACCCATGACCAATCTTTGGATAATTCCTTGAAATGCACTTTGGCCATCTCACAAACTCCTTGAAACCAACACATGGCCTTCAAGACAATCCTATGGACAAATCCTTCAAATATAACTCAAGGCAACCGTTAGTCCATAGAGATTGTCATCAATTACCAAAACCACACATGGGGGAACCGCTTGTCCTTTTAATCTCCCCCATTTTGGTAATTGATGACAATCACTGTCAAGAGAGTTTATATAAGGAATTATTTATCACCATGCAATGCAACAACCAATAATGCATGTGTATGAGATGCAAATGCTTAGGAACAAAACCAAGGCAAGGAGAAAATTCTGAAGACTTCTCCACAAAACTCTCTGAAACTTCTCCCCCATTGGCATCGATTGCCAAAATGGGCGAAAAGCATAGAAAGCCAATATAAATTGTGTTCCTCCATAAGTTGTGTATTTCTCAACAAGAGAGTGGAATGCAATACACATATCCAACGGTAATACTTGGAGGAAGACCAACTATATTGAGGCACCAAGATTGCTAAAGGAATGATATGCCACAAGGACATAACAAAGAGAGACACAAGAAATCAAGCAATCAAAAGGTACCAATTGAAGAAAGCAATCAACGGATATCAATTGAACCAACTAGACCAAAGATCCTACGAGCCACATGAATAAAGGATATTATGATATGAGCAAAGGAGTGTTCTAAAGAAACTAGAGAAGCTCCCCATGATTTGTGCACACATAAGAATATTTGTATTTGGATACAAAGTGCACAAAATAGGATCATAGCTCCCCCAAAATCAATAGAAACTTACAACAAGTGCAAGTGAGCATATAGGAAACAAAGCCTAGTACTTGCAACACACACATGGTTGAGCAACGAGTAATAAAAGAGGCAACTTAAGAATGGGCTCAACCAAAATGATGTGTGTGAGTCAAGGCAATGCACTTGAGAAGACTAATGTACGGATGAGCATTAGGCATCAATAAAGTCTTGAAAGAATGAGGCACACGGTGCAAGGCCTATCATTCCCACACACAACTAGCAAATGGGTTCACAAGCTTACTAATAAGCATATTAAGAACCTATGCTTGTGACAACCCATGGTGAAGATAGAAGATGAAAGCCTCATCAAGACGAGGGATACCAATTAAGATGGCAAAAGCCTCGTAAAGATAAGCATGAGGAAAATAATCTTCACCACACACAAGAGTGCATCAAGATGCAACGATAGAAGACACGCACTCAAGGCAAAAGCTTTCACAGAGCCACCAAAGAAATAACAAGAGAAAGACAAGGTGGACGTGAAATAAAGGATATCAACTAGATATGCAACTTCTCTAAAGTGTATAAGATTCTAGGTAGACGAAATCATGATGATATATATCTACAAAGAATGATGTACACCCGAAATAGTTACAACACGAGGAACAAGATATCCAAAGGGAGGTCATACATATACCAATAAGATATTTGCTTGGGAGCATAGCACATGGCTAGATATGGTCTTATTGTATATAAATGAAGTCCACACACGAACCACAAAGACATCACAACTGGCAACAAGAGATCATTGTTGGGATGCTTTGAGAAAGGAAAGAAGTATCACAAGAATGAATGAATAACATGTCATGATACAACCTACACAAGGTTGATGCAAGAAATGTGTGCATGAAGAATATGAAGATACTTGTTACCGAGTTAACATTGGAAGGATGTAGTAGATACCAATTGAAGGTAGATAGTAGTTCATTGATCATCCTAGATCGACTCCAATAAGCACATGATGACAACACCTTCCTTGTGAGTGAGCCGAGCATCCAATGTATCTCCAATTGTTCCTAGAACAACAACACAAACAAAATGGTACCCAAACTCATTGGGACCAAAGAGTTAGAAACACCAACAATACATAGGACAAACTCCACATAAATATGTGCATATAGAAAAGGAAATGAAATTCATGCACATCTCATCCAATTTGAGACTTGGTGGAGTTTCCCCTATATATTGGGTCGAAGAAATAAAGCATGCCAAAGATACTACATGAAGTTAATATGCATGCTCAAGACTTTCAAGAACCGATACCAAATGACAAAGAAAAACCAAGTGAAGAAAAGATACCAAATGAATAAATCATCACTTGGAGGATATCATTAAACGATACATCAAGGAATGAGATATCCATTGATACACAAAAACAAAGATGTCAAACTCCCAAAAGAGAGAATGGTTCCAAACAAACCAAGTGCTCTATAAAGTTTCATGATGGCAAAAGTACCAAAAGAAACGATTTGCATTCCACCAACACACACTTGAAAAGGATCACAAGGTGATTGTTCTAAGAAAAATAGGATAGCTCCCCCAAGCATTGTGCAATATGGAGAATTTGCATTTGAATACAAGAAGCACAAGATGGGATCACCACTTTCACTATATCTATACAAACACTAGACAAGCTCAAGGAAATAACAAGATCCACAAGTGGTATGGAATACAATGGGAGTTGACACAATCCTAGGCAAGAGATAAGGCAAATAAAAGCAAAGGCTATTGTAAAGATGATCAATAATATATACCACACAAGTGAGTACCAATTGTCAAAAGACAAGAAGTATTTGGAAATAATTCCCGGTGGTAGATAGCAAGGATATCCGACATCATCTTCACACCAAACAAAAAGCAAATTGCAACTTGTAGAGCTAACATGCCACCTAGGAACAAGATAATTTACAATATCAACTCTAGATGACAATATCTCAAATGTACACATTTTCTAGGATAGTAATATACTCATACCATATTACTCCCCCATAATGTGATACCAATTAAAGATAGACAAGAGGCAATTAAAGGATCTAACAAGAGATAATTAATGGACTATTTAGAATTTGAATTTCTCATGAGAAGACATACCACATAGCGACTAGATAATCTTGTAATATCAATACTAGATGGCATTCCTCATGTACACACATTTATAGGATTGTGAGGTGCACAAAGCACATCACTCACCCACAATGGGATATTCCATTAATCTCTCACAAGAGCCAACCAAGATATGACCAAGATGCACAAAGGCTCAACGAACGACACACATGTACATGATGTGCAAACCAACACACACATACTTGATTGCTCAAGATAATCAAGTTGGAAGCACAACATATACAAACACATGCAAGGTATGAAACCAAACATGCAAAGGGGCAAGTAACTATCAATGTAGACACTTTAAGCACGAGTTACCGCAAGGAGGAACATTGGATATAAGATAGAAACTTGATAATCCGAATGACTTGGCTTGAGACAATGAGAATGATGAAGCCCCCTTAATTCTTCATAATGTAGCCAAGTCTCCAATGACCTCCAACATCACCTATTGATCAAGTTTGAGCCTGTTGGTCCCCAACCAAGTTGGGTCCTAAGAGGTTAGTCACAATAGGCTTGGCTACCCAAATGGTTCTTTGCTTCAAACCACTTTGAGTACCAACAAACTTGGCAACCACATTGCCAACCTTATGTTGGGTTTCGTAGTAATTTCAAAAAATTTCCTACGCACACACAGGATCATGTGATGCATAGCAACGAGGGGAGAGTATTGTCTACGTACCCAACGCAGACCGACTGCGGAAGCGATGACACGACGTAGAGGAAGTAGTCGTACGTCTTCACGATCCAACCGATCAAGTACCGAAACTACGGCACCTCCGAATTCGAGCACACGTTCAGCTCGATGACGATCCCCGGACTCCGATCCAGCAAAGTGTCGAGGAAGAGTTTCGTCAGCACGACGGCGTGGTGACGATCTTGATGAACTACAGCAGCAGGGCTTCGCCTAAACTCCGCTACAGTATTATCGAGGAATATGGTGGCAGGGGGCACCGCACACGGCTAAGGAATAGATCACGTGGATCAATTTGTGTCAACTTGTGTGTTTAGAGGTGCCCCTGCCTCCGTATATAAAGGAGGAGAGGAGGGGAGGCTGGCCGGCCAAAGGGGGAAGGCGCAGGAGAGTCCTACTCCCTCTGGGAGTAGGATTCCCCCTCCAATCCTAGTCCAACTAGGATTCCTCGGAGGGGAAAAGAGGAGGAGGGGGCCGGCCACCTCTCCTAGTCCTAATAGGACTAGGGGAAGGGGGGGCGCGCAGCCCAACTAGGGCAGCCCCTTCTCTTTTCCACTAAGGCCCACTATGGCCCATATAGCTCCCGGGGGGTTCCGGTAACCCTCCCGGTATTCCGGTAAAATCCCGATTTCACCCGGAACACTTCCGATATCCAAATATAGGCTTCCAATATATCAATCTTTACGTCTCTACCATTTCGAGACTCCTCGACATGTCCGTGATCACATCCGGGACTCCGAACAACCTTCGGTACATCAAAATGCAAAACTCATAATATAACTGTCATCGTAACCTTAAGCGTGCGGACCCTACGGGTTCGAGAACAATGTAGACATGACCGAGACACGTCTCTGGTCAATAACCAATAGCGGGACCTGGATGCCCATATTGGCTCCTACATATTCTACGAAGATCTTTATCGGTCAGACCGCATAACAACATACGTTGTTCCCTTTGTCATCGGTATGTTACTTGCCCGAGATTCGATCGTCGGTATCCAATACCTAGTTCAATCTCGTTACTGGCAAGTCTCTTTACTCGTTCCGTAATACATCATCTCACAACTAACATATTAGTTGTAATGCTTGCAAGGCTTATGTGATGTGTATTACCGAGAGGGCCCAGAGATACCTCTCCGACAATCGGAGTGACAAATCCTAATCTCGAAATACGCCAACCCAACATCGACCATTGGAGACACCTGTAGTACTCCTTTATAATCACCCAGTAACGTTGTGATGTTTGGTAGTACCCAAAGTGTTCCTCCGGTAAACGGGAGTTGCATAATCTCATAGTCATAGGAACATGTATAAGTCATGAAGAAAGCAATAGCAACATACTAAACGATCGGGTGCTAAGCTAATGGAATGGGTCATGTCAATCAGATCATTCTGCTAATGATGTGACCTCATTAATCAAATAACAACTCATTGTTCATGGTTAGGAAACATAACCATCTTTGATTAACGAGCTAGTCAAGTAGAGGCATACTAGTGACACTTTGTTTGTCTATGTATTCACACATGTATTATGTTTCCGGTAAATACAATTCTAGCATGAATAATAAACATTTATCATGATTATAAGGAAATAAATAATAACTTTATTATTGCCTCTAGGGCATATTTCCTTCAGTCTCCCACTTGCACTAGAGTCAATAATCTAGATTACACTGTAATGATTCTAACACCCATGGAGCTTTGGTGCTGATCATGTTTTGCTCGTGGAAGAGGCTTAGTCAACGGGTCTGCAACATTCAGATCCGTATGTATCTTGCAAATCTCTATGTCTCCCACCTGGACAAGATCCCGGATGGAGTTGAAGCGTCTCTTGATGTGTTTGGTCCTTTTGTGAAATCTGGATTCCTTTGCCAAGGCAATTGCACCAATATTGTCACAAAAGATTTTCATTGGACCCGATGCACTAGGTATGACACCTAGATCGGATATGAACTCCTTCATCCAGACTCCTTCATTTGCTGCTTCCGAAGCAGCTATGTATTCCGCTTCACATGTAGATCCCGCTACGACGCTTTGTTTAGAACTGCACCAACTGACAGCTCCACCGTTTAATGTAAACACGTATCCGGTTTTGCGATTTAGAATCGTCCGGATCAGTGTCAAAGCTTGCATCAACGTAACCTTTTACGATGAGCTCTTTGTCACCTCCATATACGAGAAACATATCCTTAGTCCTTTTCAGGTATTTCAGGATGTTCTTGACCGCTGTCCAGTGATCCACTCCTGGATTACTTTGGTACCTCCCTGCTAAACTTATAGCAAGGCACACATCAGGTCTGGTACACAGCATTGCATACATGATAGAGCCTATGGCTGATGCATAGGGAACATCTTTCATATTCTCTCTATCTTCTGCAGTGGTCGGGCATTGAGTCTTACTCAATTTCACACCTTGTAATACAGGCAAGAATCCTTTCTTTGCTTGATCCATTTTGAATTTCTTCAAAATCTTGTCAAGGTATGTGCTTTGTGAAAGTCCAATCAAGCGTCTTGATCTATCTCTATAGATCTTAATGCCTAATATGTAAGCAGCTTCACCGAGGTCTTTCATTGAAAAACTTTTATTCAAGTATCCCTTTATGCTATCCAGAAATTCTATATCATTTCCAATCAGTAATATGTCATCCACATATAATATTAGAAATGCTACAGAGCTCCCACTCACTTTCTTGTAAATACAGGCTTCTCCGAAAGTCTGTATAAAACCAAATGCTTTGATCACACTATCAAAACGTTTATTCCAACTCCGAGAGGCTTGCACCAGTCCATAAATGGATCGCTGGAGCTTGCACACTTTGTTAGCTCCCTTTGGATCGACAAAACCTTCTGGTTGCATCATATACAACTCTTCTTCCAGAAATCCATTCAGGAATGCAGTTTTGACATCCATCTGCCAAATTTCATAATCATAAAATGCGGCAATTGCTAACATGATTCGGACGGACTTAAGCATCGCTATGGGTGAGAAGGTCTCATCGTAGTCAATCCCTTGAACTTGCCGAAAACCTTTTGCGACAAGTCGAGCTTTGTAGACAGTAACATTACCATCAGCGTCAGTCTTCTTCTTAAAGATCCATTTATTCTCAATTGCTTGCCGATCATCGGGCAAGTCAACCAAAGTCCATACTTTGTTCTCATACATGGATCCCATCTCAGATTTCATGGCTTCAAGCCACTTTGCGGAATCTGGGCTCACCATCGCTTCTTCATAGTTCGTAGGTTCATCATGATCTAGTAGCATGACCTCTAGAACAGGATTACCGTACCACTCTGGTGCGGATCTTACTCTGGTTGATCTACGAGGTTCAGCAGTATCTTGATCTGAAGTTTCATGATCATTATCATTGGCTTCCTCACTAACTGGTGTAGGTGTCACTGAAACAGTTTTCTGTGATGAACTACTTTCCAGTAAGGGAGCGGGTACAGTTACCTCGTCAAGTTCTACTTTCCTCCCACTCACTTCTTTCGAGAGAAACTCCTTCTCTAGAAATGATCCATTCTTAGCAACGAATGTCTTGCCTTCGGATCTGTGATAGAAGGTGTACCCAACAGTTTCCTTTGGGTATCCTATGAAGACACATTTCTCCGATTTGGGTTCGAGCTTATCAGGTTGAAGCTTTTTCACATAAGCATCGCAGCCCCAAACTTTAAGAAACGACAACTTTGGTTTCTTGCCAAACCATAGTTCATAAGGCGTCGTCTCAACGGATTTTGATGGTGCCCTATTTAACGTGAATGCGGCTGTCTCTAAAGCATATCCCCAAAAAGATAGCGGTAAATCAGTAAGAGACATCATAGATCGCACCATATCTAGTAAAGTACGATTACGACGTTCGGACACACCATTACGCTGTGGTGTTCCGGGTGGCGTGAGTTGCGAAACTATTCCACAGTTTTTCAAATGTACACCAAACTCATAACTCAAATATTCTCCTCCACGATCAGATCGTAGAAACTTTATTTTCTTGTTACGATGATTTTCAACTTCACTCTGAAATTCTTTGAACTTTTCAAATGTTTCAGACTTATGTTTCATTAAGTAGATATACCCATATCTGCTTAAATCATCTGTGAAGGTGAGAAAATAACGATATCCGCCACGAGCCTCAATATTCATCGGGCCACATACATCGGTATGTATGATTTCCAACAAATCTGTTGCTCTCTCCATAGTACCGAAGAACGGTGTTTTAGTCATCTTGCCCATGAGGCATGGTTCGCAAGTACCAAGTGATTCATAATCAAGTGGTTCCAAAAGTCCATCAGCATGGAGTTTCTTCATGCGCTTTATACCGATATGACCTAAACGACAGTGCCACAAATAAGTTGCACTTTCATTATCAACTCTGCATCTTTTGGCTTCAATATTATGAATATGTGTATTACTACTATCGAGATTCAATAAGAATAGACCACTCTTCAAGGGTGCATGACCATAAAAGATATTACTCATATAAATAGAACAACCATTATTCTCTGATTTAAATGAATAACCGTCTCGCATTAAACAAGATCCAGATATAATGTTCATGCTCAACGCTGGCACCAAATAACAATTATTTAGGTCTAATATTAATCCCGAAGGTAGATGTAGAGGTAGCGTGCCAACTGCGATTACATCGACTTTGGAACCGTTTCCCACGCGCATCGTCACCTCGTCCTTTGCCAGTGCCCGCTTATTCCGTAGTCCCTGTTTCGAGTTGCAAATATTAGCAACAGAACCAGTATCAAATACCCAGGTGCTACTGCGAGCTCTAGTAAGGTACACATCAATAACATGTATATCACATATACCTTTGTTCACCTTGCCATCCTTCTTATCCGCCAAATACTTGGGGCAGTTCCGCTTCCAGTGACCAGTCTGCTTGCAGTAGAAGCACTCAGTTTCAGGCTTAGGTCCAGACTTGGGTTTCTTCTCTTGAGCAGCAACTTGCTTGCCGTTCTTCTTGAAGTTCCCCTTTTTCTTCCCTTTGCCCTTTTTCTTGAAACTAGTGGTCTTGTTAACCATCAACACTTGATGCTCCTTCTTGATTTCTACCTCCGCAGCTTTCAGCATTGTGAAGAGCTCGGGAATAGTCTTGTTCATCCCTTGCATATTATAGTTCATCACGAAGCTCTTGTAGCTTGGTGGCAGTGATTGGAGAATTCTGTCAATAACGCAATCATCCGGAAGATTAACTCCCAATTGAATCAAGTGATTATTATACCCAGACATTTTGAGTATATGCTCACTGACAGAACTGTTCTCCTCCATCTTGCAGCTATAGAACTTATTGGAGACTTCATATCTCTCAATTCGGGCATTTGCTTGAAATATTAACTTCAACTCCTGGAACATCTCATATGCTCCATGACGTTCAAAACGTCGTTGAAGTCCCGATTCTAAGCCGTAAAGCATGGCACACTGAACTATCGAGTAGTCATCAGCTTTGCTCTGCCAGACGTTCATAACATCTGGTGTTGCTCCAGCAGCAGGCCTGGCACCCAGCGGTGCTTCCAGGACGTAATTTTTCTGTGCAGCAATGAGGATAATCCTCAAGTTACGGACCCAGTCCGTGTAATTGCTACCATCATCTTTCAACTTTTCTTTCTCAAGGAACGCATTAAAATTCAACGGAACAACAACACGAGCCATCTATCTACAATCAACATAAACAAGCAAGATACTATCAGGTACTAAGTTCATGATAAATTTAAGTTCAATTAATCATATTATTTAAGAACTCCCACTTAGATAGACATCCCTCTAATCTTCTAAGTGATTACGTGATCCAAATCAACTAAACCATGACCGATCATCACGTGAGATGCAGTAGTTTTCAATGGTGAACATCGTTATGTTGATCATATCTACTATATGATTCACGCTCGACCTTTCGGTCTCCGTGTTCCGAGGCCATATCTGCATATGCTAGGCTCGTCAAGTTTAACCTGAGTATTCTGCGTGTGCAAAACTGGCTTGCACCCGTTGTAGATGGACGTAGAGCTTATCACACCCGATCATCACGTGGTGTCTGGGCACGACGAACTTTGGCAACGGTGCATACTCAGGGAGAACACTTCTTGATAATTTAGTGAGAGATCATCTTATAATGCTACCGTCAATCAAAGCAAGATAAGATGCATAAAAAGATAAACATCACATGCAATCAATATAAGTGATATGATATGGTCATCATCATCTTGTGCTTGTGATCTCCATCTCCGAAGCACCGTCATGATCACCATCGTCACCGGCGCGACACCTTGATCTCCATCGTAGCATCGTTGTCGTCTCGCCAATCTTATGCTTCCACGACTATCACTACCGTTTAGTAAGAAAGTAAAGCATTACATCGCGATTGCATTGCATACAATAAAGCGACAACCATATGGCTCCTGCCAGTTGCCGATAACTCGGTTACAAAACATGATCATCTCATACAATAAAATTCAGCATCATGCTTTGACCATATCACATCACAACATGCCCTGCAAAAACAAGTTAGACGTCCTCTACTTTGTTGTTGCTTGTTTTACGTGGCTGCTACGGGCTTAAGTAAGAACCAATCTCACCTACGCATCAAAACCACAACGATAGTTTGTCAAATAGACTCCGTTTTAACCTTCGCAAGGACCGGGCGTAGCCATACTTGGTTCAACTAAAGTTGGAGAGACAGTCGCCCGCAAGCCATCTCTGTGCAAAGCACGTCGAGGGAACCGGTCTCGCGTAAGCGTACGCGTAAGGTTGGTCCGGGTCGTCTCGTCCAACAATACCGCCAAACCAAAGTATGACATGCTGGTAGGCAGTATGACTTGTATCGTCCACAACTCACTTGTGTTCTACTCGTGCATATAACATCAACATAAATAACCTAGGCTCGGATGCCACTGATGGGTTTCGTAGTAATTTCAAAAAATTTCCTACGCACACACAGGATCATGTGATGCATAGCAACGAGGGGAGAGTATTGTCTACGTACCCAACGCAGACCGATTGCGGAAGCGATGACACGACATAGAGGAAGTAGTCGTACATCTTCACGATCCAACCGATCAAGTACCGAAACTACGGCACCTCCGAATTCGAGGACACGTTCAGCTCGATGACGATCCCCGGACTCCGATCCAGCAAAGTGTCGGGGAAGAGTTTCGTCAGCACAACGGCGTGGTGACGATCTTGATGAACTACAGGAGCAGGGCTTCGCCTAAACTCCGCTACAGTATTATCGAGGAATATGGTGGCAGGGGGCACCGCACACGGCTAAGGAATAGATCACGTGGATCAATTTGTGTCAACTTGTGTGTTTAGAGGTGCCCCTGCCTCCGTATATAAAGGAGGAGAGGAAGGGAGGCTGGCCGGCCAAAGGGGGAAGGCACAGGAGAGTCCTACTCCCTCTGGGAGTAGGATTCCCCCTCCAATCCTAGTCCAACTAGGATTCCTCGGAGGGGAAAAGAGGAGGAGGGGGCCGGCCACCTCTCCTAGTCCTAATAGGACTAGGTGAAGGGGGGGGGGGCGCAGCCCAACTAGGGCAGCCCCTTCTCTTTTCCACTAAGGCCCACTATGGCCCAAATAGCTCCTGGGGGGTTCCGGTAACCCTCCCGGTATTCCGGTAAAATCCCGATTTCACCCGGAACACTTCCGATATCCAAATATAGGCTTCCAATATATCAATCTTTACGTCTCGACCATTTCGAGACTCCTCGACATGTCCGTGATCACATCCGGGACTCCGAACAACCTTCGGTACATCAAAATGCATAAACTCATAATATAACTGTCATCGTAACCTTAAGCGTGCGGACCCTACGGGTTCGAGAACAATGTAGACATGACCGAGACACGTCTCTGGTCAATAACCAATAGCGGGACCTGGATGCCCATATTGGCTCCTACATATTCTACGAAGATCTTTATCGGTCAGACCGCATAACAACATACGTTGTTCCCTTTGTCATCGGTATGTTACTTGCCCGAGATTCGATCGTCGGTATCCAATACCTAGTTCAATCTCGTTACTGGCAAGTCTCTTTACTCGTTCCGTAATACATCATCTCACAACTAACATATTAGTTGTAATGCTTGCAAGGCTTATGTGATGTGTATTACCGAGAGGGCCCAGAGATACCTCTCCGACAATCGGAGTGACAAATCCTAATCTCGAAATACGCCAACCCAACATCGACCATTGGAGACACCTGTAGTACTCCTTTATAATCACCCAATAACGTTGTGATGTTTGGTAGTACCCAAAGTGTTCCTCCGGTAAACGGGAGTTGCATAATCTCATAGTCATAGGAACATGTATAAGTCATGAAGAAAGCAATAGCAACATACTAAACGATCGGGTGCTAAGCTAATGGAATGGGTCATGTCAATCAGATCATTCTGCTAATGATGTGACCTCATTAATCAAATAACAACTCATTGTTCATGGTTAGGAAACATAACCATCTTTGATTAACGAGCTAGTCAAGTAGAGGCATACTAGTGACACTTTGTTTGTCTATGTATTCACACATGTATTATGTTTCCGGTAAATACAATTCTAGCATGAATAATAAACATTTATCATGATTATAAGGAAATAAATAATAACTTTATTATTGCCTCTAGGGCATATTTCCTTCACCTTATCCTTCCCAAGAGAATAGACATCATCAATAATAATTGGGTTGGATAAGTTACCACTAGTGCATGAAGAGGCGAGGTGACCTTTCTCGCGACATAGGTAGCAACGTCTACTCTTCACTTTCTTCTCACTTGATTTCTCAACTTGAGAAGCATAAGCTTGAGTCTTCTTGGGAAGAGGCTTTTCTTCAACTTGAGGTTGAGAATGAGAGTGTACTTGTGGCCGCTTCCCTTGTTGCTTGTCTCTAATGGGCTTATTCTTCAATGGGCAAGATCTAACATGATGCCCTTCTACTTTGCACTTGAAGCAAACAATCTTGGCCGAATTCTTGACTTGTTCTTGGCCCTTCCTTTTGTTCACCTTGGACTTCTTTTTCTTGTTGGAGTTGAATCCAAGTCCACCTTTGTCATTGGGGGATTTTTGCACACTCAAGATATTGTTGAGTGTGGATTTCCCTTCACGACTCTTTTCCAAGTCTTTATTCAAAGAAGTGACTTGGGCCTTGAGCTCTTTGATTTCCTCTACATGGTTAGTCTCAACACAAGTACTAGAGGGAGTATAAGCTTCATCGTTAGAGCAACAAGGCAAGGAAAGCAATTCATCACAAGATGTACCAACATTGTGAGTAGATGAATTACAAGGACTAGCACATGGCAATATAGCATTTTGACTAGAATTAGTGCTAGTATCCACATGAGGCTCACTAGATGTTACCTTAGAAGTCATGGCCTCATGAGATATCTTTATCTCATTATGGGATACTAGAAGATCATCATGAGAGCTTTTCATGGTTTTCTTCCAATTTCCCATAATTGCTAGATAGCAACTCAAGTTGAGCCCGAAGCTCAACATTCTCCTTCAATATGGATGCTTCACAAGAGATAGAGTTAGTAGCACAAGCATCATCATTAGCAACAAGAGGAGAAGAAAACTTGACAAGCTCTTTTGAATAAGAAGCTTTAAGTTGAGCATGAGACTCGGTGAGTTTGATGAGCTCACCCTTAATGACCCTTGAGCCATTTTTGAGGTTCTCAAAGTCCTCAAGGAGTTTAGCATGCGCAACATCAAGCTCCTCATTTTTAGTTTCAAAATCATCGGCCACCTCAAGAGCTCTATCACGAGATTCCCTCACTCTAGATAATTCTAGAGCAAAAGTCTCCTCAAGAGGTTCCTTGGTGGTTTGTTCAAGTTCAAGAGCTTGAGAGAGGTCCGCAAACTCATTAGCGTAATCACGCTCATGACCTTTCATTTGATCAATGGTGACCTCATGCTCCTCAAGACGAGATTCCAACTCATCAATATATTTCTTGCCCTCAATAGCAATAGACATGATTTCCATGAAGTTGGAACGAGCAATTTTATTCTTAAGAAGAGCTTTAAAAATCATTTCCCCCTTAATTTTTAAGGAGGCAACATCATCATTCTCTTCATCATAATCAACATCATCATCACTCTTGCCATCATCAATATCATCACAAGATATATTGGGATTCAAAGTGGGAGATACCTTTGAAGCCATGGCCATAAGGCAAAATGCAATAGATGATGATGTAGGATCCGTTGAAGCACCATTCAAGACCACATCTTGTTCCATGGGGTGTTGGGTTTCCTCTACATTGTTAGCACAACAATTCGAGGAAGTATATGCATTTTTATCATGGCAACAAGACATAGTAAACATATCATCATGAGATTTAGTCAAGCAATTTCTACATGATATGCAAGGACTATCAACACAAGCATATGGAACATTTTGAGTGCTCAAAGTGTTAAAGCCCAAAGAAGGAGCATTGCAATAAGATAGTGATGAAGGATCATCCACAATAAGCATACTATCATCATTGCAATGACCAACACTACTCACCATATCATTACCTTGTGGCAAACCACATGTAGGTGAAGTAGAAGAAGTTGAGAAGACTATATGACCGTAGGTGGAGGGAGAACAATCATCCCCACAAATCTTGGACACACCATATTTATCTTGAAGCTTTGTCCACAACTCATGAGCATCCCGGAACGGGATGAGTTGAAATATAACTACATTGCTCAAAGCATCGAAAAGCACATTACAAGCTTGAGCATTCAGATAAGAGTTTTTCTCATCCTTTAAAGATAATCTCTGGGGATCCTTTGGTGGAGAAAAACCCATATCCATAATTCGCTCTAAATTTGGTTCCATAACCCTAAAGAGATTAAGCATGCGAATTACCCAAACATCAATATTTGTGCCATCGAAACTAAGAGTGTCAGAGAATCCTAATTCCCTAGTCGACATCTTTACTCTCTAGGCGGTAAAGCCTAATAAAGAGACACGAGGCTCTGATACCAATTGAAAGATCGTGGATGTCATCTAGAGGGGGGGTGAATAGGCATTTTAAAATAATTACGATTTAGGCTTGAACAAATGCGGAATAAACCTAGCGGTTAATTTGTCAAGAACAAAACCTAAAACAACTAGGCTCACCTATGTGCACCAACAACTTATGCTAAGCAAGATAAGCAACTATGTCATAGCAGGATATATGACAAGAAACAATATGGCTATCACAAAGTAAAGTGCATAAGTAAAGAGCTCGGGTAAGACATAACCGAGGCACGCGGAGACGGCGATGTATCCCGAAGTTCACACCCTTGCGGATGCTAATCTCCGTTTGGAGCGGTGTGGAGGCACAATGCTCCCCAAGAAGCCACTAGGGCCACCGTAATCTCCTCACGCCCTCGCACAATGCAAGATGTCGTGATTCCACTAAGGGACCCTTGAGGGCGGTCACCGAACCCGTACAAATGGCAACCCTTGGGGGCGGTCACCGAACCCGTACACTTTGGCAACCCTTGGGGGCGGTCACCGGTACCTGTCAAATTGCTCGGGGCGATCTCCACAACCTAATTGGAGACCCCGATGCATGCCCGGAGCTTTACACCACAATGATTGAGCTCCGAACAACACCAACTGTCTAGGGCGCCAAGGCACCCAAGAGGAACAAGCTCTAGGGTGCCCAAACACCCAAGAGTAATAAGCTTCTCAAACTTCACTTCCACGTATCACCGTGGAGAACTCAAACCGATACACCAAATGCAATCGCAAGGGCACACGGAGTGCCCAAGTCCTTCTCTCTCAAATCCCAAGGAGCAACTAATGCTAGGGAGGAAAATGAGAGGAAGAACAAGAAGGAGAACACCAAGAACTCCAAGATCTAGATCCAAGGGGTTCCCCTCACATAGAGGAGAAAGTGATTGGTGGAAATGTGGATCTAGATCTCCTCTCTCTTTTCCCTCAAAAACTAGCAAGAATCCATGGAGGGATTGAGAGTTAGCAAGCTCAAAGAAGGTCAACAATGGGGGCAAAAACGAGCTCAAGATATAGGGAAACATTGGGGAAGTAGACCCCCTTAAATAGGTCTCCACGAATCTGCCCGTTATGTACAGAATAACATAGGAGCGGTACAACCTCTAAAAGCACCGGTACAACCGGTAACAGGCAATAAGCGGTACAACCGGCCCACAACCGCCCAACAACCGCACCACAACAGAGGCCAGTCCGGTGGTAGAGCGGTACATGATCAGTACAACCTCCGGACCAATTCTGGAGCGGTACAACCGCTCCAAACACCGGTTGTACCGGTCAAGCGGTACAACCTCTCCATGGGGCGGTACAACCTCTCTGTGTAAAACATGCAATATCAAAACAGCCACAACTTTCGCATACGAGCTCCGAATTCAACGAAACCAAGTTTGTTGGAAAGCTAATGACAAGGGCTAACACAATCTTGAGAGAAATATCAATAAGAAGCAAATGATAAAAGGACCATAATAAAATGGTGAGAACCCTTTCTCGGATAAGACCGGTAAAACCTCCAACACCGAAAACATCATAGAAGACGCATGCGAACTCCGTTTTCGATGAACTCAAGCTTGTCATCAAGATGACCATAAGCTCTAAGACTCACAAATGGAACCAAACAAGAACCAAGAAAGATGATGCAAGGATGCAATGGTTTGAGCTCTCGATGAATGATATGATCAAGCTACTCCCTAGAGAGCCCCCCTTGATAGTACGGCAATCGATCCTACAACCCGGTCTCCCAACTACCAATATGAGACCGGAAAAATAGAAAACCTATCAAGGGCAAACCTTTGCCTTGCACATAGTTCACTTGAGCTAGATGATGACAATCTTGACTTCCTCAAGTTGGACCACCTTTCTTGATTGTGTTGGCTCGATGAAGACTAGTTGATTGCTCCCCCATACTCCACTATGGGTGAGCCACTCTTTGGCACATCTTCACAATTCCATTGACACCACAATGGACGGAAAGCTTCAAGCTTGATTGCTCCCCCATACTCCATTATGGGTGAGCCACTCTTCGAGTTGCTCCACTTGAACTTGCACACTGCAAACTTGATGACGATCACCACTTGATGTCATCCTTCATGGGTTGTATGAGATCTTTCTCTTGACGCAAGACCATGGAAACATACCTAACCCCACAAAGAACTCTCACGTAGACCATGGGTTAGTACACAAAGCGTAATGGACAATGCTTACCATACCATGGGATCACTTGATCCCTCTCGGTACTTCTTCTACGCTTTGTGAGTTGATCAACTTGATTCACTCTTGACTTAGTCTTGATCAACATTGAATTTTTCCAACTCTCTTCATTTGGATGATGTCTTGAAGGTAAACATGAATGATCACACAATCTTCTTCTTGAAGACATGCTTGCAATAAGCTCAACTCACACATGACCAATCTTTGGACAATTCCTTGAAAAGCACTTTGGCCATCTCAACTCACCCATGACCAATCTTTGGATAATTCCTTGGAAAGCACTTTGGCCATCTCATAAACTCCTTGAAACCAACACATGGCCTTCAAGACAATCCTATGGACAAATCCTTCAAATATAACTCAAGGCAACCGTTAGTCCATAGAGATCGTCATCAATTACCAAAACCACACATGGGGGCACCGCATGTCCTTTCATCCCTTTTTAAAATTATTTTTTACTTCAAGATATGCGTCCTAGAGTCCAGATTGGCTCATATAGGAAAAAAAATCTTCACGGATACAAAAGGAACAGGCTAAAAATTAGTAAGGCGAATCACGTGGTTGCCTTGTGAGGAATCCTTATAAACGTCGTATGTGGGAGAGTAATTTTCCTTGTTAACTTTTTTATTTCTGAATAATCTCAATCATCATAATTTGTTCCCACTAGATGAACGATTTTTTTTACATTTTCTATATTTTCTTCATCAATATAGAAAAAATAGGAAAGCTCTACACCGTTATAATTCGGCCCCACCAGATAAATGGCTCGTAAATTCTAATTAACGTGGGAACTTCTGGGGAGTCCATAATTAGTATAATAAAATAATAATGTGTAATATATAAAGGTAGGAAAGATCTACACTGTTATAATTCGGCCCCACCAAATAAACAGCTCGTAAATTCTAATTAACATGGGAATTTCTGTGGAGTTCATAATTATTACTAGTAGAAGAATGCCCGTGCGTTGCCACGGGCTTTTGAAATATTTCGCTGGAGTTATCAGAAATTATAGAAACCACTTCACATGTATAGAAAAGATAGCACATGCACAATCGTGTAATTATTGAAAAACACTTCACATGCAATGTAGTTGATAAAAAATGGCAGTTTCACGATGTACACCTAAAGAGTGATGATCCAACGATATCAGAAATTAAGATCCACTTGATGCGATTAAGATAGTCTCGCACAATATCAGAAATGTTGTCTGTACCTTCATTCACATGATATTTAAGCAAGTACAATAGAGACTACTTCCTCAACTCGTAACCATCGTGCACAGACAACATATGTAGTTAACACGA
>NC_041384.1:728600922-728603374 GCF_002162155.2 Triticum dicoccoides | reverse complement strand
TCTTTATCATGCGCTGATCACATGTGATCATGGAAAAAAAAACTTTGGGTGCCACTATTGGAACAAAGGCTACTAAAACTCCCACGCTTACATCCTTTGAAATGGGGAGGGGGGAGGGGGAGATGTCATTGTGTCGGAAATTATCAAGAAGGAGGACGCCAAGATTTTTGTCACAGTCATGCAGTGCGTCTGGTCCAGTAGAAATAAATTTACTCATGGCGAGGAAAAAGTTCCAACCACTACTGCGATCGAAGGCGCTAGTTGATGAACTGGTTGGGGCTCTTGAGTTATCCCTAAGTCGAGATGCTCTTAAGGGAAGCAAAAAAAAAGGCCCGCAGAGTTGGCGCCCACCCATGACCGGTGGCCGGCTGGGTCGCTCTTAACTCCAACGGGGCACGTTATTAGAGATCACCAAGGGGTGTTCTTAGAAGCCGGTCTGAAGCCGTACAAGGGCATTGAGGACTTTTTCCAGAGCGAGTTGTTGGCATGCCGAGATGTTGTAGAAGCCGTGCTGAGAAGAGGACATCAATATGTTATGGTCCAGGTGGACTGCTCTACACTTGCATATTTGTGGCATGCCATGAGTCTAACTCGTATCAGTGGCGAACATATCATGACTGAAATTAGATGGATGATTGACTCCAGGCTTTCAAGTTTCTTTTGAACTCTACACGACACAAACTAGGCGGCGCATCTACAACAAAGGGATTTCAGGATCCTTTGTTGATAATAATCTTTGACAGTTTAATAAAACAAAGGGATTTACTTCAAAAAAGGCTACCCTACATAAGTCAGTGGCCGGAGGTAATGGGGCCAGCTGCCCCACGCGTGACCAGCGTCTGGACGGGCGCGGGCGCCTGTGAGCGACCCGAGCGTAGTGCTCCCAGCGAGCGCTATATAGCCACTCACAATTAGATAACACAAAGTTCAAAAAGACAACGTCACGGATGGAGTTTGATACCTACTGACACTAAAAGCATGTATTCCAAACTATTGGACGGAAGCCGCGCGAAAGGCAGCAAGATGGACCATGAATGACCTTGACAGTTTCGTTGCCAAGCAGCCAAGCAGGCAAAGCATCCAAGTAGCTTGATGACGATGCAGGCAGGGAACCAAACAAGAACAATCAAGTCAGGCCAAACCACTCTATCAGGCGAAACTTCTATCTAGCTTTCTTGCAGCCACGCAACCTTTCACGCTATCAAGCGGGAATCCTACCTAGCTTTCTTTTTTCAGAAAGATGCATGAGAGGAGAAAAATGCACACCTTCACATCAGTGTGTCAATATAGGAGCTTCTGAGCAGCTTCCTCAACTCCCACGATGGGTTATATACACAGATCGATGCAGGTCTTGCTGCATTATTTATCAGATGGTGCAGCCAACACTAACACCAATACCCCGCAAAAAAAATCTTATAATTAATTAGTATAACATCGTGCCTTTCAGCTCTGTACACCCAATCTAGAAATCTTGCCTCCGCCAATGCTTCAATCCCATAGATGAGTGCAATGAGTACACATCCCTTCGATTTATGCAGCCAACACCAATACACACTGATGATCACGCCAACAAAGAGCAAAGCCATACCTCAAATAGATCGAGTCTGCCCAGAAAACTTGTCATCATTTTCTCTTTTCTATGTTGTCATTTAAATCCATTATACATTGTCCAACACCCCTTAAGGCTGTCTAGTGAACGTGTCATAACTCACAACACATAATACATGACTAACAATACATTCCATAAGTGTGATGGCCCTTCGGCATTCCATAACTCTACCCTGATTTTTGTAAAGTCACGTAGGACATGATCTAAGTATTATTATCGTGACGTCCAGTCCTTAAAAGCCGAAAAGATGTTTAGATTTCTAATTTGATCATTGTTTGTAGTAACACAAAACAGAGTAGACTGTTTGGATGACTGCGAGAACTAGGCCAACAGCAGCTGCCAGGAGGCCAACGGCTAGCCAAGGGTTTCTCAAGTACCTCTGCTTTAGCCACGCAATCCACCTCCGCGGGTAGCTGTGGAACCGCTTCTCCAGCTTCTTGCATGTCTCCCGAAGGTAGTTGCAGTCGGGGTCATCCGGGTCGAACTGGATCCCCTTGCAAAGGTCGGCGAAGCATTTTGCCACCTCTTCGTTGTTGCCATGGCCATGCACGATGACGCCTCTCTTCGACAGGAGCTCCACGTCCTTCGTGGTGCAGGCCACCTGGGATATGAACACGCAGTATGTCGTGACGTGGCTCCCCACGGTCTCCCGGTTCCGTTGCTCCAGCTCTATCAAGTTGCGTAATAACCGCCATGTCTCGGAGTCGATGTCCAGGCAGGGGACCTCCAGTGTGCCGCCACCGACGTCCAACTTCACGTCGAGGATGCAGCGGATGAGACCCTTCTCGCTCATGGCCCGAGCCTTGAACTTCACTCCCGCGAAGTTGTACTCCGTCGCCGAGC
>NC_041384.1:728585617-728600912 GCF_002162155.2 Triticum dicoccoides | reverse complement strand
GGCCTCTGCAGTGCCCACATCATCTAGATCTAGATGATGTGCTCGGAGTCCGACGAGGCGGGACAGTATGTAACAGCCGTCGAGGAGGAGCATGCGCACGAATTGCTCGCTCGACATGTCATCAAATGTGTTGGCGTAGCAGTTCCTGGTGTGGTGCTCCAGGCATGCCAGCTCCTTGAGGTAGACCTCTACCGTCATGGTGGGTCTCGTTGCCTTCGCCGCCGAGAGCACCAGGTCGAGGCTAGCCAGCTTGTCGTGCTCCACGGCGAGGTGTGGGCTTCTGCTCTGGGGCCGAGGGTAGTTGTACGGGCCGATGTCGACGTGGTCAGGATCGTACTCGCTGCTGTCGACGTTCCGCGTGAGGTCACGGACCTTGCCGACGATGATGGAACAAGGACGGCGACGGTCGAGGACCTGCGCCTTGGATGAGTTCAGGGTGGCCAGTTTACTTTCCAGCTCATGGGCCAACTGATCCATCTCCAGGACGCAGGAATCCGAATCCGTAGATTGGCCTACATCGGTAAACAGGGTATAATCTTTCAAGCAAATTCTGACTTTAATTACTTGTACTAATGCATGAAAAAATAGAACAGACGGGAGGATAATTTATGTTGGCACCTTTTTGATCCATTTGCTTGTCCACTGATGGCCTTACGCTGCCGTCTACCAGAGTAGCATGCAGTTGCGCTCCTGGAGTTGAGCTAGCCTCTCAAGTCCCCAACCCATGTTGTATGTGTTCCAGAGTTTGTAGCCGAGCATGCATGATAATGCAGCAAGACCAGCATGCAAGTGCCTTGCAGCGCTAGGCTGAGTGCCTTGCGGAGGTAGTAGACGGTGAGGGAGAAAGAGCGCGTGAGGGAGATGAGAGGAGGTAGTTGAGCTGATTTGGATACGAAGGGATAAGGCCGATGCATCGGGCGGGTAGTAACGTTTTACCCAAAGAGATAGAGAAACGAAAGCTAGCTAGAATTCTCCATTGATAAGGTTGCGTGGCTGCAAGAAAGAAAGAATCCGACAGAACGTTTTGGCTTGGCGTGACCGTTGCTTTCTGCTTGTTTGGTTCCCTGCAACGCTGCATCGCCATCAGGTCAGGCAGCCAGCGGCAAAAGGAGCAACTTTAGGCAGTCGTGTGAGGTTTGCCGGCTGCTTGGTTCCGCGCGGCCAAACTTGTCCATCTTCTTGCTGCCTTCCGGCCAGCGGTTTGGAATAGAACATGTTTTCAGTACGTCTCAACAAAGTTGAACCAACCCAACTACTTTTATACTTGAGTTCTTGGTGCACAAGTTTGCCAAATTTATAGCTCCTTGCAGTGAATTTTTGTTTTGGGGCCTCTCTAAATCTGGGTCCGTACATGGTCTCACAACTCAGAACTTACAACCACATTTGGTATGGCACAAAACAACATAATTTATTTTTTCCTCCTACCAGCTCTAAACTAAGGACAAAAACTAATGTTGGGTAACTCTACACATATTACATAGAGATCTATATGTGCACTTATTCAACGATGTGTTCAATCTCGATAAGTTTGCCACGCCCTTCGGCTGCGCTGGCTTTGGTATGAATGTGCCGACCACCCCAAGACTTCATCCAATTTGGCGACACCATGCAATGAGAATGAGAACGATAGACCTGTGTGCAGTGGTGTTGGAGAACGTAGTAATTTCAAAAAAATTCCTATGCACACGGAAGATCATGGTGATGCATAGCAACGAGAGGGAAGAGTGTTGTCTACGTACCCTCGTAGACCGGAAGCGGAAGCGTTAGCACACCGCGGTTGATGTAGTCGTACGTCTTCACGGCCCGACTGATCAAGCACCGAAACTACGGCACCTCCGAGTTCTAGCACACGTTCTGCTCGATGACGATCCCCGAACTCCGATCCAGCAGAATGTCAGGGAAGAGTTCCGTCAGCACGATGGCATGGTGACGATCTTGATGTTCTACCGTCGCAGGGCTTCGCCTAAGCACCGCTACAATATTATCGAGGATTATGGTGGAGGAGGGCACCGCACACGGCTAATAGATCAATGATCAAGGCTGGCCCTAGGAGGGGGCGCGCCAAGTGTGGAGTCCTACTAGGACTCCCTAGTCCTAGTAGGATTCCACCTCCCATATGAAATAGGAAAAGAGGAAGGGAAAAGGAGAAGGAAGGAAGGGGGCGCCCCCCTTCCCTAGTCCAATTCGGACCAGACCAAGGGGAGGGGTGCGGCCACCCTTAAGGCCCTCTTCCTTCTTTCCCGTATGGCCCAATAAGGCCCAATACGTATTCCCGTAACTCTCCGGTACTCTGAAAAATACCCGAATCACTCGGAACCTTTCCGATGTCCGAATATAGTCGTCCAATATATCGATCTTTACGTCTCGACCATTTCGAGACTCCTAGGCATGTCCCCGATCTCATCCGGGACTCCGAACTCCTTCGGTACATAAAAATTCATAAACTCATAATATAACTGTCATCGAAACCTTAAGCGTGCGGACCCTACGGGTTCGAGAACAATGTAGACATGACTGAGACACGTCTCCGGTCAATAACCAATAGAGGAACCTGGATGCTCATATTGGCTCCCACATATTCTACGAAGATCTTTATCGGTCAGACCACATAACAACATACGTTGTTCCCTTTGTCATCGGTATGTTACTTGCCCGAGATTCAATCGTCGGTACCTCAATACCTAGTTCAATCTCGTTACCGGCAAGTCTCTTTTCTCGTTTCGTAATACATCATCCTGCAACTAACTCATTAGTTGCAATGTTTGCAAGGCTTAAGTGATGTGCATTACCAAGAGGGCCCAGAGATACCTCTCCGGCAATCGGAGTGACAAATCCTTATCTCGAAATACGCCAACCCAACAAGTACCTTCGGAGACACCTGTAGAGCACCTTTATAATCACCCAGTTACGTTGTGACGTTTGGTGGCACACAAAGTGTTCCTCCGGTAAACGGGAGTTGCATAATCTCATAGTCATAGGAACATGTATAAGTCATGAAGAAAGCAATAGCAACAAACTAAACGATCAAGTGCTATGCTAACGGAATGGGTCAAGTCAATCACATCATTCTCCTAATGATATGATCCCATTAATCAAATGACAACTCATGTCTATGGTTAGGAAACATAACCATCTTTGATCAACGAGCTAGTCAAGTAGAGGCATTCTAGTGACACTCTGTTTGTCTATGTATTCATACATGTATTATGTTTCCGGTTAATACAATTCTAGCATGAATAATAAATATTTATCATGATATAAGGAAATAAATAATAACTTTATTATTGCCTCTAGGGCATATTTCCTTCAAGTGGTCACCCGTGTATGTATTGGAGATGGGTCCAAAGCCAAATTCCAGGATTCATTCTGGCTCGAAGGTATTAGGCCAATAGACATTGTTCCCAAGATCTTCGCGCTCTCGAGAATGAATTCTTCCTCCATGTGGAAAGCCCTATTGGATAACTGGTGTGTTAATCAAATCAACATGCATCACGACATCTCAGCACACGCATCCAGGAGATTGCCACTCTTTAGGGAAAGCTTTGCAATGTTAATTTCAACCATGGGATGCATGATGCTATTTCTTGAAAAATTCAATTTGAATAGTCAGTAATCCACATCACTTGCCAAACCTATGCAATTTGCAGACCTAACTACATGTCATATGAACCCATCCGTGTGGAAGGTGTGCGCTCCTCCAAAGTGGATGTTCTTCGCATGGTTGATCATCCAAAATCGTGTTTGGACGGCCGATAAATCGAGCCACCTTGGATGACCGAATTGTAGCCTATGTGTCATATGCAAGAAAACTCAGCATTTGTGGCCCATCTGCTCTTCCAATGTCGTTTGTCTCAATGGATTTGGAACGAGGTCGTATCTTGGTTTGGTCTTCATGACACCACATCAAGGAGTTGGCACCCCAAGAAATCAGTGAGATATTAGTGGATCAAAACGGTTAACGAGAGGGTTAACCATACGAAAGCTCTTTCCCCATTGATGATGCTTGTGTCCTCGGAAATTTAGAAGGAGCGCAGCACGAGAGTCTTCCGCAATATCGCCGCCCTAGCCACCAAAGTGTATGGGTGGTGTGTGACGGGTTCAAATCCCCAATGCACAACTTCGATGGGGCACCAACTACATTACAAACCGAACACCGTACCCGACCCCAAGCCAGGTTCAATACGTACGATATCAGTTTCCCAACTTCGAGGCGGGGGAGGGGGGGGGTGGTCGTCCAACACAAGTGCTCAAACTTGATTTGGTCTAACATGGCACACAGAGCAATAGGAAACCATCATGGTCAAACCCTTCTCGTACGGTCAAAGGGGTAGATTATGTGGGCCCCCATCGTTATGTGTCAAGGATGACATATATATATATATATATATATATATATATATATATATATATATATATATATATATATATATATATATGTATGTATGTATGTATGTATGTATATACACGCATCTGGGCTATTCTGTTACCCTACTTGAACTGATGAATTTAAATGGTTGTACTGATGCTGTCATTTTATTGTACTGATCTTTTTTATTAAAAGAGTAAATAAGAGCCCCTCTCGTCGGCCACTCTAGCCGTCGACCGAGCTGCTCGCAGATGCACCCAAGATCCCCGAATGCTCCAATGATTTCATGCTCGTACGCCACCCTCTCACTCATCCTCCTCCTCCCCACCTCTCCCGAACGAGTGGAGCGGTCGGCCCCGGTTCCCGATTCTGAGCCCGTGGCCGGGTGGCCGGCGGATCCCCATTCTGGTCGGGCGTGTGACCTCGAAGCCTGAGGAGCAGCAACTAGAGCCCAAGGTGAGACCCCAGCGCCCGTCTCCTCCTGCCGCCTTCCTCGCGGCGCTATGCTCTGCCGCCGCAGCTTCTTTTGATCGCGTGGCGGGCGGGCGAGCGGGTCGTGGAATGGTACGTCCCGGTCGATTCGTCCTGCCAGTGGATTCGTTGGCTGCCGTCTGGGTTCCATCCATGGGTGATTTGCCCGGCGGACTGGTAGGCAGGCAGGCGCCGGAGGAGTGAGCGCTTGTGAGATGGGCGGCTGCTGGATTTGGGAACTAGCAGCTGCGCCATGGCTCTGCTTCTTGGCTGGAGAGCACGCCCGGCCTGAGTAGTCAGTGACTGGACCCTGCCATGTCGTTGACTAAGAGAGCTAGGAGTTCCCGTTTTAGCTGCACCGTCTTCTTATTAACGCAACAACTCATGTGCGTCGTGTAGATGAATGTCGACAAGCTGAAGAAGATGGCCGGTGTTTTGACTTTTGATACGAGCAGAAGCGTTTCCCGCTTTCAGCATGTTACCTGTTCTACAGTCTACAGATATCCATTTTACCTATGTAAGTCGTTTGTTTCAGGCCTAAAATGTCTCCTCAGAATGAATAATTTGTGCCCTGTGAACCATTCTAACATGTACAAGTTTTGGCCCCAGCCCACCCACACGGTGATGTACTCAATATTAATCCTAAGAAGTTGGTCTTTTTGGTACTCCCCAAGGTGCTATATATGTACTCACTATGGCGATGTATTTGTACTTCCCAAACACATATGCAGGAGCCGAAAATAAGCATTTAGAAAAAGGAATAGTGCTCACTCGAATAGGGACAAACACCTATAGAACAAACAGAGTACTCGTACTAATCTCTGTGTGTGTTTGTACTGAGGAGGTATTTTTCACGGAGTAATTTTGAATAGTTCCGAAAAAAGTACTTGACTGATGTCTGTATGGGTTCGTACTGAGTGTGTTTTCGCAGACTAGACTTTACTTTTTTTTTGGTACGGCCTTTCCTCGTAACTTTTCAATGGTTTACGGTATCATCGTCCCGAACTTGCATGTTTATATCATTGAACTGGATGACATTTTCTTTTCAAAAAGAGGAATGTTTTGTGTGTTTTCTTTTTTTTAACTCAACAATTTTTTGCAGCAATGTTTCTGTACTTGTCTCATTTTACTAAAAAACAGAGTACTAGTACTGATTTATGTGTGTGTCCGTACTGATTTATTTTTCATTGAGTGATTTTGAATTGTTCTGTAAGAAGAGTACTTGAAGTGATATCCGTATGGGGTTGTACTGAGCGTGTTTTCATAGACTAGACTTTATTCTATTTTTTCACTGAAAATTGTTTCATCATTTGTTCGCAAACGATAGTACGAAGTAAGATATATGTGGATTTGTACTGAGCATTTGTTTCATCATTTTTTTTTTTGCAACTGATGCATTTGTTTCATCATTTGTTCGCAAATGATAGTACGAACGGAGCTTTGTTCATCTTTGTACTGAGCATTCTCGTCAAAGTGTGAGGATATCCAAATTTATGTTGTTTTGTTCTGTGAACTTCCACAAAATTTTATTGGTAAATCACCCATGTTCTTTTTTTTGCTAATTTTTTGTCCTCTGAACTTATGACCTCTGGAGTTTGTACTGATATGAATCGTTTTGCTGAACCGCTACAAATTTTTGTGTAATCACTGTATAACTTAGAACCAAATTGTTTTGTAAACATACATTTTAACTTTTTCTATATGTACATTGAATTTTGGGGAGAGTAGCAGTAGTTATATATACTTTTTGGATAGTGATACATGAACTTCTTGGTAAATTGAAGAATGTACTCTGGACGGTAATACATGCCCTCTCGAGAGTATACTGATGTGAATCCTTTCGATCTTGCTTTATACGGTAATACATGCCCACTCGAGTTTGTACTGATGTGAATCCTTTCAAACTTGCGTGGTTTATATTTTGAACTTGCCCGGCAGTAATGCAAGAACTTTCCCTGTACAAGATTTTTTTTCTCTATACTTGTTCATCAACCAAAATAGACAGTAGGGTCGAGAGAGCATTACAGGCAGCAAACAGAATTAATTTTTGTCTAGTTTTGGTTTGCACCTGAGGCAAATGAATCATACAAAATACTGATAGAAAATCATACTTTTTTCTCACAAAACCAAACCTCTAAACCTTCCTACAATAATTCTTTGAACTTGCACACGTAGCTGAATTGAACTTTTCAACATTGGATCCCCTAATGTCATAGCAGTTCCCTCTTATAAATTTTTGATAATTGATATGTACTGAGGAACTGATGTAGGTCCTTTTGTTGAACTTCTACTTGCTATTCTGAGGTCCGAACTGATGCATGTCCTTCTGTTGAAATTCTACTTGCTATGCCAAGGTCTTTTAATAAAAACTTACGAAAGAAAATAGAGATGTGGTGGTGTGGCAGCACCGTGCAGCATGACATCTCGCTGGAGAAGCAACACTGCAGCTTGTGAGCACCCGCTGGATGCAGCAGGCCACGCCCCGATCCCTGGTCGCCGTTGTGGTTGGTGGCCATGGCGGCTCATATGGGGCGTTGGTCGCAGCGACTCGTGGGGAGCGTGGACACGGTGGCTTGTGCACCGACATGTCGTGGCAATCTCATATATGTGTTTGTGTAAGTACTTGTTTTAGGCCATCCTGAAAATTGTGAGATAAAAAGAAATTGGTAAGAAATACACCATGTTGTAAGCTGTTGATTACAACTTTACAAGTATATGGGGCTGAAACATGGTGAAAACATCTGTTCCATATCTTTATCGATAATATGGTGCAGTACTAAATTGTCATCATAAGGAACTAGCATGTTTCATTTCCCACTTGAAATTATGTATGAGAGGTACTGATTGATGAATAGAATCAGTACGTGATGACTTCCCTGTTTAGTTCAAAAGTCATATTCAGAACGTGGAATTTCCCATAATTTTTGTGCAAGAGTTATTGAAACTCGTGTTCCAGCCAGGCCAAAGGAGGATTTAAATGCCCCGCAAAAAAAGAAGGATTTAAACAACAGGTCATGTTGAGTAAATAGGAAATTTCTCGATTAAATTAATCCACGAGTAAATCACTAACACGGCATTGACACAAATAAACACATACTGATATTCAGTCAGGCTAGCACATACTACGCTAATTGCAGAAAGATCTACGTATAATGCTAGCATGGCTAAAACAGAAAACAGTAGGAGCGGGATAAATGAGTTATACCCTCCAGTAGGCCATGCAGAGGCCGCGGCTTTGATGGCGGCAGCGGCGTCTGATGGAGTCATGTACCTAGGGTAGGGTCACAGACCTGATCTAAGTACCCTGCCCAAGGACACCCTTAGAAGAGGTCACCTTCCAGTCGACCAACGAGGGATTCACTCGACTGACTTGAAGGACTCGACCACGAAGACTCACTCGACTACCAGGAGGTCAAAAGGCACTCTGCACTGCAACGGCCTGTAGTTAAGTAGACTTTATGATAGTTAAGACACTTTATGTGGGACGTTACCAGTAACGCCCCGGACTAAATACACCTTAAACCCTCCATTACGTGGGCTGGCTGGGGTCCTGGCGCACTCTATATAAGCCACCTCCCTCCACAGGCAGAAGGGTTCGGCATCCTGTAATTCATATACACATAATCCACTCGACCGCCTCCGGGCTCCGAGACGTAGGGCTTTTACTTCCTCTGAGAAGGGCCTGAACTCGTACATCTCTTGTGTTACAACCTCTCCATAGCTAGGACCTTGCCTCTCCATACCTACCCCCCACTCTACTGTCAGACTTAGAACCACGACAGTTGGCGCCCACCGTGGGGCAGGTGTTTTAGCGATTTTGTGGAGAAGTTGCGGTTCTTCCGAGTACTTTCATCATGATGACTGCTGGAGTTTTGGTTGAGGGTCGAGAGATCCATCTCGGTACTCTCACCTTCGTCGCCGACGACTCCGCCTGGCTCCAGGAAGCTCCACACGACGTCGATGCGCTCCCCGTCCGCGGTGCGACGCATTTTCGCGCATGTGTCCGCAGCGTTTTGCTGCGGCAACCGTCGACTCCGTATCGGTCGACTCCCCCATCGACCACCCTCCCGGTCTCCCGCCAGCACAAGCGCTCGGGCCGGTCGAGGCTTCAGCGGTGGGTGAGGCACGCGGTGGCTCGCCAGACGGCCACCACCCAAGTTGCGGCAATCGAGCCCGATGAATCTCTCTACGGCCTGTTCGATCTGTCGACTGGCTCCGTAGAGACTGCATCCGAGTGCGATAGCAGTGATCCAGCGGCGGAAATCCTGATGGTCGACGGGCCCCGCAGTCCCCCTGGCTTCGCCCGTGATGGTGGGGCAGGCGACGGAGGCGACCCCGCACGAGACCACGAAGAGTACCAGTCCGAGCCACTCGACTCTCTGCAACGAGAGGAACTTCACCGTAGGAACGTGGATGTCCTGCGTACTCCCATCGCAGGAGAAACCCCCGAGGCTTGCGCCTTGGAGGAGGCTCGTTTAGCCAATTTGGCCGAACGCACTTGACTGGAGAATCTTCAGCGAGCACTCGACGAGCGCGCGCGGCAACGAGTTCCCGACATCAGTCGACGTCAACTCTTCCCGCCGACTCAGATCAGGGATTTGCTCCGGGCAGCAGGAGATCAGAATTCGGTCGTGTCGCAGTCGCGCAACAGAATTCACAGTCGATCCGTCGCTGCGAATACGGTTCAGTCGGCTCACAGCCCCAGATCGCCTCCGCGGCGTGAAGGGCGCGAGAATCGGCGAGACCAATATGGTGACCGACTCGACCGAGATGATAGGCGTCGAGTGCCCAATTCCCCTCCGAGGGGTGGGTCTTACGCTCCTCGGCAGCAAGATGACAGACGTCAGCTCAGTGCGGGGCGAAGAGTTCCAGTCGACCCCAGAGAACCAGGCTTTGATGCGCGATCCATTATCGTGCAAGGCTTAGTCGACAGGAACAGAGCCCATCGAGGTGGACTCGACAGATATGCGCCCACAAGCAGTCGAGTGCATGTTTCTGGTCCTGAATGTTTCAGCAGAGCTATCAGAGCCGCAGTTATCCCTCCCAATTTCAGGTTGGCAACAGGAGTCAGCAAGTTCACTGTTGAGTCTAAGCCTGAAACTTGGCTTGAAGACTACCGAGTGGCGGTTCAGATTGGTGGTGGGAACGACGAGGTGGCCATGAAGCATTTTCCCCTCATGCTGGAAGGTTCTGCCAGGGCATGGTTGACTCAATTACCTTCTAGCAGCATTTACACTTGGGAAGATCTGTCCCGAGTGTTCATCAGAACGTTTGAAGGAACTTGCAAGCGACCGGCTGGATTGACGGAGCTGCAAGTCTGCGTGCAGAAGAACAATGAGACTCTCAGGGAGTATATTCAGAGATGGATCACTTTGCACCATACTGTGGAGAATGTGTCTGATCATCAGGCAGTCTGCGCCTTTAAGGATGGTGTCAAGAATAGAGAATTGAGTTTGAAATTTGGTCAAACCGGTGACATGACCTTGAGTCGGATGATGGAGATTGCTACCAAGTATGCCAACGGCGAAGAAGAAGACCGACTCCGAAGCGGCAAGCACAAGCCGAGTCAGTCGGAAAAGGGAAACGCCAGTCGGAAACAGAAGCGGAAGGCTGAACCGGCAGCTCCTGGAGAGGCTCTGGCCGTGACTCAGGGAAAGTTTAAAGGGAAACCAAAAGGATCCTAGAACCCTAAGAAGGTAAAGGATAAGGAAGGGAACGACGTGATGGATATGCCGTGTCACATCCACACGAAGAAAGACGAAGAGGGGAATATCATCTACCCGAAGCATACCACTCGCCAATGTCGACTCCTGATCCAGCAGTTTCAGGGAAAACAGTCTAAGGACAAGGAGAAGGAGTCGGACAAGCCCGCAGACAAAGAGGACAGTGAGGAAGGATATCCACATATCAACTCCACTCTATGATCTTTGCAGATGTGGAAAGCAAGAGTCGATTGAAAGTCATTAACCGAGAGGTGAACATGGTCGCCCCAGCAAAAGCAAATTATCTGAGATGGTCCCAAACACCCATCACATTCGACCAATCTGATCACCCGACTCATATTGCCACCCCTGGGAGGCAAGCTTTGGTGGTCGATCCAGTTGTCGAAGGCACTCGACTGACAAAAGTGCTGATGGACGGTGGTAGTGGGCTGAATTTGTTGTATGCAGACACGCTGAAAGGAATGGGCATTCCGATGTCCCGACTGAGCACCAGTAACATGAGCTTTCATGGAGTTATACCAGGGAAGAAAGCCGAGTCACTCGGCCAAATAACTCTGGACGTGGTGTTTGGTGATTCGAAACATTTTCGCAAAGAGAAGTTGACGTTTGAGGTCGTGGATTTTCAGAGTGCATATCATGCCATTTTGGGGAGACCAGCTTATGCACGGTTCATGGCTCGACCATGTTACGTGTACCTCAAATTGAAGATGCCCGGCCCCAAAGGAGCGATCACTGTCACCGGTGATCGGAAAAAGGCAGAAGAGTGCTTTCAGAAGGACTGAAAGATTGCCGATTCCCAGGTGACAGCGGTCGAGTTCGAAGAATACAAGCAAAACGCAGATCCGAGTGATTTGCTGCGATCCAAGAAACCCGCCACAGATTCTGCATTTTAGTCGTCCGGTGAGACAAAGCCTGTTCTCATTCACCCGACCGACCCTGATGCAGCTCCGACCCACATCTCCACAACACTCGACCCGAAATAGGAAGAAACGCTCATCCAGTTCCTCCGTGAGAACTGGGACATTTTTGCATGGAAGCCCGCTGACATGCCAGGTGTTCCCAGGGGACTGGCTGAGCATCGCCTAAGAGTCGACTCATCTGCAAAACCAGTCAAAGAGCATCTTCGGCGGTCCGCCGTCTAGAAGAGAAAAGCCATTGGTGAGGAAGTGGCTCGACTGTTGGCGGCAGGATTTATCCGAGAGATATACCACTCCGAGTGGCTCGCTAATGTTGTCATGGTTCCTAAGAAGGATAAATCGCTCCGAATGTGCATTGATTTCAAGCACATCAACCGGGCCTGCCCGAAAGATCATTTTCCTCTCCCTCGCATAGATCAAATTGTTGACTCGACCGCGGGATGCGAGAGACTGTCTTTTCTAGACGCTTACTCCGGGTACCACCAGATCCGTCTGTACGGACCCGACGAGGTAAAAACAGCTTTCATTACTCCATTCGGGTGCTTCTGCTATATCACCATGCCATTCGGCCTCAAGAATGCCGGAGCCACATTTATGCGAATGATTCACAAGTGTCTTCTCACTCAAATCAGTCGGAATGTGGAAGCGTATATGGATGATATCGTCGTCAAGTCACGAAAAGGTTCCGACCTACTCGCTGACCTCGCCGAAACATTTGCCAACCTCAGAAGGTATGATATCAAGCTCAATCCATCAAAGTGCACATTTGGAGTTCCTGGTGGCAAGTTACTCGGTTTTCTTGTTTCCGAGCGAGGAATCGACGCTAATCCAGAGAAGATCGGCACTATTCTCCGAATGAAACGCCCTGTGCGAGTGCACGATGTCCATAAGCTTACTGGATGCTTGGCCGCATTAAGTCGATTCATCTCACGACTCGGTGAAAAGGCATTGCCTCTTTACCGACTGATGAAGAAGGCAGACAAGTTCGAGTGGACTCCAGAAGCTGATGCAGCGTTTGCCGAGCTAAAAGCTCTGCTCTCCACCCAGCCGGTGCTTGCTGCTCCAATCAGCAAAGAGCCTCTGCTGCTCTATATCGCAGCCACAGGACAGGTCGTCAGTACTGTGCTTACGGTCGAGCGGGAAGAAGAAGGAAAAGCTCTCAAAGTTCAGCGCCCAGTGTATTATTTGTCTGAAGTCTTGACTCCATCCAAGCAGAGATATCCTCATTATCAGAAGCTTGTGTATGGAATATACATGACCACAAAGAAGGTTGCTCATTATTTCTCTGATCATTCCATCACAGTCGTCAGCGACGCTCCACTATCAGAGATTTTGCACAACAGAGATGCAACTGGTCGAGTGGCTAAATGGGCGATTGAACTTCTTCCCCTTGATATCAAGTTTGAGGCAAAGAAAGCCATTAAGTCCCAGGCAATAGCAGATTTCCTCGCCGAGTGGATTGAACAGCAGCAGCCGACTGAAGTTCACTCGGAGCATTGGACCATGTTCTTTGATGGCTCTAAGATGTTGAATGGTTCCGGTGCTGGGGTTGTCCTGGTTTCCCCCAGAGGAGATAAGCTCAGATATGTGCTCCAGATTCACTTTGATTCCTCCAACAATGAGGCAGAATATGAGGCCCTCTTGTACGGATTGCGCATGGCCATTTCACTCGGTGTCCGTCGCTTGATGGTCTATGGCGACTCGGATTTAGTGGTCAACCAAGTAATGAAGGAGTGGGACGTGAGAAGCCCAGCCATGACTTGATACTGTAGTGCAGTGAGGAAGCTGGAAAAGAAGTTCGAGGGGTTGGAGCTACATCATATACCCCGACTGAAAAATCAGGCAGCTGATGATCTAGCAAAGATAGGCTCCAAGAGAGAAGCCATTCCGAGTGGTGTGTTCTTGGAGCATATACACACTCCGTCAGTCAAAGAAGATCCTTTCACCGAAGAAACTCCACAGCCCAAGAGTGCCACAGATCCGACTGAGGTTGAAGTCCCAACAGTGGTCGACTTGGTCATGGAGGTCTTGGTGGTCATTCCCGACTGGACAATTCCATATATCGCGTATATCCTGAGAAAAGAGCTCCCGGAGGATGAGGAAGAGGCTCGACAGATCGTCCGTCGATCTAAGGCCTTTACCGTAATCAAAGGACAATTATACAGGGAAAGTGCCACTGGAGTTGGTCAGAAGTGCATAACACCAGAAGAAGGTCGAATCATCCTCAATGATATCCACTCGGGAACCTGTGGTCATCATGCGTCCTCTCGGACCATCGTGGCCAAAGCCTACCGAGCCGGATTTTACTGGCCAAAGGCGAATGAGATGGCAAAGGAAATAGTGGATAAGTGCGAGGGATGTCAGTTCTACTCGAATATGTCGCACAAGCCTGCATCGGCTCTGAAGACCATCCCACTCGTCTGGCCTTTCGCAGTATGGGGGTTGGACGTGGTCGGTCCTTTGAGAACAGGGCGAAGTGGCTTCACGCATGTACTGGTGGCAGTCGACAAATTCACCAAGTGGATTGAGGCTAAACCAATCAAGAGCCTTGACGCCGGTGCTGCTGTTAGCTTCATCAGGGAACTAATATTCAGATATGGAGTCCCGCACAGCATCATTACGGATAATGGGTCGAACTTTGACTCGGAGGAATTCAGAGATTTCTGTAACTCTCAAGGCACGCGAGTCGACTACGCTTCAGTCGCTCATCCGCAGTCAAATGGACAAGCAGAGCGAGCCAATGGCCTGATTCTCAAGGGATTGAAACCCCGACTAATGCGTGATCTCAAGCATGCAGCTAGAGCTTGGGTCGACGAACTTCCCTCGGTGCTTTGGGGACTGCGGACCACACCTAATCGGTCGACCGGAAGAACCCCATTCTTCTTGGTCTACGGAGCTGAAGCAGTCTTGCCGAGTGATCTTCTCCACAATGCTCCTCGAGTTGAAATCTACAACGAAGCAGAAGCTAAACAAGCGCGGCAGGACGCAGTCGACCTTTTAGAGGAAGAAAGGGAGATGGCTCTGATCCGGTCGACCATCTACCAACAAGATTTGCATCGTTTCCACGCCAGAAATGTGAGGGGCCGAGCCTTCCAGGAAGGAGATTTAGTTCTCCGAGTGGATCAGAAGAAACAACACAAGCTTGCTCCTTCTTGGGAAGGACCCTTCATCGTCACCAAAGTTCTCCACAACGGGGCGTATCGTCTTTACAACGTCGAGCATAATATCGACGAGCCCCGAGCTTGGAACGCGGAACTACTCCGCCCATTTTACACTTAAATTTAATCACTCGGATGAGTTGCAATAAAGTACTTCTGTAGTTCATGGACCTCAAAATAATAGTGTCATAGTTCCTCCATAATTTTTGTCACTTTTTATTTTGTCCAATAAAATTTCCCCTCAGTGGGTGACTTAGCCGCGAATCCATTTCGCCTAAGTTTGTAAAAATCCTCCGAGTGGTGAGTTAGACTCTCACTCGGAGGCTTAGCTGCGAATCCGTTTCGCCTAAGATTAAATAAAATCCTACCGAGTGGTAAGCCAGACTTCCACTCGGAGGCTTAGCTGCAGCCCAGTGCTCGCCTAAGTTGTCAAAAATCCTACCGAGTGAAGAGCAAACCTCCACTCGGGGGCTTAGCTGCAGCCCAGCGCTCGCCTAAGTTGTCAAAAATCCTACCGAGTGAAGAGCAAACCTCTCACTCGGGGGCTTAGCTGCAGCCCAGCGCTCGCCTAAGTTATCAGAAATCCTACCGAGTGAAGAGCAAACCTCTCACTCGGGGGCTTAGCTGCAGCCCAGCGCTCGCCTAAGTTGTCAAAAATCC
>NC_041384.1:728549363-728584772 GCF_002162155.2 Triticum dicoccoides | reverse complement strand
GGGGGCTTAGCTGCAGCCCAGCGCTCGCCTAAGTTATCAGAAATCCTACCGAGTGTAGAGCAAACCTCTCACTCGGAGGCTTAGCTGCAGTCCAAGTACTCGCCTAAGTTATCAAAATTCCTACTGAGTGAAGAGCAAACCTCTCACTCGGGGGCTTAGCTGCAGCCCAGCGCTCGCCTAAGTTATCAGAAATCCTACCGAGTGTAGAGCAAACCTCTCACTCGGAGGCTTAGCTGCAGTCCAAGTACTCGCCTAAGTTATCAAAATTCCTACCGAGTGAAGAGCAAACCTCTCACTCGGGGGCTTAGCTGCAGCCCAGCGCTCGCCTAAGTGAACTAAGGAATAAGTCGATTGCGGTAAGCGCCCCGCTTTGAACCTGCAAAAGGCATTTCGAGCCAAAAGCAATCATATTCAAACACCAAATTCAAGTTCGGATCGATACCTAAAGGAACCGAAAGTGCTCAGGCGCTAAGCCCGTTAAGATTTATCGGTTACAACTCCACTCGGCATACCGAGGCAAATTTAAAGTGTCGAGTTTAGAAGAAGTTTTTTACCCCTCCTGTGGAGGGCTGGAAGGTGCAACAAACTCATCAAGATCAATTCCATCTGCGATCCGAGTGGCAGCCGCAAGGAAAGTTTCCATAAAGGACCTGAAGTCGTGTTTCTTGGTGTTGGCCACCCGGAGGGCCGCCAGCTTGTCTTCTCGCGCATCTTTGCAGTGGACTCGGGCCAGACACAGAGCAACATCTGCACCGCACCGAGCCGAGGACTTTTTCCACTCTTGCACTCGACCAGGGATCGTGTTCAAGTGAGCCATCAGCGACTCGAGGTCGTTCTGAAGTGTCTCCCCGGGCCAGAGCGTCGAGTCGATGCGAGATGTGGCGACCTTCAGCCTTGCAAGATAGTCCACGACAGCTGCAACACGGGACTCCAGTCGAAAAACATTCATGGCAACTTCGTCATCCATCGGAGAATTGACGGGGTCAAGGTTTGGTTCCAGCCGGCTAGTTTCTTCTTCAAAGTTTTGACAAAATTCTGCAAGGACGATCACCGAGTCAAGGCGATGGTCGAATGGAAAAACCACGGTTGGAAATGATCGCGGAGCATAGAGATTTACCTTCAAGCATAAGAAACAGCTTCTTGGCAAGACCATTCAGGAAGGCCTCCAGATCTTTTTTCTTCCCAAGAGCAGCTTTCAGATTGGCATTTTCTTGTTCAAGCTTGGCGACTGAAGCTAACTTCTCGTCAACAAGCTTGATCTTCTCAGCTAGTTCAAGGTCCTTCTTCCGTTCGGCCTCCCTCACCTTACCTGCAAGTTACAGCAAGATCATATTTTGAAACAAATAAAGGGAAAAAGTAGTCGTCAAGGTCTCACCAAACATACCTTCGGTCTCCTCCTTTGCCTTCGTCAGATTCTCCTGAACCAGCTTCAAATTCAGCTCGAGCCGAATGTGCTTGTTTTCCAGCTCAGAGTAGCGAGCCACAAGATCACAGGAGTTCTGCGAAGAACCAATCGACTAAAATGTCAAATATAATTCACTTCCGAGTGAAAAAGGAAAAATCACGCGTTTCTAAGACTACAGCCGAATACGAGCATTCGACCGTAGTCTCGGGGACTACACCCAGTGGGTGCACTCAGCGTGCCCCCACTAATCGACCAGTCGAAGACAGAGTTGACCAGTCGACCGGTTTGTGAAACCCAGTCGCCTTAGTCCAATGACGGAAAGACTGAAATTATAAAGCCTAAGGCCGACTGCCAGCAGTCGACCTTAGCCTTGGGGACTACACCCAGCGGGTGCACTCAGCGTGCCCCCGCTAACACGGAGTTTAAATCGACACACCCAGTGGGTGACTACTATAAATTCTGGAAAGAAAAGTTTTTTGATAGCATATCCTAACAGAACAAGTGGTGGTCGACTGACCTGAACATTCCTTTGAAGGGCCGAACTGGCGTCGTAAGCTGCCTGGCTCGCATCCCGGATGGTCTTCAACTGCTCCATCATGATCCCTGCCTGGCGTATCGCCTCCTTCGCGGCGCCAGCTTGGTCCTCTGGGACGTGGTGCATCGTGAAGAGGGAGGGCTGCGGAGCACTCGTCAGCGGATCTGCGAAGGACACAGTGTGTCGAGTGGTGTTCTCCTCCTCCGCGACCAGAGTCTCAGGCACCGTCACATCCTGGGGCACCCTGCTGGCAGACGCTTTCCTTCTCATTCTGTGCTTTAGTGGTTCCTCGTCTTCATCATCATCAGGGAGAGTGATAACAACATTGGATGGAGCTACAGAAAAGAATCAGAATTAGAGATCATGAGTCAGTCGACTAGAAACGGTGTTAAGAGTATAATACCAGGTTTTGAGGTTGCTGCGTCCTCCATCGCATGGTCGTCAGCCCGGGCTGAGGTCTCAGAAGTAGCAGCACTGCAACTCCAAAGAGTCAGTCGACTAACTCCAGCGCCAACCAGAGATAAAGTTCACACAAAACAAGAAGACGTAAGCAATATGATTACCCTGATATGGTGGGGATGGACACCTTCATCTTCGGCAGGTGCTTGGTCGGCTTCGACGGGGCCGCCCTGGGCTGCTTCGGCGCCTTTTCAGTCGGCGCCGGAGAGGTGGTCCGGGGGCGCTTGGTCGACTGAGTAACAGTCGCGACCCCCTCGCCGCGTTCAGTCGCAGGGTCATGGACAAGTTTCGACCGCCTTTCCGAGCGCGATGGTGCGACCTCCTCCTCCTCCTCCTCTTCCCCGTCCTCATCGTCATCATCATCATCATCATCGTCATCATCATCGGCCTCGGCGGTGTCCGAGTCCCACTCCTCCTCCTGGCTCTCGCCCCCGCTCGCTTCTCCCTCTTCAGTCGGAGCCTGCGCTCCGTTGGGCATCGAGTACAGTTCACTGAGGGCCTGAGGGACAACAAGACAAAGATCAGTCGACCGATCAGCAGAGAAAGCAGAAATAAAATATGATGAGAATACAACGGGAAGTGGGGCAGACATGCCTTGTTTGGATCACTGTGGCAGTCAAGTGGAGGAATCCTTCTGGCCCCGCGAGGGTTGTCCTTGTTCCCAGTAACAGCGGCCATCCACCTTTCCAGAGTGGCATCGTCGACTGCTTCTGGATTGACCCGAGTCACATCCTCAGTCCCACAGTACAACCACATGCAGTGGCTCCGGAACTGAAGAGGCTGTATTCGACGCCTAAGGAAAACTTCCAGGAGATCCATGCCCGTCACTCCCTCCCGAACCAACTGAACTACGCGCTCCATCAACATCTTCACGTCAGCTTTCTCCTCCGGAATCAGCTTCAGGGAGGAGGGCTTGTTCACTCGGTCCATGGTAAATGGAGGGAGCCCACTCGACTGCCCCGGTGTCGACTCATCCTGGCAGTAGAACCAGGTCGACTGCCAGCCTCTGACTGACTCGGGGAAATGTCATGGCTGGGAAGGTGCTCTTGTTTCTCACCTGGATCCCCAGACCTCCACACATTTGGACCACTCGGGTTCTTTCGTCGCCTGGACTCGCCTTCTTCACAGTTTGAGAGCGACATGTGAATATGTGCTTGAACAAGCCCCAGTGCGGTCGACAGCCCAGAAAACTCTCGCACATGGACACAAACGCGGCAAGATAGGCGATAGAATTCGGGGTGAAGTGGTGGAGTTGCGCTCCAAAAAAGTTCAAGAAACCACGGAAGAAAATGCTCGGCGGCAAAGAGAATCCGCGGTCGACATGGGTAGCCAGAAGCACACACTCACCCTCTTCCGGCTGGGGCTGCCACTCTTTCCCCGGAAGCCTCGCAGCTCCATGGGGGATCAGGCCCTCGTTGGCCATGTCGAGGAGATCCTTCTCCGTGATGGTCGACTGGATCCAATCTCCCTGGACCCAGCCTTTCGGCAGGCGGGATCTGGACGAAGACCCACCGCGGCTGGTGGATCTCCCCTTCGCCTTCTCCGTCGCCGACGCCTTCTTCGCGCGCTCCAGCGCCGCCGTCTTCTCCTTGACCATGGCTTCCGGCGGGGCGCGTGAGGAGAAGTGGTGCGGAGGCGAGAGCGAGCGCGTTGGGCGGAGACGAAGGAGGCAGAGAGAGAGAATGCTGAGGCACTGTTCAAAAAACCCTCGCCGGGCGCATTTGTAAGATCCCTTCCGAGTGGATGACAGGTGGACCCGGCAGATCTAATCATATCCTGGAACTGTTACGCGGGCGGGATACGTGGCGAAGAAAGCGGCGCGGGGATCGAGGCGTCTATGTCCCGTCCCATCCGAACGCCGCGGTCCGCTCCGCTTCGCGCGTTTCCCCAAATTTCGCATCCCGCGGAATCCGCGAACGGCAGATCAGTCTGTCAGGCGCGGGATTTCCTGCGATCCGTCGCTCGGAAATCGACGAAGCCCGAAAGATCACTCGACGAAAGAAAAGAATGGATCGAGTCGACTGAAGACAAGTTGCTCACTATCAACGAAGAGATTCTCTGGTTCAGAACAACGCACGACCAGTGTGCAAAGGTTAATCGGAAACAGCATCAACTCCTCCGTCACTCAAAGCCTCAATCCATTCGGGGGCTAATGATGGAGTCATGTACCTAGGGTAGGGTCACAGACCTGATCTAAGTACCCTGCCCAAGCACACCCTTAGAAGAGGTCACCTTCCAGTCGACCAACGAGGGATTCACTCGACTGACTTGAAGGACTCGACCATGAAGACTCACTCGACTACCAGGAGGTCAAAAGGCACTCTGCACTGCAACGGCCTGTAGTTAAGTAGACTTTATGATAGTTAAGACACTTTATGTGGGACGTTACCAGTAACGCCCCGGACTAAATACACCTTAAACCCTTCATTACGTGGGCTGGCTGGGGTCCTGGCGCACTCTATATAAGCCACCCCCCTCCACAGGCAGAAGGGTTCGGCATCCTGTAATTCATATACACATAATCCACTCGACCCCCCTCCGTGGCGCGGCGCGGCGCGGCGTGACGAGGCGTGGTGTGGCGAGGCGGGCGGCGGAGGAGGAGTGCGCGAGGGCCTCTTCTCGTCTCAAGCTCCAATAGCATGTAGAAGAGAAACCCTTATAAACCACTCTAACTCTCCTTCCACTAGCAGGGTGGGACTAAACTTCCCACTACACCTAGTGCCATATAACCCACATGGGCCCTTAGAGATTTTTCAGAAATTGCAATATGGGCCTAGAGCCCATCTCAAATTTCAGCAATCCCCCACCAGATCTCGAGGGCCCATTGTGTCCTCTGTTCCAATTGTTGTTTCAATATACCAGTGTGTCAGTGAAGACCTGTTAAGGTTGAACTTCACCTAGAGCGAGTAGCTACACTCCTTCACAACTGAACAATGGACTATGCCTTGAATTGTCAGTTTGGCGTAAAGAAGTTTCACTACATGTATTACTAGTACTAGGCTGCCGAAGGCTGACCCCTCGGGTGGAGCATATAAGTCACACTCCTGGCCTATTCATGAGCTTTCTAGAGATCACCCAATCTCATAGACTATGACCAGCAGTCGGGCTCACATAGGTGTGTTCCTCCAAAGATCGCTCTGTAGGATAGCATCTTGCTTACATAAGCTTTGGAACACATTAAGACAATAGTCATCCTACCATACAGTATCGAGAGTATTGCATCTCCAACGGAGTGGGTTAGTATAGTTACTCTCCTCAGTTCACCACTGGCTTGTTTTCCCAGGTCCTAATTCACGGGATCTCTGATCACATAGGTTGGGTTACTACCATGGCAACTCATGTGGGTCTTATACCCATCTCCCTCGACGCATTATCTATCACAACATGTGATAGCCCTTTCGTAAAGGGATCTGCCAGATTCTTAGCCGTATGGACATAGTCCAACGCTATCACTCTAGAGTTTCTTAATTTTCTGACAACTTTTAATCTCATTCTTATGTGTTTGGTGGACTTCATGTTGTCCTTTGAACTCTTCACCTTGGTGATGACAGTCTGATTGTCACAGTTCATAAGGATAGCCGAAACCGGTTTATCAACCAATGGCAAGTCCATTAGAAGATCTCGAAGCCATCTCGCTTCAACACCAGATGTGTCTAATGCTGTTAATTCTTCTTCCATTGTCGATCTCGTTAAGATCGTTTGCTTGCAAGACTTCCAGGAAACAGCGCCACCTCCAAGAGTAAACATATACCCAGTTGTGGCCTTCATCTCATCAGCATCAAAGATCCAATTCGCATCACTATACCCTTCAAGTACCGACGGGTATCCGGTATAGTGAAGTCCATAGTTCATAGTTCCTTTCAGATAGCGCATAACTCTCTCAACAGCATGCCAATGTACATCACCCGGTTTGGAAACAACCCGGCTCAGTTTGCTCACAGCAAACGCGATGTCAAGCCTCGTTGCGCTCGCTAGGTACATCAGTGAACTAATGATTTGAGAGTATCTCAATTGATCTTTAGCCATGCCTTTGGACTTTCAAATCAACACGCTAGGATCATATGGTGTTTGAGATGGCGTGCAGTCCGAATATCCAAAACGACTCAACACCTTCTCAACATAGTGGGATTGCAGAAGTGTAATTCCACCCTCATTATCTCTCAGTAGCTTGATGTTCAAGATAACATCAGCCACACCAAGGTCTTTCATCTCAAAGTTCTGAGATAGAAACGATTTGACCTCCTGAATGACTTTGAGGTTTGTTCCGAATATCAGTATGTCATCAACATACAAGCACAGTATAACTCCTTCGCCCCCACCATGGCGATAGTATACACATTTGTCAGCCTCATTAACAACGAAACCAACCGATGTCAGAGTTGTATTAAACTTATTATGCCATTGCTTAGGTGCTTGTTTCAGGCCATATAAAGATTTTATCAACCTACACACCTTTCTTTCCTGACCATCTATCACAAAGCCATCAGGCTGTTGCATGTAGATTTCCTCCTTTAGCTCTCCATTTAGAAAAGCCGTCTTAACATCCATCTGATGGACGAGAAGACCGTGCGAGGCCGAAAACGAGAGTAATACTCGAATTGTGGTCAGTCTAGCCACAGTGAATAAGTATCAAAGAAATCTTCCTCTTCTTGCTGGTCATTGCCCTTGGCCACAAGCCTAGCCTTGTACTTTTCAATAGTACCATCGGGCCTAAGCTTCTTTTTGAACACCCACTTACACCCCAGTGGTTTCCAACCATAGGGACGATCAGTGATCTCCCATGTCCCGCTAGCCATGATGGAATCCATCTCGCTATGGACGGCATCCTTCCAGTAGTCAGCTTCTTGAGAGGCATACGCTTCTGAAATAGAAGTGTGAGTATCATCCATGCGGTAGACGAAGAAATCATCACCAAAGGTCTTTGCAGTCCTTTGTCTCTTGCCCCTACCAAGGGTTTCCTCGTCATCCTCCTCAGGATTTTCATAATGTGTTTGTTCATAATATTCCATAGGAATGGCAGGTTCAGGAGTCTCCTCAGATTCCTGTCTAGAAGTGCTTTGCATATCTCTCATAGGAAAAATATCCTCGAAGAATGTAGCATCCTTAGACTCCATAATTGTACCGACCTTCTGGTCAGGTACCTCAGATTTCACTACTAGAAATCTATAGCCAACGCTGTCCTTAGCGTAACCCAAATTAACACAGTCCACAGTCTTTGGTCCAAGCTTACACTTTTTGGGGATTGGCACATTGACTTTCGCCAAACAGCCCCAAGTACGCAAGTACGAGAGTGTTGTCCTTCTCTTTTCGCATTTCTCATAAGGAGTGATCTCATATCCTTTGTCGGAACTTTATTCAGGACATGACATGCCGTCAATATAGCCTCCCCCCACCATGCCTTGGATAAACCCGATGTATCTAACATGGCGTTAACCAAATCAGTTAGAGTACGGTTTTTCCGCTCGGCAACCCCGTTTGACTGGGGTGAATAGGGAGGCATCCTCTCATGAATAATGCCATGTTCCGCACAGAAAGAATCAAACTCACTCGAGAAGTACTCTCCACCACGATCTGACCGGACTCGTTTAATTTTCTTTTCAAGTTGTTTCTCAACTTCTGCCTTATAGATTTTAAAGTAGTGTAGAGCCTCATCTTTAGTGTTTAACAGATACACATAGAAATATCTAGTGGAGTCATCGATCAATGTCATGAAGTATTTCTTTCCACCTTTAGTCAACACACCATTCATCTCACAAAGATCAGAATGTATGAGTTCTAATGGTGCCAAGTGTCTCTCCTCCGCGGCCTTGTGAGGCTTGCGAGGTTTCTTAGCTTGCACACATGAAAGGCACTTAGAACCTTTGGCTAAGGTGAAACTCGGGATTAAATCCAACTTGGCTAGCCACGTCATAACACCGACACTAATGTGACAAAGACGTGAATGCCAAACTTCAGATTCATTAACATTCGAATGAATATGGTTCACGACTTTATTACAAAAATCTGCGAGGGAAAGGTGGAACATCTTTCCGCTCTCATAACCTTTTCTAGCAAAGAGTCCATATTTTGTAACAACTAATTTATTAGACTCGAAAACCAACTTAAACCCTTCTCTACATAGAAGGGAGCCACTAATGAGGTTCTTCTTGATGGCGGGGACATGCTGCACGTTCTTCAGCTGCACGATCCTTCCCGAAGTAAACTTCAGATCGACCGTGCCAACACCATGAACAGAAGCACTCGCGCCATTCCCCATCAATACGGACCCGTGACCTGTGGCCTGGTAAGAAGTGAACAATGAAATGTCAGCACACACATGAACACCTGCACCTGTGTCCACCCACCAATCATTGGGTTGAAACACTGAAAAACAGTAAATAAATTACCATACCCAGATGCACCATTCTCATTGTTGCCCACAATCATGTTGACAGACTTGGAGTCCTGTCCTGGCTGCTTGTACTTGTTTGGGCACTTGTTGGCCCAATGTTCAACCGAACCACAAGTAAAGCAGCCCTCATCCTTCTTGTTCTTCTTGAAGGTCTTCTTACCCTTCTTCTTAAAGTCGGTATTCTATTGGACACCGTTCTTTCCCTTGGGCTTGTGGGAGTTATGTTTCCTCTGGTTCACCATGTTGGCGACAGAAGTCCCTTCGGTCCCTTTTCCATGTGAGTCATTTGCCCTCGAATTCTGCTCAACACTCAGATGGCCAATGACATCCTCCACAGAGAATTCACACCTCTGATGTTTCAGAGTGGTGGCAAAGTTTCTCCAGGAATTAGGGAGCTTAGCGATTATGCAGCACGCGACAAACTTGCCCGGTAACTCGAACTTAAGAAGTTCAAGCTCCTTAACGATGCATATTATCTCATGAGCCTGCTCCAATACAGGACGGTTTTCAACCATCTTGTAATCGTGGAACTGCTCTATAATATACATCTCGCTCCCTGCATCGGCGGCCCCGAATTTAGATTCGAGCGTCTCCCACAAGTCCTTGGCGACATGCACATGTAAATATGCATCGACCAGTTTATCTCCGATCACACTAAGAATTGCTCCGAGAAACACAACGGTAGCCTCCTTGAATGCCTTCTCCTGTTCAGGAGCAATCGTTCCCGTGGAGACACCGGTGACCCAGAACACGTTCATAGCCGTGAGCCATAACGTGGTCTTAGTCTGCCAACGCTTAAAGTATGTACCGGTAAACTTATCCGGTTTCAGTGCAGCGGCAAAGCCACTTGCCGAAAAATTCCTACACATAATAGGTTTTTGGATTGTTGAGTAAATAGGCAATTTCTTGACTAAATTAATCCACGAGTAAATCACTAGCACGGCATTGACACAAATAAACAAATACTGATATTCAGTCAAGCTAGGACATACTACGCTAATTGCAGAAAGATCTACGTATAACGCTAGCATGGCTAAAACAGAAAACAGGAGGAGCGGGATAAACGAGTTATACCCTCCAGTAGGCCATGCAGAGGCCGCGGCTTTGGTGGCGGCAGCGGCGTCCTCGGCGGCCTTCTTGTCGGCTTCAGCTTTCTCGGCGGCGGCACGTTCGGCGTCGGTGGACATGGTGATGATGAAGGCGACGCGGACGTAGAGGAAGTAGACGATCGGAAGCGAGGAGTTGCGTAATCGCTGGCCAAAAACCTATTCACCCCTCACCCGGTACAGGATCCAGAAGGCGCGTGGTTTCGGAGACCTGCTCTCCCGTCGACCGTGTACGCGGCGGACGGGATGGAGTCACCAGCAGCAGCAGCAAGGGAATGATGGTGGGCGTGCATGTGGAGCAGATGTGATCTGTTCGTGGCGGCTAGGGTTGGGAGACACCGCACACTTATATAGACGCAGCCGCGTGGAGAGACGTGGGCTCGACCCACGTCCGAGTCCGTGACTGCCCATGATCCGACGTCTCAGATCGTGGCCCAGCTGTCAGAGAACTCTCCGTTAGTGACTGGCAAAAATAAGTGCATAGGTGTGAGCTTGGCTCGGCTCAATCCCGCAACCCGCGGCGCGGCGTGGCGCATCATGGCGAGGCGGGAGGCGGAGGAGGAGTGCGCGAGGGCCTCTTCTCTTCTCAAGCTCCAATAGCATGTAGAAGAGAACCCTTATAAACTACTCTAACTCTCCTTCCACTAGCGGGGTGGGACTAAACTTCCCACTACACCTAGTGCCATATAACCCATATGGGCCCTTAGAGATTTTTTCAGAAATTGCTATATGGGCCTAGAGCCCATCTCAAATTTCAGCAGGTCACTGCCCAAACAATGAATGGAACAACTGCACCATATTCATTCATCTGTAGCAACTTCTGTATGATATCAATCAGAACAAGGGAGAGAAAATCAACACGTACTCTTCTACTTTGATGGAGATGGGGCTATACCAAAGAACTTTCAGTAAAATGCAGATACTTGTAACTGTTAATTTTTCTGAAAGAAATGGGTATTAGCACCATAAACCTGTTGTATTTCTGAAAATGATTAATCTTCAACTAACCGCTCAATGACAAGTGAACTTACAGGGGTATGCACTATCTGATTCAGACGTTTGCCAACTTCACCATCATTTTCATTGAGAATTGTCAACAAGATTTACTGTCATCTCCGCTCCATACGGGTATACTCCTGGGAAACATGTGGAACCTATCAGCCTCGTGAGCAACATGTGTAATCTATCGAGGTTATCCTGATCCTGCACCATTACCAGCAAAAAGCATCAATAAATAGGCGAACTCTTCAAGAGAAGCAACATACACATCTGTACTAACCATCCCAGATATACCACTACTATTTATTTGTTCAGAGGTATGCACAGGTTATGTTTGTTTCAGTGCTACCTCATCGTCCCATTTGAAACTGTAAATAAAACACTAACAAACCTTGCATTTATTCTTTCAAACCAAGAAAACCTTCAACTGTTATATGTCTCAAACAAATGTAGGAACACACATGTTAATTTGGCGGAGGAATGTGTCCATGAGTATTCAATGCATTAGCCATGAGCCAAGTTGCGGGAAGAGACACTGCGTCCATCCATATCCATTTCTGGGAGAAATACGGGGGTAAAGTAAAGGGCAAAGCTTGCTTGCGCTGCCTGCACCGGCTTGCTCATACGTGTTCCTGCAAAATGATGGATGTCTCGCCGGAGAAACGAGACAGTAGAACCCCTCCCCACTGTCGAACAGCTGCGGTCGGCGGTCGCCGGCGAGAGAGTAGATGGAATGGATCCTCCTGAGCACCATCTCTGACGCCATGTATTCCTCATCTCTTCTAGCGTTCCCCTGCTCCAAGTAGTTAGTTACAAGTAGAAAGAATGCCTTTCTTCAGGATGTAGCAGCAGCAGTGGTCGTACGCAAGGTATCGCATCTTGGTCCATGGTGAGTCGTGGAAGGCGTCGATCCTTATATACTTCAACAAACACTGGTTAAGACCAAAAACTGAAGGAGTCAAAATTCAAGAAAGTAACTGATGTTCCTTATGTCCTTATGTACTTGAACTATTTAAAATTTGAAGATTTGAACTAATGTTTTACCTAAGTACAGACACTACAAAATACATAAAACTATTTTTTAACACAAAAAATCTCTACAACTACTAGTACTACAAAATGCATTATGCAGGCAGAGAGTTCAACATAAAACTCCCACTCTCAGACTGTAATTCGCTGCAGATAGTGAAAATAATTTTTTGATAAAGAACGAGAGGAGGTGAATTCGAGGGATCCTCTACTTGAACTGAACAGAGATAAATAGATGAACTGAAAGCTCACACATGAACAGAGGAACTGGCCAAGCTCCTGTTGACACCTAATTTTGGCAAGATACAGAGTGAAAGGGTTTTCAGCATGAGAAAGTTTCATATCGTCGAGTGGAACAACTTTGATGTTTAGGCTATCGCCACTCGACCTCATCTCAGTGGCCGAAGCTGTACTCCGAGTGACAAAATTTAATGTTCTGAGTGCTTTTTGGCCGATTACGCCCTCAATATGACCTCAGATGAAGGAGTGCTCTAAAGGAGTTGTCTTCGTCTCATCGAGCCGATCGATTTTCATATATAATTTGTCTCAATCCAAGGTCGTATGAGGCCTGGAGAGACAAGACAAGGTCAGGCTGTGTTTTCAGTCAGAAATCCGAGTGAAAAAGTTTGTCATCCGAGTGGAAATATGGTCATCCGAGTGAAACTGTCCTCCAGGTGAAAATATTCCGAGTGAAAAGATTACCATCGGGACGAAAACTAGCCGATCGAGTAAGATAGTGCCTTCCGAGTGGAAATATAGTTATCCGAGTGGAAATATAGTCATCCGAGTGGAAATATAGTCATCCGAATGAAAAGTTCAGTCGGACGATCCGAGTATCTAATATCCGAGTGGATGAGCTCAAATCCGAGTGAAATTGAACATGTGCTCGAAAGTTTATCAAAATGACCTCGGATGAAGAAGTGTTCAATATAGAAGTTGTGCGTATCATCAAGACGGTAAACTATGATTTTGGAGTTATCATCATCAGAGATAGCATATAGCCTACAAATTCACTACGAGACTCGGATAATCCAGTCTACTGCAAGACCGAGTCCGACTGGAAGATAAAGATGACCTCGAAAAGTATTCAAGATGGCCTTATTTGAAAAAGTGGTCAACATGAGAGTTATTCGTATCGTCGAGGAACGCAAGTTTGATATTTGGGCCGTCTTGATCGGAGATCATATGCAAGCCCGGCGGCCCGCGCAAGAAGGAAGACAGAGTTTGGGCCAGATTCAGACCGAATCTGAGTTGGAATAGAATTAGGACTCTAGGACGTGAATTGATGTAATTTTTCTTGTAAGGAAAGCCTAGATGAATCCTTTACTTGTACGGGAAGTCCAGCCGCCTCTTATATATGTTAGGGGTGACGGCCGATTGAACAACACACAATCGAACAAATCAATATACTACTTTTTCATCTATGTTTTATCTCTCCACCGTTTTTCTATCTCATTCTTCGCTGTTCTTCGTGTTTGAGAGCTGCGAATCCCGAGGCTCTAGGGGCGAGCGAATCGACCTAGGGCAGCCCATAGCCGCCGCACTCCCTGACGGGGTCCCTCCCGGGGGTGTGGGGTTTTCGAGTCTGCAAAAGCGCCCGTCGACTGTCTTGTGTATCGCGCTGTCGGTCGGGTCTCCTTCGACGTGAGCTGCGGTGCATCACCCCCGGCGTCGCGGGTACACGTGACATGTTCGTGTGTCAACACACTTTTTGGCGACTCCGGTGGGGATCGAAGATCAATCGTCATCATCAACCATGTCCGATCTTCCCAAGCCATCTGAGGTAGACGCCGATAACATCATTAAGCCTAGTCTTGATGAAATATCGGCCGATCATCGCCAAGTCCATGAGGAGTACAAGAAGGCGCGCGAGGAGAAGGACCTGCAGGAGTTCCTTGCAAAATTCAAGAAAGATCGCCAAGGCAACATCACTCCGATTGAAGAAATCAAGTTCCCTCCTCTTCAAGCCGAGCAGGTTAAACCCTCTGTGAGTACTACTTTTTCTCCTGGGCAGTGGGCTGAGATTGAGAGTCGTATTGCTGATGGTAACAATCTAGTCTATCAAACTTTCATAGAAAATACTAATGCTCGGAAGAATATATCTCAATCGGCTAGTGGTAATAATGGTGTAGCTTCTAGTGTGCAAAACCCTAATCTGGCTTTACCTATTGCATCGACGCCTCCCGCGCCGATGACTTATTATCCTACCCAAACAAATCAGATTGTGGCTACACCCATTAATCCTATTATGAGCATGACAGGTTCGGTGGCAACGCTGAACCAAACCCTACCTACAGCTACAACCACTCAACCACTACCAAATTATTGGTCGACATACATGCCACTATTCCTACCTGCAGCTAGTAACCCTACTCCTCTTATGCCACTGCCACAAGCTTCATCGTCCACTATGGGTGATGGTGTAGCTAATCTTAGAGAAGAGATGGCTAAGATGCTTTGAGAGAATTTTGGAGTTGAGTTACCTCGGAATCGGATTTACCAAAAGCCGTACCCCGAGTACTTTGATGCCATCCAGTGCCCTCCGGGATATAAGATTCCAGATTTTGTTAAGTTCAATGGAGAGGGCACAAAAACCACATGGGAGCATGTTAGTCAATATTTAGCACAATTGGGTGAGGCAGGCTCATTGAATGAATTGAAAGTGTGTTTATTTCCTTTATCATTAACTGGTACCGCATTTTCGTGGTTTTGTTCTTTACCACATGGTTCCATTCGGGTTTGGTCGCAGCTAGAGCAGAAGTTTCATGATCACTTTTATAGCGGCGACAATGAACTCAAGTTGTCACATCTGACATCGGTTAAACAGAAGCATGATGAATCGGTCTCCGATTACGTCAAGAGATTCAGAGAAACAAAAAACCGGTGTTTTAGTTTGGTGATAACCGAGAGGGACTTGGCAGACCTAGTGCTGAGTGGTTTGAGAACTCCCATTAGAGAAAAGCTAGAAGGCTACGAGTTTTTAAATATCAACCAAGTCTTACAAAGGGCTTTGGCTCAGGAAAGCCGAAGCAAAGACCTCAAAGAAGTACATAGATACAAAACCGATCGTCCGAAGATGAATATGGTGGAATATGACAGTGATCATTCGGACGATGAGGGTGATGTTTTTGCTACTTAATTTGTTTGGCCATCTAAGGCCAAACCCTTTACTTGCAATGATCTGAAACCGATTCATAAGAATCGTGATGAAGAGATGAAGTTCACTTTTAACATTGCTAAGTGTGATAGAATATTTGATGCTTTGCTGCAGGCTAAGATTATTAGAATATCTCATACTTTACCGCCGTTTGAAGAGCTAAAACGGCGTGCTTATTGCAAGTATCATAATTCTTTTTCTCATGCTACAAACGATTGCAATGTTTTTCGACGACAGATACAATCGGCCATTAATGACGGACGATTGAACTTTTCTGAGAAGCTAGTTGATAAACAGCCTTTTCCAATGAATACCATGGATTTGGAGGGGAAGAAGCTACTCATTCGGCCGGAGGTAGCCGAATCTGCTAATAAAGCTAATGTTATTGTTGGTGAGCCCAGGAAAGACAAGGAGGACAACAAGGTCTTGGGGAGACAGGTTGTGCTTGGTAAGCAACCCGATGGCAAGGAAGTGATCAAAATCACCATCAAGAATCCTACACTCGGGGGGCAACTGTCAGGACCCCGACTCAATGCCACATAGATCTAGCATGTAACACTTCATATCACTTTGCGGCCTCACGCACGGTATTCCCACGGGTGTAGCCTTACCTTTACCCGGAACCGTTTGCGCCTTTTGGCACACGTATATGACAGTGTCGCTAGCATCCATATGATAAGGAGCCCGGGCTGACATGGCTAGTCGTAAACCCAAAGTGGCACAAACTTATAGGGACAGGCATCCATGACCCAGCATCGAACGTGTCGGTCATCAGCGAGTGAATCCAGGCTGTAGCACTGGGCTAGCAGGACTCCGGTGAACCGGGCTGTAGCGGGCTAACAGGACTCCGGTATCCATCGCGTGACATTTCCCCGAAGGGACAGACACAGGAACGAAGAAGGACACATGCCGGCCAGCCTAAGTGTTCCGGAGCAGTAGCAAGCTACCATGGCTCGGTGGAAACACTAGGAGACATTTCCCGGTAAGAGAGGCTACTAAAGATAAACAACTAGATGGTCAGATCCCACACATACCAAGCATTTCAAAAGCATACACACAATATGCTCGATATGTGCAGATACAACATGGCATCACAACATGACTCTACGACTCAAGTAATTTATTCAATAGGCTCCGAGGAGCGAGACATTACAAACATGGGTCTCATGACCCAACAATCAGAGCATACAAGTCAAAGCACAAGCGGAAGCTATCATGTCTGAGTACAGACATCTATAAATGAAAAAGGCTGAGAAGCCTGACTATCGATCAGATCATGCCGAGGGCACAAGATCGTAGCTGAGGTATCAAGCTAAACGTCGAAGTCCAAGCGGAACTACTAGTGAGACTGAAGTCTCTCTGCAAAACATAAAATAGGCAAACGTGAGTACAAATGTACCCAGCAAGACTTACATTAGATCTATCTACATATGCATCATTATCAACAAGGGGATGGTGGGGTTTAACTGCAGCAAGCCAGCTTTGACTCGGTGGCTATCCTAAACTACGACTGCAAGCAACTCTTTTGAGGTGGCGCACACGAGTCCACATATTCACCATATCAATACACCACTATGGATCCGCTCCCGTCTCCCTACGAGAACGCCATCCATAGCACTCACGCTTATCTTGCGTATTTTAGGGTATCCACTTTCACTTGTCTATGAACTGATATAAGCAACCCAGAAGTCCTTTTCCGCGGACACGGCTATTCGAATAGATCATATTAACCCTGCAGGGGTGTACTTCTTCATACATGTTTCCACCACTTAGCGTCTGCACACGACATGTGCTCGGCAGACTTCAAGCGAAAGCCGACGTGGGTGTAGACCACGACCTACCTAAACACCTAAGTCTCTAGTCCAGGTTTATCGCCTATTCGGGTTCCATCCATGAGGAGATCCGGCCGGAGTTTCGCTCACAGCCCCAAACGATGTGAACAGGGTTCCCGAGATACCAAACGGGCATCCGGTACACCGTGCCACGTACCTACCGCATCACAGCCCACCCCTACGGTCAGCGCTGTCCACGGCCTCCAGTAAGCTACAAACACCAGAAACTACTTGCAACTCCTGGACAGAGGACAAGGGTGATCAAGAAGCCGAGAGGGTCCATTGGTTTCGGGCCCAATGCGTGGTAGTAGCTGAATCATGGATCACAAACACAGAACTCAGTTCCTGAGGACGGCTGCAATGAGACAACCCACCATGTACTCCTACATGGCCTCTCACCGCTACCTTTACCAAATCGTGTTCACACACTTAGCTCACACACAGTAGGACATGTTCACACGCCTCTGATTCATCCCCGATGAATCAGACCTGACTCAACTCTAAGCAGTAGCAGGCATGACAAACAAGCAATGATGAGTAGGCACAACAGGGCTCAAGCAACTCCTACTCATACTAGTGGGTTTCATCTATTTACTGTGGCAATGACAGGTCATGCAGAGGATAAAGGGGTTCAGCTACCGCAGCAAGTAACAGATGAATCGATGTTGTCCTAATGCAGTAAAAGAGAGCAGGAGCGAGAGAGTGGGATTTTATCGGAATGAACAAGGGGGTTTTGCTTGCCTGGCACTTCTGAAGATAGCATTGAGTCTTCATCAGTGTCAACGATCGCATCATCGGTATCACGTCTATCGAGAGGGGACAAATACCGGCAACACAGAAGGGAACACAATCAATGCAATGCACAATATGATGCATGATCATGACATGGCAAAATGGATGTGTTTTGGGCTAATGCAACTAGCAACAGATTAAATGAAGTTGGTTTGAATACAAGATTCAAATTCAAACTCCATATGTGATTATTCAAATGCCATTTAATTGATTTGTGCTAAACAGCAGCTATAAGTTGTTCTAACATGCATGAAAATGGTACAGATGGATTCCTTGAATTTTTCTGATAATTTTTCATATATAAATTATTTAATTTGGAGTTACGGTTGAATTTCTATGAATTTTAGAAGTTTTAGGCATTTTCTGAAATTTCTTATATATAAAAATAAATTCAGAAAATAAGTTACTGCGTCAGCATGACGTCGGCATGACGTCAGCAAGTCAAAGGCGTCGACCAGGTCAAACCTGACCAGTGGGGTCCACTGGTCAGTGACCCAGTCAACTAACCAAGTTAGTTAGCCCTAACTAACTTAGTTAGCCGGGCGGGGCCCGCATGTCAGTGGCTCACCTAATTAACTAAGTTAATTAACACGAACTAATCTAGCACTAACTAAGCAGGCGCCTGGGCCCACACGTCAGGGGGTCAAACCCCGGGTCAACTCGCCGGAGTTGACCCGCGGCTCGTCGCCGGCGGAGCCAGAGACGGCGGAGGGGGTCGGAAATCCTCCTCCGGCAACCAAAACAGCGGCAGCGATCACCTACGCGTAGCTGGCGCTCAGCCGCATCCATCTAGGCAAGCGGGAGGGGCTGAGGTCGAACGGGCTCGCCGGAATCGAGCTCGCGGCGGCGGCCGGAGCTCGGGGTTGGTGCGGGTTGGCGCTAGGGGGCACGGCAGGTCACACGGGTGGGCGCGCTCAGCTCCTGGAAGGGTGCTGAGCACGTTGCCGTGCTCGGGAGTTAGCTACGGTGGCTCTAGCACCGACTGCGTCATCGCCGGCGGCGAGGAACTGTCGGCTCCGACAGTCGGGGTGGTTAGAAGGCACGGACGGGCACGGGGAGAGAGGGGAAATGGACAGGGGCTCACGAGGGGTCGGGAGAGAAGCTCGGTGGGCTCGGGGAGGCCTCTGCAACGGCGAATTGACGACGGCGATCTCCGGGCACCGGAGATGAGGACGACGACGCTCCGGTCGACTGCGGCCTCCTCTGGTCGCGTGCGTCGCGTGTGTAGCTCCACGGGGTCAGGGCGGAGCTCAGGGATGCATAGTGGGAGCGAGGGGGTGGCTGTGGCCCCGGTAAACGGCGTCGGCGGCGATGGGCTTCGCTCGGGCGCGTGAGGGAGAGAGAGCAGAGGAGGGAGAGGAGCGAGGGAGAACGCGAGGGGTTCCAGGGAGAGTGAGAGAGAGGCCAGGGGTGTCGTGGCGTCTCCAGGCGCATCGAGGAGGGAGGCAACCAGGCAGGAGGTGGCGCACGGCGGCGCGCGCGGCCGACAGGCAGCTGCCTGCCTGCTCTGGCGGGAGGAAGCAGGTGGCTGGCACGGGCCAGCACAGTGCTGGGCCGGCCAGCGGGCTGCCAGGTAAGGTCAGGTAAACCTTTCTCTCTCCCTTTTTTATTACTATTTCCTATTTTCTGTAATTGTGTTTGGATTTATTAAAAATGCCAGAGCATTTCCAAAAATCATGCAACTGACTGTGGCCACTGTTTGGAATATTTCCAACAGTAAACATTTCAGTTTGTGATTATTTGAGCATTTAAAATATTATTAGCAATTAAATGCCCAAATGCAAATACTATATAATTTAATTCAAAAATCCAGGAATAGCCTATAAATATGTTCATCATTTTTGGAAGAGGTTTTCACCTTTAACAGAAATTATGAACATTTCCAAAGGGCATTCTGGGTTATTGAAAATATTTTTTATTGAACCTAGTTAAATTTCATTTGGTGCTAGGGTTTCAACAATCCCCATTTCAAATTTCTTTGGAATTTAAACATGATGGCATGATGAACAAGCAAAGTCAAGCAAGGGCTGAACTGGGGCTGTGACAACTCACCCCCACTAAACAAAAATCTCGTCCCGAGATTCAAGACATGAGGTAAGAAGACAGAGGGGACACGGAACTGACACAGTCTTCATGATCCATTATCCTCCTCAAAGATGTTGATTCATTGCTTCAAATTGATCTCGATGTCTTCGCTTTCGAGATCTTCCTCCAACACGATGACAACAGAAAGAAACTCTACAGGAATCGATCTTCTCGAAGATCGAGCAACTCACGGAATGAGACATAGTAACATCTCTCGAGCTGAGAGACGAAGCACACCTCTAGAGGGATGGAGTGGAGCAGGTGACAAGGTTCACTAGGTAGACAACAATTCCACACCTAAGAAGGTGGTAAACGGTTGTCAACGTAGCGAGGAGTTGAGTTGCCATGATACCACGACGAAACATCCTGGAGGAGGGTGATTCGTAGATTATTTCTTTAAGTGACAAAAAGAATTACCTTTGATTCAGAGATCATTGAAAACCTTTATACCAGCCTAAGGCAATTCTCAAGCGATCGTGTGGAGGGGGTCAGTAGAATGGCATATTCAGACTTGGATGATGTGGATTACCTTGTTGAAGACAACGTAATGGATGAATTTGCTTATCACCGGAAATGGAAGAGACCCATGGTAGAATGGCACATTGGCGGTGCAAGCTGGGAACAAAATGCAAATGCTGGGAATGATTCTGGTAACTGGGGAAGAACCCAACAATAGAGAGTGGATTCACTGTTTGAAAGGGTTATAGCATTGCCGAGGAAACTGAGAGGAATCCCAGTTAGAGCCGATGATAACACGTAGCGCTTGTGCGTGCTCTCAAGAACTTGAGCATTTCCACAATCATCAAGGTTTTATCAACAACCGCGTCAAGGGTGCTGACAACACAACATACTACCATGATGAATAGCGATGGACGATGCAGATTCGAAGGAGGATAACACTTTCTCAGATTTCACCTTAGCGAGGCCAAGCAAATAAAATCTGGATGATCGACCGAGAGACATTTAGCACTCCGCTTCTAATGTTCTCCTTGATGTGCTAGCGTAATCCACCCATAGATATGGTTTGATATCTAGAACATCAAGTAAAAAGGTCGGACTTCGGAACACAGAAATCCATAGGGGCAACTAGGGAGTAATCCTACGAAATCCCTATGGGGAGGTGGCCAACTTCCTCAAACAAGATACTATAATAGTAGGTCTACCGGATGGGTGTGTTGGCCACGACATCCACCTTGCCGGTTATTGAGAGACCAATATTATAATTCTTGGGAAATGTTCCAACCATCACATCTGCCTGAGATTCAGATCTGGTTGGTGTCAGGATATCCCAGACTCATCAAGTCTAGAAAGAAAAATGAAAGTTTGCAACACAAATCGACGAGATAATGTTGCGGGATTCTCGGGGAGTGAGCTACGATAGTAAGCTCCAAAACATGAGCTGGTTCTGCTACAAACATGCGAACACGTTGTCCCAGACAAGCATGGCCACGTAGCAGTCTTATAATTAAACACTACCGAGTTCAGGTGGAGAACCATCATCGAGGATATCGAAGTCTTTACGCAAGTCCATGGATTAGATCCCAAGCATAGACTTCTTTTCCTTGAACAAGTCAATCAGTGGCTTAGTGTGCTAGGGACACATATAGAATGAAGGTTGCAAGTCTCCAGACTACAGAATACTTCGCACGTGTGCATGACTGATTTGGGATGATTCCAAAGGAAACAAAACAATCTTTCTCAAATTCACGGCGGCAACTTTCACCAAATGCACGTGTATAAGAGGAAGTCACTACCTTCATCCAAACATATGCTTCATGAGCTAGCATGAACAAATGCTTTCGAAAGTTTCCAACACTAACTCAATGTTCAACAAAATCATGGAGGAGATAAGGATGTTGTCAATGGGCTCAACAACAATTCATTTAGGTTTCCTTTTAAAAGGAATTCCATAGTTAAGTGAACACGGTGATAGCATTGGTCAGACCAAAGATGTAATGGTGTATGCTCGAGGGATCAACCACGAATAAGACAACATTACGAGCATCGTTGGTACTGATTTGATTTGACGATAGCCCACACTCAAATCAAAGGATTGATAAGACAATAGGTCCAGCAACTGATCACAAGGACCAATCGATGAAGATATCATCTTTCTTCAACACACACTACACAAGAATATCCCTTTGGAACGAACTAAGTCAGGCAAGCTTTTATCTTCCAACTCTCCAAGTTGTTGTCTAGCTTAACCAACTAGCTCAGGGATACCTAACACCGATTCTTGGAGAGAAGGTGGTTCACAAGAAACCAACTTGATCACGAGCTCAACATAACAGTCAGGTGACAGCCTGGTGATACTTTCGAGAAGATATTCGAAAAATCATGAACCACCGGTATGTTACTAAGCTCGAGAACAATCTCGGTTTTGAGGGCAAGACGATATGATCAAATGAGTGAGGACTTGACAAGATCCTAACTCATTAAACGAAGGGTGCACCGAAATAAGGACTAGGTAGCACGATCAGCCTTAGAAGGATGATTCAAAAACCAACATGCTAAGAATGAACTTATTATCCTTTAACTACCAAGCAACGAGGTTGCTGGGAGTATTGATTTCACACACCATGATTCATTTGTCGGCATTCCGGTGACAATAACACAGGAACCGAGGAATGAACAATGATGGCAAGACGTATCATTGTACCAAGAGTTCATAGGATGGTGTGCAATTCCTATAGCAATCTCGATATAAAATATGTAATACTCCAAGGTAGAGCAGAACAAAAGCTGGATTAGCAATTCGATCTGCGGAGCACAACTTCTTTGACCCAATCCTGGATAGGGAAGAGGTACTGGAGTTTGTTTCTCCTAGTCATTCCGCGATAGAATGGCTTGACGGACCACAAGAGTAATAGGCATCAATAAACGAACGCACGCATACTCTTGACTATCAATTGATAGACGAAGGTCAGTAGACAACTAAAGAGGGACAACTCAAAGGAACATATAACTTTCTGAGTTGTGGATACATGGGTTGGTATGCCGAACAAAGTTCAACATAATTCTTCCGGATAACCCATGCAGAAAGGTTGAGCTGGCAGAGTCACAATATAGCATGGAGAACTCCTAGAGGGCCTGTTGTGATCTTTTGATCCAACAAACTTCTGCCATAATGGTTCATGGTATTTGGAAGAACGATATACCACGGACCTCGAGGACTATCGCAAAGGTTACTAATATCCTAAAGGAACTAGCAAACACTATCAACATGAGGTAAGTAGAGTGAATCTCGGGTTCAAAACCCAGGAGTAGAATACCTATTACTAAGTAGCATCACGGGATGCTTTCGAGAATGATGGCCAGAATCATCACACTGGGAACACAAATCATGGCTAAATTACTAGATGATCCCCTAAGACACCTAGGGTCATAATAATAATTCCAACATAAATGCCAAGGCAATAGAATACCTCAACTCAACAATTAGTGTGATTGAGCTGGCATAAAGGAACATCGAAACCAGAGGGAAAGGATTTTGCAAATGCATCAGACTATTTAGAAACCTAGGATGACTCGGACAGCATAACGGCTGTAAATGCTCAGAAAAGATTTGAGACATTCACAAAAAATGGTGCATTACCACTCAGAAGCACAATATCAAGGTCTCGAGATCAACAATTAACATACGGAAGTAGTAGGAACTGAACTGAGACTTAAATCCAACAATCTTATAAGTCTACTGATTAGTAACACGTGATCCTAATAGAAAGAAGAGATAGCCTAGTTCTTAATCCCCGCAGGAAAGATAAGATGACTCAGATCAGAAGGGCATGAGGTATAAGGAGTAAAAGAGCCTTACGTTCCATCCCACAATCAATTCCCCTACATATTACTAAGAATTTCTAGACTCAACTTCGACCAGTTTGGCTTGGTAATCCTACAGGCAGTCAAGCTCTGATACCAACGCTGTCAGGACCCCGACTCAATGCCACATAGATCTAGCATGTAACACTTCATATCACTTTGCGGCCTCACGCACGGTATTCCCACGGGTGTAGCCTTACCTTTACCCGGAACCGTTTGCGCCTTTTGGCACACGTATATGACAGTGTCGCTAGCATCCATATGATAAGGAGCCCGGGCTGACATGGCTAGTCGTAAACCCAAAGTGGCACAAACTTACAGGGACAGGCATCCATGACCCAGCATCGAACGTGTCGGTCATCAGCGAGTGAATCCAGGCTGTAGCACTGGGCTAGCAGGACTCCGGTGAACCGGGCTGTAGCGGGCTAACAGGACTCCGGTATCCATCGCGTGACATTTCCCCGAAGGGACAGACACAGGAACGAAGAAGGACACATGCCGGCCAGCCTAAGTGTTCCGGAGCAGTAGCAAGCTACCATGGCTCGGTGGAAACACTAGGAGACATTTCCCGGTAAGAGAGGCTACTAAAGATAAACAACTAGATGGTCAGATCCCACACATACCAAGCATTTCAAAAGCATACACACAATATGCTCGATATGTGCAGATACAACATGGCATCACAACATGACTCTACGACTCAAGTAATTTATTCAATAGGCTCCGAGGAGCGAGACATTACAAACATGGGTCTCATGACCCAACAATCAGAGCATACAAGTCAAAGCACAAGCGGAAGCTATCATGTCTGAGTACAGACATCTATAAATGAAAAAGGCTGAGAAGCCTGACTATCGATCAGATCATGCCGAGGGCACAAGATCGTAGCTGAGGTATCAAGCTAAACGTCGAAGTCCAAGCGGAACTACTAGTGAGACTGAAGTCTCTCTGCAAAACATAAAATAGGCAAACGTGAGTACAAATGTACCCAGCAAGACTTACATTAGATCTATCTACATATGCATCATTATCAACAAGGGGATGGTGGGGTTTAACTGCAGCAAGCCAGCTTTGACTCGGTGGCTATCCTAAACTACGACTGCAAGCAACTCTTTTGAGGTGGCGCACACGAGTCCACATATTCACCATATCAATACACCACTATGGATCCGCTCCCGTCTCCCTACGAGAACGCCATCCATAGCACTCACGCTTATCTTGCGTATTTTAGGGTATCCACTTTCACTTGTCTATGAACTGATATAAGCAACCCAGAAGTCCTTTTCCGCGGACACGACTATTCGAATAGATGATGTTCACCCTGCAGGGGTGTACTTCTTCACACACGCTCTCACCACTTACCGCCGTTTACACGACATGTACTCGGCAACCTTCAAGCGGAAGCCCAACGTGGGTGTCGGCCACGGCCTGCCTAAACACTCAAGTCTCTAGTCCAGGTTTATCGCCTATTCGGGTTCCATCCATGAGGAGATCCGGTCGGAGTTTCGCTCACAGCCCCAAACGATGTGAACAGGGTTCCCGAGACACCAAACGGGCGCCCGGTACACCGTGCCACGTGCCTACCGCATCACAACCCACCCCTACGGTCAGCGCTGCGCACGGCCTCCAGCATACTACAAACACCAGAAACTACTTGCAACTCCTGGACAGAGGACAAGGGTGATCAAGAAGCCGAGAGGGTCCATTGGTTTCGGACCCAATGCGTGGTAGTAGCTGAATCATGGATCACAAACACAGAACTCAGTTCCTGAGGACGGCTGCAATGAGACAACCCACCATGTACTCCTACATGGCCTCTCACCGCTACCTTTACCAAATCGTGTTCACACGCTTAGCTCACACACCGTAGGACATGTTCACACGCCTCTGATTCATCCCCGATGAATCAGACCTGACTCAACTCTAAGCAGTGGCAGGCATGACAAACAAGCAATGATGAGTAGGCACAACAGGGCTCAAGCAACTCCTACTCATACTAGTGGGTTTCATCTATTTACTGTGGCAATGACAGGTCATGCAGAGGATAAAGGGGTTCAGCTACCGCAGCAAGTAACAGATGAATCGATGTTGTCCTAATGCAGTAAAAGAGAGCAGGAGCGAGAGAGTGGGATTTTATCGGAATGAACAAGGGGGTTTTGCTTGCCTGGCACTTCTGAAGATAGCATTGAGTCTTCATCAGTGTCAACGATCGCATCATCGGTATCACGTCTATCGAGAGGGGACAAATACCGGCAACACAGAAGGGAACACAATCAATGCAATGCACAATATGATGCATGATCATGACATGGCAAAATGGATGTGTTTTGGGCTAATGCAACTAGCAACAGATTAAATGAAGTTGGTTTGAATACAAGATTCAAATTCAAACTCCATATGTGATTATTCAAATGCCATTTAATTGATTTGTGCTAAACAGCAGCTATAAGTTGTTCTAACATGCATGAAAATGGTACAGATGGATTCCTTGAATTTTTCTGATAATTTTTCATATATAAATTATTTAATTTGGAGTTACGGTTGAATTTCTATGAATTTTAGAAGTTTTAGGCATTTTCTGAAATTTCTTATATATAAAAATAAATTCAGAAAATAAGTTACTGCGTCAGCATGACGTCGGCATGACGTCAGCAAGTCAAAGGCGTCGACCAGGTCAAACCTGACCAGTGGGGTCCACTGGTCAGTGACCCAGTCAACTAACCAAGTTAGTTAGCCCTAACTAACTTAGTTAGCCGGGCGGGGCCCGCATGTCAGTGGCTCACCTAATTAACTAAGTTAATTAACACGAAATAACCTAGCACTAACTAAGCAGGCGCCTGGGCCCACACGTCAGGGGGTCAAACCCCGGGTCAACTCGCCGGAGTTGACCCGCGGCTCGTCACCGGCGGAGCCAGAGACGGCGGAGGGGGTCGGAAATCCTCCTCCTGCGACCAAAACAGCGGGAGCGATCACCTACGTGTAGCTGGCGCTCAGCCGCATCCATCTAGGCAAGCGGCAGGGGCTGAGGTCGAACGGGCTCGCCGGAATCGAGCTCGCGGCGGCGGCCGGAGCTCGGGGTTGGTGCGGGTTGGCGCTAGGGGGCACGGCAGGTCACACGGGTGGGCGCGCTCGGCTCCTGGAAGGGTGCTGAGCACGTTGCCGTGCTCGGGAGTTAGCTACGGTGGCTCTAGCACCGACTGCGTCATCGCCGGCGGCGAGGAACTGTCGGCTCCGACAGTCGGGGTGGTTAGAAGGCACGGACGGGCACGGGGAGAGAGGGGAAATGGACAGGGGCTCACGAGGGGTCGGGAGAGAAGCTCGGTGGGCTCGGGGAGGCCTCTGCAACGGCGAATTGACGACGGCGATCTCCGGGCACCGGAGATGAGGACGACGACGCTCCGGTCGACTGCGGCCTCCTCTGGTCGCGTGCGTCGCGTGTGTAGCTCCACGAGGTCAGGGCGGAGCTCAGGGATGCATAGTGGGAGCGAGGGGGTGGCTGTGGCCCCGGTAAACGGCGTCGGCGGCGATGGGCTCCGCTCGGGCGCATGAGGGAGAGAGAGCAGAGGAGGGAGAGGAGCGAGGGAGAACGCGAGGGGTTCCAGGGAGAGTGAGAGAGAGGCCAGGGGTGTCGTGGCGTCTCCAGGCGCATCGAGGAGGGAGGCAACCAGGCAGGAGGTGGCGCACGGCGGCGCGCGCGGCCGACAGGCAGCTGCCTGCCTGCTCTGGCGGGAGGAAGCAGGTGGCTGGCACGGGCCAGCACAGTGCTGGGCCGGCCAGCGGGCTGCCAGGTAAGGTCAGGTAAACCTTTCTCTCTCCCTTTTTTATTACTATTTCCTATTTTCTGTAATTGTGTTTGGATTTATTAAAAATGCCAGAGCATTTCCAAAAATCATGCAACTGACTGTGGCCACTGTTTGGAATATTTCCAACAGTAAACATTTGAGTTTGTGATTATTTGAGCATTTAAAATATTATTAGCAATTAAATGCCCAAATGCAAATACTATATAATTTAATTCAAAAATCCAGGAATAGCCTATAAATATGTTCATCATTTTTGGAAGAGGTTTTCACCTTTAACAGAAATTATGAACATTTCCAAAGGGCATTCTGGGTTATTGAAAATATTTTTTATTGAACCTAGTTAAATTTCATTTGGTGCTAGGGTTTCAACAATCCCCATTTCAAATTTCTTTGGAATTTAAACATGATGGCATGATGAACAAGCAAAGTCAAGCAAGGGCTGAACTGGGGCTGTGACAGCAACTGCAAGTGCAAGAAAATACTCGTGTTAAATTTGTCAAGCCCAAGAGTCTAGAAGTTGGCAAGTGGAAGAAGAATGAAGCTAAAGTGCAGTGCCAGCGGATCAAGCCAACTTTTGATATGTTGTTGTCCAAGTATGCTAACCAGTCGGCCGGTTCTAGTTTCAATCGACCGACTCATATGAAACGACCAAGGTCACCATCAGCTGATATGTTCAGTCGGTATACAAAACCGAGTGGACCAAGGGCGTAGTTTTCGGAAGAGCAGAGGCAATCTGTGTGGGATCGACTCGATTACTCATATAATGGCCGACTCAACATCGGTGACTATCAGTCGGCTGGTCAAAATATGCGACCGAGTGGAAATTATCCGAGTGTAAGAATGCACCCAGGTGGAAGTTATCCGAGTGAAAAAAATGTGGCCAATTAGATTCCATCCGAGTGAATTCCATCCGAGTGGATTCCATCCGAGTGGATTCCATCCGAGTGAATTCCATCCGAGTGGATTCCATCAGAGTAAAAAGTTGCGCCCGAGTGGAAATTTCATGCATCTGGAAAGTCGAAAAGAATGGCGTGTTAAATCACCAAGTGTTGCAGCAGTTGAGTCAGGAAAAGGCAAGGAGAAACTGGATGTCGACTCACTTATCTTGGGCACCGAAACATTCGCCATACAGCAGCCGATTGTGCATAGCAATCCGACTGAGCCGATACTTGCTATCGCACCAAAACAATCGGCTAATGACCATGAGGCAAGCACCGGCCAGGTAAAGGCGAGAGATCCTAAATACACTCAGCCAAAGTGGTGTCCTCCAGGGCTAACAAAGACACAAAAGAGGAAGCTACAGAGTTAAGGAGTCAAGGGATGGCAGAACAGGAGGCCGAGAAACAAAGGGATAAGTTGTTCAATGACACTCGACCTATGGTACCTACAAAACAAATGTGGAGGCCCAAACAAATACAAGATGCAGTGGCTTCTACACCTATCACAGCGACACCTGCAATACCAAAAGAGGACGACACAATCATTGCATCGTCTATGTTACCTATTGCTTCCTCTTCACTCGAACAAATTTCAGAATCGGTGGATGCACTCGAGGAGGAGGCTGATATGTTGGACTATGAGTCTATGTCGGTTCATGAAGGTATGGACATCAATATGGTGTATTACTTACCTGTTGAGTTTCGTGTTGTAGATGAGGAAGGGGAGGTGGTTCAGCTGGATTTTGGCCCTAAAAACGCAATATTCGAGAAACCAAAAGAACCAGTAACGCATCTGAAACCATTATATCTCAGAGGTCATATCAATGGGTCGCCGCTCACTCGGATGCTTGTTGATGGTGGTGTTGTGGTAAATCTTATGCCCTATTCGATCTTCAAGAAATTGGGTTTTCCTGATGAAGAATTGATCAAGACCAATATGGTGCTCAACGGGTTTGAAGGCAAAGAGAAAACTGAAGCCAAAGGTGTAATGTATGTGGAGCTTACAGTCGGAAGCAAAACTTTGGCTACTGCATTCTTTGTCGCTGAGGTGCAAGGTAACTACAACGTCATACTAGGCCGCGATTGGGTTCATGCAAACCAATGCGTGCCATCCACTATGCACCAGTTTTTGATTCAGTGGGTTGATGATGAAGTGGAAGTTATTCATGCGGATAACTCGGCCTGTGTTGCTTTGGTCGATGCATCGGTGGATTGGCAGCATCCCAATGCTACTTGCTTGACGGCACGTGACTTATCAGAATTTGATTTTCTCAGCACGACCAAGAATGGTTTTGTGCCCGTCTCTTTAAAGCCGAGTGAATGCAATCGGCTCCAAGTTATGATATGTTTAAATGGATCCTAATTCCGAGTGGTTACAAAAACATCTTGTAAAGTATCGGTCCAATGAGAACGATATGTATGAGTCTATAGAGGAGTTGGATGACATGGATAAACTTGGACAAAGTTTTACATCAGCCGATCCGTTAGAAGAGATAGATATTGGAGATGGTTCAGTCACTCGACCGACATTTATAAACAAAAATTTGAAGGCCGATTGTAAGGCTAAGTTAATCGAGCTATTGAAAGAATATGTTTGTTGCTTTGCATGGGAATATCATGAGATGCCAGGGTTAAGCCGAGAGCTAGTGGAGCATCGGTTGCCTATAAAGGCCGGTTTTAAACCTTATAAACAGTCGGCCAGAAAATTTAATCCAAAAACATATGACCGGATCAAGGAAGAGATCGGTCGACTGCTTGAAGCTAATTTCATTCGACCTTGCAGGTATGCCGAGTGGATTTCTAACATTGTCCCAGTAGAGAAGAAAGGACCTGGCAAGTTGAGGGTGTGCATTGATTTCAGAGATTTGAATAGGGCTACACCCAAAGATGAGTATCCTATGCCAATAGCCGATATGCTTATTAATGATGCTTCTGGACATAAGGTTATGAGCTTTCTAGATGGTAATGCCGGATACAATCAAATTTTTATGGCCGAAGAGGACATGTACAAGACAGCTTTTCGATGCCCTGGTTTCCTTGGTTTATTCGAGTGGACAGTGATGACATTCGGATTAAAAAATGCTGGCGCCACATATCAAAGGGCTATGAATTTGATTTTTCATGATTTACTTGGTATCATACTTGAAGTTTATATTGATGATATTGTTGTCAAATCGGATGCTTTTGAATCTCACTTGGCTGATTTGCGTTTAGCTTTTGAAAGAATGAAAAAGTATGGATTGAGAATGAATCCTTTGAAGTGTGCTTTCGGCGTGTCAGCTGGCAAGTTTTTGGGTTTCATTATTCATGAAGATGGTATAGAGATTGAGCCCAAAAAGATAGAGGCTATACAGAAAGTGGAGGCTCCAACATGCAAGAGAGATATGCAAAAGTTCCTTGGCAAGGTCAATTATTTGAGAAGGTTCATAGCTAATCTATCAGGGAAAGTTGATGCATTTACTCCTATCCTTCGGTTAAAGAATGATGCTGATTTCACTTGGGGGGCAAAACAGCAAGAAGCATTTGATATGATCAAGAATTATTTGTGCACTCCTCCGGTGATGAAAGCACCCAAGCATAGGGAACCCTTCAGACTTTACATTGCAGCAGAGGAAGGAGTTATTGGTGCTGTTCTAACTCAAGAGACCGAAGGAAAAGAGCATGCCATCACTTATTTGAGCCGCCGCCTATTGGACGCAGAGACAAGGTATACATTTATTGAAAAATTATGTCTATGTTTATATTATGCTTGCACAAAATTGAGACATTATTTAGTACCGAGTGCTTGCATAGTAGCTTGTCAGACCGATGTCATTAAATACATGTTGCATAGACCAATTCTTAGTGGTAGAATTGGCAAGTGGGCTTATGCTTTGATTGAATATGATTTGGCCTACGAATCTCTAAAATCCATGAAAGGCCAAATCGTTGCTAATTTTATTGTTGAACATCGGATTGATGACAAGCATGATGTTGATATAAACCTTGTCCCAATAGTACCATGAAGATTATATTTTGATGGTTCAGTTTGTAGCAATGGCCAAGGTGTTGGTATTGTTTATATATCTCCTCATGGTGCTGTTTTTGAAGCCTCATGCCGCTTAGACTATTTTTGCACAAACAATCAAGCCGAATATGAAGCATTATTATTCGGCCTAGAGATGTTACTTGCTATAGGTGTTACACATATTGATGCTTATGGTGATTCGTTACTAGTGGTGCAGCAAATATCCAAAGTCTTTCAGTGTTTGGACGAATCACTTAATGTTTATCTTGATAAATGTCTAGATATAATTTCTATTTTGGATTTCTTTAGCATTGCTCATATATCTAGACATGACAATTGGAAAGCAAATAAATTGGCACAACAAGCATCCGGATATCATGTTGATCATGGCATGTTTCATATCTCTCAAAGACCGATGTCTTGTCTTGCCAATATGGGAGAGGCCGAACCTGAACCCACCGATTCGGCCATTAACAAAAAGTCTAGTGCAGGTGACAATCCCGACTGGAGGAAGCACATTGTTGATTACTTGTGCAATCCGAGTGAAAGGATGGACAGGGTTATTCGGCGTATGGCTTTCAAGTATACAATGAGAGATGATGGTCTTTATCGCCGAACAGTCGATGATGCTCTTCTAAAGTGTTTGGATGAGGACCAGGCAAGAGTTGCTATGGGAGAGGTACATGAAGGCATTTGTGGCACTCACCAGTCGGCTCCCAAGATGAAATGATTATTGCGACGTGCCGGGTTTTATTGGCCGACTATGATTAATGATTGCTTCAGATATTATAAAGGGTGCGAAGCTTGTCAAAAATTTGGTGATATTCAATTGGCTCCTGCTGCTATGTTGCATCCTATTATCAAGCCATGGCCTTTTAGAGGATGGGGTTTAGACTTTATTGGGCAAATTCATCCATCTTCCTCAAAGGGGCATCGGTTCGTATTGGTGGCAACTGATTATTTCACTAAATGGTCAGAAGTAGTACCTCTCAAGAACATGACACATACAGAGGTAATTCAATTCATAACCGAGCACATTATTCATAGATTCGGTATTCCTCAAACGTTAACAACAGATCAAGGTTCATCTTTCATGTCACACCAAGTCAGCGAGTTTGCCGGATCTTATAACATAAAGTTGCTCAATTCCTCTCCATATTATGCCCAAGCTAATGGACAAGCTGAGTCTAGCAATAAAATTTTAATCAAACTCATCAAGAAAAAGATTGAAGATAATCCAAGGAGATGGCATGAGTTGTTGTCTAAAGCTTTGTGGGCACATAGAATTTCAAGACATGGTGCTACGAAGGTGACCCCATATGAGATAGTATATGGTCAAGAGGCTGTTTTACCAGTGGAAGTAAATTTGAATGCTTTGAGAATAGCCAAACAAAATGATTTATCGGCAATAGACTTCTATAACTTGATGATGGACAACATTGATGAGGTTGCTGATAAACGTTTGGCTGCTTTGAATGCCATAGAGAGAGATAAGTTGAGGGTGGCAAGGGCTTACAATAAGAAAGTTAAGTTGAAGAATTTTCAAGTTGGTGATCTCGTCTGGAAAGTGATTCTGCCGATTGGTTCAAGAGATAGAGAATTCGGGAAGTGGTCTCCAAGTTGGGAAGGTCCTTTTAGGATTACAAGAGTTGTTCCTGGAAATTCATATTTGGTGGAATCAATACAAGGGGCATTATTACCTCGAGCTCTCAATGGAAAATATTTGAAGAAGTACCACCCGAGTGTGTGGCAGGAAGCCTAAGTAGGCAATGGCCGATATACAATTATCGCCCTTAGCACAAACATGGCCGATACATAATTATCGCCCTGAGAAAAATAAATGGCCGACGGAGTGTTGACATCGTCCTTAGAACGAACACTATGCATATTATTTTTCGGCATGCAAGCTTTGCCGAAAAACAGGGGGGCATGTGTTGACACCTGATTTTGGCAAGATACAGAGTGAAAGGGTTTTCAGCATGAGAAAGTTTCATATCGTCGAGTGGAATAACTTTGATGTTTAGGCTATCGCCATTCGACCTCATCTCAGTGGCCGAAGCTGTACTCCGAGTGACAAAATTTAATGTTCTGAGTGCTTTTCGGCCGATTACGCCCTTAATATGACCTCAGATGAAGGAGTGCTCTAAAGGAGTTGTCTTCGTCTCGTCGAGCCGGTCGGTTTTCATATATAATTCGTCTCAATCCGAGGTCGTATGAGGCCTGGAGAGACAAGACAAGGTCAGGCTGTGTTTTCAGTCGGAAATCCGAGTGAAAAAGTTTGTCATCCGAGTGGAAATATGGTCATCCGAGTGAAATTGTCCTCCAGGTGAAAATATTCCGAGTGAAAAGATTACCATCGGGACGAAAACTAGCCGATCGAGTAAGATAGTGCCTTCCGAGTGGAAATATAGTTATCCAAGTGGAAATATAGTCATCCGAATGAAAAGTTCAGTCGGACGATCCGAGTATCTAATATCCGAGTGGATGAGCTCAAATCCGAGTGAAATTGAACATGTGCTCGAAAGTTTATCAAAATGACCTCGGATGAAGAAGTGTTCAATATAGAAGTTGTGCGTATCATCAAGACGTTAAACTTTATTTTTGGAGTTATCATCATCAGAGATAGTATATAGCCTACAAATTCACTACGAGACTCTGATAATCCAGTCTACTGCAAGACCGAGTCCGACTGGAAGATAAAGATGACCTCGAAAAGTATTCAAGATGGCCTTATTTGAAAAAGTGGTCAACATGAGAGTTGTTCGTATCGTCGAGGCGCACAAGTTTGATATTTGGGCCGTCTTGATCGGAGATCATATGCAAGCCCGGCGGCCCACGCAAGAAGGAAGACAGAGTTTGGGCCAGATTCAGACTGAATCTGAGTTGGAATAGAATTAGGACTCTGGGACGTGAATTGATGTAATTTTTCTTGTAAGGAAAGCCTAGATGAATCCTTTACTTGTACGGGAAGTCCAGCCGCCTCTTATATATGTTATGGGTGACGGCCGATTGAACAACACACAATCGAACAAATCAATATACTACTTTTTCATCTATGTTTTATCTCTCCACCGTTTTTCTATCTTGTTCTTCGCTGTTCTTCGTGTTTGAGAGCTGCGAATCCCGAGGCTCTAGGGGCGAGCGAATCGACCTAGGGCAGCCCATAGCCGCCGCACTCCCTGACGGGGTCCCTCCCGGGGGTGTGGGGTTTTCGGGTCTACAAAAGCGCTCGTCGACTGTCTTGCGTATCGCGCTGTCGGTCGGGTCTCCTTTCGACGTGAGCTGCGGTGCATCACCCCCGGCGTTGAGGGTACACGTGACGTGTTCGTGTGTCAACAGCTCCACACGAACTGTTATCCATAGGCTTCTCCTTGTCCCTGCCTTAACAAGAGCTAAGCCTGGACTTTGAACTGCTCTGGAACAAAATCTGCTATGGGTCAGTTTTATCGTAGGAATAATATCAAACAAGTTGAGGGTATTCACGACACAACAAGAACAAGCAACCAACTTTTCCGACGAATTTGAGAGAGGAGAAAGAGAGAGATCCACACGGGGTTGTAGCGAAGAGGGCGGCTCCCGCATCATCAGTCCGTGAGTGCAAGATGGGGAATAGCAGCAGGTCACAAAGAGGGTGGTTGTCTGCCTCGTCATCGTAGTACTGAGGGACGCGCCCCTACCGAACTGCTAGGGCGATGGCACCCGATGGCGAGCAGAACCTCCCCACAAACTGACTTTGATGGCTAGAGGCGGAGGAGCTCCACCCCGGCAAGGCTCGCCGCCCCACCACACCGGCGCCACCACTTCTAGCACACCTCCTGATCTGCGCCGTTCGGACGCGGGGTGGCAGGGCGGCGGCGGGATGCGGGATTGCTGGGAGACAGGGGCGCTAGGTGGCCGGGCAACAACGAGGTGTGGGGTGGCCAGGAAGCGGCGGGGTGCTGGGTGCCCGGGAGGCAGAGAGGCGCGGGATGGTTGGGCGACGGCGGGACGCTTGGTGACTGGGCGGAGGCGGGACGCGGGGTGGCTGGGCGGCGGTGGGGCGCGGGGTG
>NC_041384.1:728526974-728548606 GCF_002162155.2 Triticum dicoccoides | reverse complement strand
GGGCGGCGGCGGGGCACGGGGTGGCCGGGCGGCGGCAGGGCGCGGGGTGGCCGGGCGACGGCGAGGACGAGGTGGTGGGGTAGCCGGGCCGGCCTTTGCGGGCTGATGGAATTTAGTCCGGTTGGTTTCATCGGATTGGTGAATTTGCATTTCGCTTCTATAGAGGGGCACGAGGGTAACAGAATATTATTCTATTACTAGTAACAAATATATATATAGGACAACACTATTCTAATCCTAGAATTAGAATCTCTACTCCTAATGTCTCAGTTGGTAGGTCGCGTTCCGGGTTTTATTTTCGTCCCACCTTACCCGTTTTTTTTTACCTATTTTGGTACCTCCTCCCACTTCATGTTGACCCGCCACTAGCCGAAAAAACCACGTACCGAGTCCTCCACCAGCCCCCGCGCTCTTCAGGACGAAGAAAAAAATCTATGACGATTAACCAGCGATAAAAAACCTACGAAAAATAACCAGCGAAAAGAAAACCCGCACGTACGAGCGACGTCGCATGCCCTCGAGCGAGAACGACTCGCACGCTAGACTCCCTGCCCTCGTTCGTCGCCGCCTTCATCCCTTCGCCGCCGCCGCCCTTCATCCCTTCGCCGCCGCACTCGGTCTCACATCAAAGGCAGCCCACTCACGGGAGAAGATGAGCTTATCTCCATGGCCAGATTAGGGAGGAATACGGGTGACGGGATGGATTTGGATCTCAAGGTGGGGAGGCCAACGTAGCCGCCCCTAGCGCGTCGAGCGAAAGCGAAGGATTTGGATCTCATGGATTTGGCTGCATCGACCAGCAGAGGACCGCCACCGGCTCGGCTCCTCCACCACGAAGCAACCTCCTTCCACCCCGTAGCCGCCGCCCGAAACCCTAGCAATCGAGCCCCACCCATGGCGCCCTAGGTCAGATCCCCTTCCTTCTTCTTCTTCCTCTGGTTTTCTTCCTTGTTCCTGTGATGCGTGAGTGAGTGAGTGATGTGCAGGCGCCTTCTTCTTCCTCTCTGACCCCTGCGTGTCTCTCTCTTCACTTGTCTCTAGGTGGTACAGCGGCCAGAGGAGAGGAGAGGAGAGGAGGTGGAGCAGCCATCGCCTGGACGTGAGGTGAGCTTCCCCCATCCAATCTTATCTACCCCCACCCCCAGGTGGCTCACAATATCTATCACCTGCAGCAGCATCTTGTGCATGCATCCATTGAGGACGTGAGGTGCACACCACATTTTGGTTCAGTTTTTCCCTTCTTTATTATAATTATGCCAAGGACATCTTATGCCTTACAGTAGTATTCAGATTCTCAAGTTTGTTTATTTATTCTTAGTGCAATACTGCTCTCCTGTCTGCAGGAGATTGGAGGAAAAAATATCAGAAATCGGAAACATGACGTTTTGGTTCAGTTCTGGATCATTTTATTTTTTGGTTCAGTTTATATAAGTGGTTGTTGTTTTATGTTGCTGCTAGCCATTACAATTCATTTTGTGTTGCTCTGAACTGAAAAAATAGAGGGGATATTGTTGTGCCTAGCGTGAAGTTCACAGTAGGTTTGGCATCAATCGAGCAAACTTTGTTACAGTTTTTAGTGGATGTTGTATGTATTACATTTTTGCTTTTTCTAAAACCACATGTATCCTATAATCTGATTACTTTTCTTTGTGTGAGCAGCAGTTTCTGAGCTTTCCCTCCACTATTTTTTCCTCTCTCTCTCTTTCTCTCTCTCACTCAATCTCAACTTGGCAAGCGATGGCGGCAGTGAATGGGCAGCGCGGGCGTCGAGCGGGATCATGGGGGAGCAGGGGAGGCTAGAGGATGCTCACCATATACATCGCCATCCATAGCCGCCCTCGTCCGCCAAGAAGCTGAGGAGGGAGGCTGACCTCCAGTGACCACTCTGCACCGCTCTGGACGACACCCTCCCCCACCAGGTTCATCCTCCTAATTCGTTTTAATCATCCTAATTTTTTTGTCTTACCACAGTTAAGAAATATGATTCATGTTTGCTATTGCATTTGGAGCTCCATCCTTACAACTTATGGATGATATGAATACATCAAGGTGTTTTGGTTCTCCCCATTCTGTATGTTCGCAATGGAGTGTATATATTGTTGATTTATGTCATGGTGATTGATTTTGATTGCCGAGAGAAAGTGCAAAAGCTATGGGCAATCCTATATGACTGGCGCCAAAATGAACTATAATGCTAATGATTTTGTTCCATTTAATTTTTTGGGAGTTGTCGCACATTAAATTCTTGCCGCAATCCCTCTATAAATTTTTAGGCGTTCTTAATTTTGATGTAGCCATTCGTCTCATAGCTGCAATCGGAAGGCCAAATTCAAAGTTCGGTCTTTTCTGGAAACTGAAACAGTGGCATATAGTATTTTCTTTCACTCTATTATGTCCTCTTGTTTTCTAGAGAACTGATCATACCTATCTTGCTCGATTTGTTTATGATCTGTGTTTTACTCTGGGTGTCTCTTGACAAAACTGGATATGAATGAGAGGCGCTCCAAGGAGCAAGAGAAATCATGTGTAAATAAGTGCACTTTGATTTTTTTGATGCCATTTATATAACTAAAATATTAATGATGGTTGTACATAGAGTTTTAGACCTGTGGCTCTTTTGTTTACATTATGAGATGTTTTTTATCTAGGTAAAACTTGGGAACATGTATGGATGGACAAGACTATATGGATTTGATCATTTTATTGACTAATTATACAGCGTATGAACTTATAGAGTTTAGAGTTGTTTATCCTGTTCTAATGCTGGAGTTAAAAGTTTCATGTAGCTAACGCCATCATCTTTATAATAGAGTGGCAACATACTCCGCAAGTTTTCACCCTACTCTAGGAAGCCATTTCATCAGTTTTTGGCTTCTGACACACTCGGAGCAATAAATTTTGTGCTGCTAATTGTTCTGTTCTCTCTGTTCTCTCTCTTTGCACTTACTTGTGATTTTTACTTATGTCCGCATACAGATTTCATCCAGGAAATTTAGTCCTAGGGACATTGATATACAATGATACACCAAAGCAAGCAAAGAAGCCAAAAGAGGTTAAATGTTTTTACCTGCTGCTGGCATCCGATGAGCAGTTGCAGGTGTCAACCATAGGTAATTCTTGTAAGATACTTTCACATTTCTCTAATTTACTTAAGTAAATCTTCATCAGTTTGGCTTTAGGCGAAAATGCCTGCTTGAGAATTTAGGGAAAATTACTTATTACCTGTAGAGCTTTCAGTTCATGAAGTAATTGACCTTGTTTTTGCTTGTTTATTCTGTAGTATTGTTATATGAAGTGAGAGTTGCATGTGCTTATCTGAAGCTTATACTAATAATGTGCCTCCCTAATTGTGGATGATCTGGAGCTCATACCCATGTTGGTGAGTATCTCCCTCTCTGTTTGTTGGGCTGTCGGCAGCTCCTTTTTGCTGCGTCTCTGTATACTATAACCACTATCCCTAAAATAAGTAAACTATAACCACACTCTTTGATCATATTATTTAGAAGAAAAAAGATTAGAGCTGCATTTATTCATACTAATGTAGACTGGGCCTGATCCAAGAAATAGAAGACTTGTACATTGATTGCATCCACCAATAAAATCCCAAATGTGTGTTGGCAAGACTATCTTCGTGTTTTCATAATATAAAAAATAGTAGGTAAGTGTCAATCTGTTGCTGGTTCAGAATTTGACAAGGTTGAAAACTTTGTATGAAAATCTTTGTAATTCTTTTGAGTTGTGGAAGAGACAACTGGGATGACTTCGATAATATGCACTGGATGGTGGAGGACGAAAAATAAATAAGGTGGGGTGACTCTAAAGCATAAAAAAATTCCAATGGAAAACCACAGTAGTTCATGCACACTAAAATGCACACAAATACTTTTTAAAATCATGCTATTGTCTGGTCATTTTCTCAAAATGACATTAAAATTTGAATAATAATTACTTCTCTCCTTTGTCTTCGTCTGAACAGTAATACTTATTCACAGATTTTGTTAGCTTGCTTAAAAAATTATTAATCCTGTTATGGTGTGGTTGCCTATTACTCAAGATGATTTCACATTAGCTTCAGAGGACATGTATGTTGCGTATCCTTTGCCTACTGAGCACGCACAGAAATTTTTCTATCGATGTCGTTAACTGAAACATATTCCATTTTTTGTCAATTGGTGGATTTGACTAATATAGATATATTATAAGAGATATTATTCACGTACCATTTTCTTATTTTAAGTAAGCTTGAAACTGATGGTCTCAGTTGGTTTGTGTATTGACTTTCTTTAGAGCCTGAATCTACAGAAACTAAGTAGAGGGTCGCCTTTTGTGCAGGAATTTGCAGCAGGTCTGATCCCTTGCGCGTGCTCCTCCGCTTGCCCTCTCGACCCTCCCCTTTCTCATCGCCATCCATTTTATTCAGAGTGTAGATGGCGGGCAAAACACCTAAGCTCCAGGTGAGCTCCTACTCCATCATGTAGGTGTCGTAATTTGTATGATGTTTCGTTATTAAGTTCTGCAATCTAATGCCTTGCTCTACTATTTTTATTTTTAATCTCAACATTTCAAATTTTATCGGTCAAGAGGTCACTTGAATGATTCATGGGAATTGGAATGTGGGGGGTCTCAAAGAATTTTTATAAATAAAAACCCAAATATCAACGTTTTATAATCTTGCTTGGTGGTTGAGGTCTTATATAGAACATCATCGGTATAATGATGTTGAAAGCAACCTGCCAACATCATTTTCTCCGGAACATTGAGAACCGATAGGATTCTATGTGTATTTACACTGACATTCTCTCTCCTTCGACTAACTGAACATTGAATTAATGTCGTACATGCATCCTACTTCATATGAGCAGCGCTCATGTTTCGAAAAAAATAAACAGTGTGAGTTTACTATCAAAGTGGATGTCTTGTTTCTCCAAGAATGAGCTTAAAAAACATATGAGCTACTGTGACTAGGTGGCCACTTGATTAGGTGTATGTGTTAGTTTTATGTTCTGTAACATGTTAGCCGTAGGCAGTATTTTTGGACTGAGACTTGCTCCTGTTGTTTGTTTCAGATATTCAGTCTAAGATCTAAATTTCACCAATATGTCTTTTGTTTACATTTCCTGATGTGTTTTAGATGAACAGAATCACTTGTGTTTATATGGATAGTAGCTACTTTTACTTTAGCACATAAAGAACGGAATCTGTATGAGTATTTTTTAAAGCATTTCTACATAAGCAAAACATATGAAGGGCATTATGCTGGAATAAAATCATATATACAAATTTGTTTCTAGAGCAAGGATGAAAAGCACTCCATACACACTCACAAGGATGATGATCCATTTGTTTCTAGGATGGTGGGACTTGAGGTCAAACTGCACAGGTTTACATTCAACTTCGCTTGTTGATATTTCTGACATATACTTGATGAAATATACATAAATATGTGTTCTTTCTTATAGGTATGCACCAGATTCAAGGATCAACTACTTGATGAAATATACAGGAGACTCTCCTACTCAACATTACCTTAAAAGAAGAATCAAGAATCAGTTCAATGGGAATTGGAATGATGAAAACACTTGTTTAAGCACATCTGATCCTCATAATAGCATATTTTTAATAAATCACTGTAGTCAAATCACTTTTTTTATAGTTTCTATAGTAAAATCACTTACTATTGTGTATAATTTTAGTTGGATCATCGATTTATGTGTATACATCGTCAATTTGCCTTTTTGTTATCAGTTTACATTACAAGTAAAGTAGACTTTAATTATTATGCAATTGTGTCCATGCTATATTGTTTCTTCCTGTGATATTTTACATGGATTATTTTATATACCTTCAGCAATATATTTCAGAAGCCCGTGGCAATGCACGGGCATACTATTAGTAGTTATTTGGATCACAGTTGCTCTATATAGACTCGATCAACACGTTCCCGAACTCCCGAAACGCAAAAAAAAAAAAAAACTTCCATCTCTCCCCACCCCGTCGACCCACGCCCGACGGCCTCCCCCAGACCCGCGTGCCCTGCCACCAACCACCTCCCACCGGCGGCCACCGGCCCCAACGCCTCACCCGCCGCCGCCACCCCCTCCCCCCGGCCCGACGCGCCTCCTGGCGCCGCTGAACCCCCGCACCACCGCGCGCCACCGAGACCCAACATCCTAGCGCGACGCGGCCACTCCTAGATCCCCGTGTGTTGCCGCCGGCCGGGGATCCACTCAAGATATTGACGACGGCAGCAACAGCGCGCCGGATCCCCACTTCACGCCGTCGCCGGAGCCCTACTTCGTTGCGCCGCCAAGTGCCTGCATCCCCGGGCGCCACGAACCTACGACGGGGCTCCCGCCTTCCGCCTCCTCCTGGCTATCCCCTTCTGCTCGCGCCTTCGGCCTCCTCTCGGTGGTGCTCCACCGCCGCAGCACAGACGACGCTCGTCGGCGCCACACTCCGGCCGTTCAACTACATGGCCCCCTGGAGTTCACAGCCGCAGCGCCCCCTGAATCCCACTGCTCCTATGCATCTCACCCCCATGTACTGAATCTGCAACATCTATGCTTTTATCTGAATGCGAACAGGAGGAGCTGGAGTACGCGGAGCAGGGCGGCAGCGTAGGTTGTGGCAGGGTTGTGGCGACGCGCACCTCCCACCTCCCACCTCTGCCTGCCTACTTCCTCACCTGACCCCGTTCAGCTCCGGCTGGCAGCCAAGCTTGCACCTCCCACGGCCACACGCGCTCAACACATACTGCCACGGCTTGCACTTCTTCTCTCCCTCTGCTTGCGCAGCGTAGCTTCAGCTTCTTGCGGTGACTTGGACTTGGCATGCTGATGGAGATGACCTGCACTCCAGTAGGATGGGACCTGCCCACGTCGAGGCCGTAGAGATGTACAACTCATATGCTCCTTCCCCCATTTGGTTGCATGAAACGTGTTCGTGCAAATGCTCATGTGAGCATTGTATTTGTTACAGGGTGATACTTCTTGGTCAACAATGATATAGCACTGGCGTATACGAAAATGCTCTTTAGAGCTCGGGCTCCATGGAGCCCGAGTTTGACTTGATCAAAATTCAAATTTTCACGTTTCAAAAAATTTTGAAAAAAAATACACACATACTTAGAGACATAAAGCATATGTGTGTAAATTTTCAGGACGAAACACTTTAAAATGAGTGAGTGCTACACAAAAAGAACAAATCTGAGGCTTTTTAGTAGATGCACTATTCATTCTCAAAGTCCATGAATTTGTCTTTTTTGCACAGATCGCATTTTAGGGTATTTCATCCTCAAATTTTACATACATACTCATAACATCCTTGTTTACTTGTATAATTTTTTTAAGATTTTTTTGAAACTGAAAAGTGTGAATTTTGAATTTTTCAAAAAATCCGGCCTCCATGGAGGCCGAGCTCCAAAACGCCCTACTCTGGCGTATAGCGTTATAATGTCTCATTTTTGTATGATCGCTCTGTACTAGAAGACATGTAAATTTTTGGAAAATATTCAGACTGCAACCTGAGAAGTTCGTCGGTAAAAAAATCATGGAAAAATGGAGAAACAAAAACAAGTAAAAACACATGGAGAAAAGTTTCATGAGTACACGGGAAAAAGGGTTCAAATGAACGTGTGAAGTTCAGGTTTCAGAAGTTGGTAAGTTTGAAAATAAATAAGCCAGATAAAATAAGTGCAGAGGAAAAGAAGTTACATCCGAAAAATAATAAAGAGACCATGATAAAAAATTCCTCAAGAAAAAGAAAGGGACAAATGTGGTGTGAACTAAGACGAGAGGGAGAGAGAGAGAGAGAGAGAGAGAGAGAGAGAGAGAGAGAGAGACGTTGCAAAAAGTTTGTAGTCAAGGGTTGCGAAGCTAAAAAAGAACACTAAAGCATCATTATAAAAAGTTCTTTTGCGGGTTTTTTTGACAAAACCCAGACGGAATTCCCACAATTTTTTCGAAATAAAACCATAAAGTTTGAATTAAAAAATTGAAGTGAATATAATCAAGAAGTTCGAATTAAAATAACAAAGCAATTTGATGTTTATATACCAACAAGAGAACATGCCTCACCTAGAAAATGTTAGCTTTGGAAGTGCAAAATCAAAAAAGGTTCACCGCATGAAACATAGCAAGCTCGGAGAATAACACACCATTATATTTTTTGAGTAAGATTAACCGGCCAATCAAAAAAAGTTTGATCAAAAAACAAAACTTCATAAAAAAAAGGGATTCTGTGCTTATAAATAAGAAAACATGAAGTTCAAATTTAAATAACCAAGAAGTCGGAAAGGTGAAACTAAAAATATAGTGTGGTTTAAAATGTTTTTGAAAAAAATCCCGTTTCTAAAACACCTACACGTTCAAATTAAAAATAACTGAGTGATTTAGTGTTTATAAAGAAAACTTAGATTTCTCCAGTTCCTAAAGAACAAAAATAAAGAAGTTCAAATTAAGATAACACAGAAGTTCGATGGTTATTTACCATGAAGAAAAACAAAGCTTCAACTATAAAAGTGTTAAGTTGAGAATTTCAAATTTGATAAAATGGAGAGTTCGAAGAAAACGTTATCACTGTACAAAAAAAATTCCATGGATTTTCCCACTATTAAAAAAGAATAACCAAAAAGTTCAAATTAAAATAACAAAGTTGTTCAATATTTGTAATAGAAAAAAGTTTTTCATAGTTTTAAATAACCCTGAGAAGGTCAAATTAAAATAACAGAGCAGTTCAAAAATAGTTGCTAAAAACAGTTTTTTTTCCGTTTCTAGGAAAAACCTGGAAGTTCAAATTTATAAAATGAAGTGGTTCAATGTTTATTTACAAAAAAAACCTTGTTACCAAATAATAAAGCCAAGAAGTTCACTTTAAAAAATAGAGGGTCAGATGTATACAAAAAAATCAGTTCTTCTCGTTTCTCGAAAAAGTAAATTATGAAGTTCAAGTAAAGTATAAAGGATTTTCACCATTTCTAAATAAAAAAATTTGCTTGGGTTTCTAAATAAAAATAATAAAGTGGAAGGAGCGGATTTGCAGCAACTTTTCAATGCCATATTATTTGTCTCGTTCGGATAAACGGTTTAGAAATGCTATCGAAAATACAATTCTTGTTTTCGGTATGAAGAAAAGACCGTTTTCAAAACTTCTCTTAAACCACTTAGGTTTTGCTGAAAATTTAACTTGGGTCATGCTACTCGTGTCCATAGCTTTCCAACGGTATATCGCAAGCCTCATTTGGGCAATGTTTGCGGAAGTTCAATCTAACAATGGGGGGAGTTCAACTACTGCTGCTAGGACAAAAAGAAAGGAGAAGTTCAATTTCTAAAGATGACTCGGTTCGACATGCTAAACAATATTGTAAGAAAACAAAAAGAAAAGGAGAAGTTCAATTTCAGAAGATGACACGGTTTGATGTGCAAACCAATGCAAAGACACACACACAAATGTTGTTTTGGTGTCTTAAATATTTTTATTCATAAAAAAGGATTAAGAAAAAAAACAGGAAGTCCATCTTAAAAAGATGAAGAAGTTCTATGATTATAGAAAACTCAGATTTTCCTCATTATTAAAGAATGAAAACAAGAAGTTCAAAAAGAAAATAACAAGAAGTTCAACTTTTAAAACTAGAGCGCTTCAAAATATCATAAAAAAGATTAAGAAATAAAACCAGGAAGTCCATATTAAATAGATGGAGAAGTTCGATGGTTTTCCTCATTATTAAAGAATGGAAACAAGAAGTTCAAAAGTAAAATAACAAAAAGTTCAACTTTTAGAAATAGAGCACATAAAAAAAGATTAAGAAATAAAACCAGGAAGTCCATATTAAAAAGATGGAGAAGTTCGATGATTATAGAAAACTCAAATTTTCCTCGTTATTAAACAATGGAAACAAGAAGTTTAAAAATAAAATAACAAGAAGTTCAACTTTTTTTAAAAATAGAGCGCATAAAAAATATTAAGAAATAAAACCACGAAGTCCATATTAAAAAGATGGAGAAGTTCGATGATTATAGAAAACTCATATTTTCCTCGTTATTAAAGAATAGAAACAAGAAGTTAAAAAATTAAATAACAAGAAGTTCAACTTTTAAAAATAGAGTGCTTCAAAATTTCATAAAAAAGAATAAGAAATTCATATTAATATTCATAAAAAACTCAGATATTTTCACGTACCTGAGAGAAGTTCAGCTTGATAACTGCCAGAAGTTCACGTACTACATGGTGTGCATTTTATTAAAAAGAATAAAAAAAGCAAAGACTAAAAGTTTGTTGATATAAGTTGAAGTCCTCCGTCGGAGAAAGTTCAAAACAATATTATGAGAGAAGTTTATACAAAAGAAATACCATTTGTGTAACACTTGATGAATGGATGAGGAAATTACAAATGAAAAAATACGTCACAGAAGTTCAACGTGAAAACAGCAAGAAGTTCACCTACTACACTGAATGAATATTAGATGTAAAACTTTTAAAATCGTCGCGAGTATGAAAAAATGATCAACACGGGAAAGTTGCGTGTTTACAACAACTTTCCATCGGTATATCACTTGCTCAATTTCGGTGAGTGGATGAAGAGCTAGGAGCAGTGGATGGAGATCTACGAGCAAAAAAGCACGTGAAAAACAGAGTGAAGTTCAGGTACACGCGCTGAGAAGTTTAGGTTCTACACGCGGTGCATTTACGAAGAATCTATTTCGCGATAAAGGCAGAACGAATGATCTCGCCATTTTCGTAATAACTTGAAAACGGCTAGGAATCAGAGAAAACCATCAACATGAAAAAGTTTCGAATTTTCCGTAGCTTTTCAGCGGTATATTATTTGCCCCATTCCGATAAATTTTGTATAAATTACAGCAAAAATACGTTTTTAGCCATTTTCAAAACTGACATAAAACCGTAATGAATTAGGAGAAACAATATATACAAACAAGTTTCGCATTTCTTCAAGCTTTCCAATGCCATATCATTTGCTGCATTTGGGCGTACAGTTAAAAAATTAGCTCAAAAATACGAACTCGGTGGAAGTTGTACCGTTTTCTATATTACTTTTAAACTGTTCAAAATTAGAAAAAACTATTAACATGAAAAAGTAGCACATTTTTATAAGCTTTCCAACGCCATATTATTTGCCTTAATTGGATTAGCCGTTTAGAAATGGCATCGAAAAAACGAACTCGGCTGTTCGGTTTGCGAAATTCTACGATTTTTCGAATTACTCTTTAACCGTAGGGAATTAGAGAAAACTTTCAACATATGGAAGGAGCGGTTTTGCAGCAGCTTTCCAACGCCATATTATTTGCCTCATTCCGATAAATGGTTTAAAAATGCGATCGAAAATACGATTCACGTTTTTTGTATGAAGAAAAAACAGTTTTCAAAACTGCTCTTAAACCGCTTACATTTTGCCAAAAATTTAACTTGGGTCATGATACTGATGTCCATAGCTTTCCAACGGTATATCGCAAGCTCCATTTGGACACCTTTTAGCTGAAGTTCAACCTAGTACTCGGGGAAGGTCAGGCGCGTTACTCGGGAAGTTCATGTTGTGATTAGAATATTGTTCTGATCCCGTGATCAGAATAGTGTTTATGTATATATATATGGATGGATGGTGTGAACTTCCCCTATACCCTGCATGCGGCCTGAAAAAAATGTATGGATGGTGTGTGATTTGTTCAAATCTTGAATGCGCAACTTCGATGGGGCACCAACTACATTAGTAGTAACATTACAAACTGAATATCGTACTCCCCCAGCCAGGTTAAAGACGTACGATGTAGGTTCCGCAACTTCGAGGCAGGTGGGGCGCAGGGGGGGGGTTGGGGGTTTCGTCGAACGCATGTGCTCAAACTTGATTTGCTCTAACATAGCACGCAGAGCAAGAGAAAACCGTCATGGTCAAACCCTTCTCGTATGTTGGGTCAAAGGGATAGATTGTGTGATGATAAATGTCTATAATGACCGTATCATTGCGCTTTAATGAAGCTTGAGATATGCAGCTTTCCACCGGGTCACCCATCCTTAGATCCCTCCAGCCCCAGCATGCTTAACTTCTGTGTTCTATTCGACTCGGTTAGCAGATGGGAAGCCGCTCCTTACTGATAAGACTTGCCTCCTTGCCTTTAAGACGTTTCACGTTGGTCACCGTATGGGACCTACTCCCTACTATTACACGCGTTTGTGCTTTTACAAACTGTGTGCAATATTTACATGGCCGGTTTGTCACGGCCTAGCCTTCTATGAGCACTGACACTGGCAGCGGGAAACCGATGGGAGAAGAGGCGGGAAATCGATGGGAGGAGTGGCAGGAAACGGTAGCGTGTTTCGATATATAACGCCATTAATATGGAAAACTTAGTAAAGAAGGAAGCGTGAGTTAGCACGACGCATGCGCATAATGCACACCTACGTTGCATTCTTGACGTGGAGCTGGTCGGCGGCGGCACGCTGGAGGTCCCCTTCCTGGACATCGAGGGTGAGACATGGCGACTATTGCGCAACCTGATGGAGATTGAGCAGCATAACCTGGAGACGGTGGGGAGCCGCGTCATTGCATACCGTGTTCATGTGACAGGTGGCCTGCACCACGAAGGACGTGTAGCTACCGTGGAAGAAGTTCATCATCGTGCACAACCACGGCAACAATGACGAGGTGGCCAAATGCTTTGCCGACATCTGCAAGGGGATCCAGTTTGACCATAACGACCCCGACTGCAACTACATGTAGGAGACATGTTCGAAGCTGGAGAAGCGGTATCAGAGTTACTGGTGCAGGAGGATAGCATGGCTGAGGCAGAAGTACTTCAGCAACCCCTAACTATTTTATTTGACTTCTGTTTTAAGTATATAATAGATTTGGAAAGAAGTGCCATTATTTTATTTTATTTTATTTTATTTGAGAAATGCACCTCTGAACATTTTAGTTTGGAGAAGTGCGGTATGTGCTCTTAGTTTTGGAGTAGATTAAACACAATGTTCAGAAACACAGTGTGTAAACTAAAAAGAAAACACACACACACACACACACAACGGCATACATACACTTGGTCGAGTGAATCAAAGTTGATTGGAGTCTCTCTTTTTTTACAAGAAATAGCAGGCTCTGCTGCTTATTTTTATTAATTTTCAAAATAACGTTAATAAACAGTTCAGGGGTTAAGCTAAAACTAAGAGCGAGTCAATGGTAAAAGCATAAGAGTTTGGCGTGACAATTGGATCCCTCACGGTTTTCGTATAAGCCTATTACAAGGCAAGGTCGGTGTCGTATCCGCTTCGTTGCTGACTTACTAAATGCTAATGGTTCATGGAATATTGAACTACTTACGCAATATTCTGTCGGTGCGGACATCGAAGAAATCCTAAAAATTAGAGCTTCCCCAAGGCTTGGTGATGATTTTATTGCATGGGGGCCAGAGAAGATGGGGAATTTCACAGGCAAGAGAGCGTATCACTTGGCGTTTGACGAGCTGCATAGAGGGAATGCGGTATCAGCCAGCACATCCGCAAATGGGGGAAGAAACTGCTGGAAATTTATTTCGAACTGTGGTGCCCTGCCTACAGTTGCGAATTTTGCTTGGAGATGGTTGACCAACATGGAAGAATAAACACAAAATTTGCTTAGAACCAACAAGCAGGTGCCCAGTTTGTGGTCAGGATACGGAGGACAATTTCCATCCTTTTGTTAGATGTATCGGTCTATGGCTAAGATATGGAGGCTTCCTAAACTTGAGTCTCTTGTTCATGATTGAAAGGAATGGCTGTTACAAGCTTTGGCGCATATGTCTGAACTTGAGAGATGCATGATATAGATGGTCTTCTGGCGGAGTTGGTATGTTAGGAACGAGCTGGTTCATTCTAAACCTGCACCTCCAAATGGAAGTGTCAATCAGATTCTTACAGAGTTATTTGGAGTCGCTTGTAGCAGTTAAAACCAACACGCATATGGATCCAATGAAAGGAAAGGCTATTATTTCCGTGGATCATGCTCCTTCCCCCGCAAGAGAAGTTGCCGTGGAGCGAAGGAGAAACCGGCGCATGGCTGGGTAAAACATAACACAGATGGGTCCTTTGTTTCGAGTGAGGAAGCCGGAGCAAGGATGATCTTGAGGAACTCCTTGGGAGAGATTTTTTTTTTCAGCTTGCAGAGCTTTATTTTCTTGTCGAGGTGCATTGGAAGCCGAGCTTTGTGCTTCTATGGAAGGACTTTCATCATCTATTCAGCGCTCGGAACTGCCTATTGTCATCGAGGTGGATTCTGCTATGGTGGTGTCCATGATCACATGGATGGTGTGGACCGTTCTGCATATGCTTCTCTAGTGAATGAGATTAGATACCTTCTTAGTCTTCGTCAATTTTGTATTACTAGTGGTTGGGGCCCGTCATTGTGGGCCGCTTCAGAGAAAGCTATGTGCACCTCACCATCATGTCAAAAAATTTAAAAAATATTCTCGCATCACGTGGACATCACAATCATCTTAAAATGAAAAAGAAAAACCTAAAAAAAGTCTCCCTACCATTTAAAAAATCTCTAAAAAAATATTTTCTCACCGTGACCAACTAGCATGCGCCACATGGCGTAGATGGTTGGCCACCATTCTAGCGCCTCTTAATGGGTTTAATTCATGTCTCGCGGCGGCAGAATAAGGCCAGCGATAGTCTTGCTATGTATGGTAGAATGCAAGGAAGGACCATGACTTGGATTAATTCGGGTCCGGTTCAGGTGTTGGAGTTAGTAGCAGAAGATTGTAATGATCCAGTGATTGAGTAATACAAGTATTGAATCCGCAAAAAAAAAAACTAAGAGCTAGAGATAGGAAAAACCAACCACAATACAACAAAGAAAAACAAGTTTTAAAGATAGAATATATTAAAAAGCTTGTGCCCAGGCCTCGAACTGATCATATTTTTCCTCTTTACTCTGTGTGTCAGCTACTGATCTCTTCCCTGAATTTTCTTCGACAAGCATAAACACTGGCTCTGATTTGTTTCAAAATGAAGTCATTATTTCTAGTATTTTAAATAGCCGATGCAACTAGAATGATCAGCTCAAGTGAGAATGGAAGTTTGGGTGCTTCTGATTATCAATCCGGCTCTGGATATCACTGTGAATAAGATGCCATGAGCCCATGACCCATGAGGGCCTGAGATGTTTCAAGCTGAAAGCTCTTACTATTCCAAAGTCCAAACTGCTGGACGTAAATCACCTAACGCAGCAAGATGAACCAGCGAGTGTTGGCGCTGCATCTCGCAGCCCCTCTTCTCTCTCAAACTTCTCTGCTCTCTCATGGTTTCTCTCAAGATCAAACATGTTCCACAGACACACCAATAAAGAAACCAGCTCCGAGCTTTGCCTAGAGGCTCTTTTCCTTGAACACAATCGGTACATTATTTCTCCAGCCCTCACGGCCCTTTCCATTACTAGTGCAACTTGTATATACAAGAGGTTGGTGCTCTTACCATACAAAACTCACGGCACTACTAAACCCATTACCCCTTTAAATAAAGTATAAGACCACATGCACTAACTAACTACTACATGAACCACGTTTGCTACTCTTGCATGCAGCTTCTCCTCAACAGCCAGACGACCCGGCCAAGCAAGCCGGCTAGCACCCGCACACAACTCCGGCTTCAGAACATGTTCATGCAGCACTGTCTCATATCGGCTGCGCTGCTTCACGCGGTACTCGGCATCTCGCCATCCAAGTCTCATTCCACGATCATCTCCAGTATCTCACCTTGCTTGCCGCCCACATCTTCACATCGGCATCCCGCCATGCTCGCCGTATCGCATGCTCAACTGATGCTTCACCGGACAATTACTCCCTAGACAAACCAAGCTACATGCAGACCCAAAACTAGAACATGCAAATACTTGGAATCAAGATTAAGGCTAACAGCTAGCCAGCCTCGTTGCCAAGTAGGTAACGCAGCCAAGTAGCTGTACTCCTTTCTCGGCTGGCCGGTGCTGCTGCCTCTAGCCTGATGGGCATGCATGCATGGAAGCAAACGAGTCCAACCAGGTCACGCCAAACCATTCTTCCTTTCTTGTAGCCACTCAACCTTGTGCGCTATCAAGCGGGAATCCTAGCAAGATTTATCTTTTAAGAAAGATGCACTCGAGGAAAAATTTACACCTTCATCTCAGTGCTTGACTGACTCTAGCTGATATGTCGATTCTTTTTCGCAAAGTGTGTCAATTATAGCAGCTTTTGAGCAGCTTCCTGGGTAGTCTAACAGATCGTGCCTGCGCGTGAATCTTCTATGCTTATCCTCAACGGAATGTAAAGTTGGAGGATGAGTTATATATACAGATGCATTCTCATGCCGGGCAACCAACTCTGAAACCAAGCGTGAACTTAGCGTTGAGAGGGTAACAAAACTCCAGAAGTGCAATAGCAACTGCTACCCTGGTAGGCGCGATAAGCCACAATCAATTGGCTTTATCACTCTTTGGCAACAAGATGGATCAGCCAGGTGACAAGAAAACTTATTATGTCATTCTGTTCAATTTTGTCATTTACTGATCAGATTCAAAATATAGTTGACTAATCACACTTTGTTGGTGACTGATCGACTTCGACTGTAGGCCAATCTGCTAGCGATTCCGGCGACTCGCACGTTATACAGATGCCTCAGGTGGCCAATGTGCTGACAAAGGAACTAGAGGCCCTTGAATTATCCAAGGCGCAGATCGGAGACGGGGGGCGCCCTCCGTGTCCCATCATCATCGCCAAGGTCGGCGACCTCACACGCAACGTCGACAGCAGCGAGTACGACCCTAACCACGTCGCCATCGGCCCGTACAACTACCCTCGGCCACAGAGCAAGAACCTGCATCTTGCCATGGAGAACGACAAGCTCGCGAGCCTCCAACTGATGCTCTCGGCGGCGAAGGTGGAGAGACCCGGCGTGACGGTGGACATCTACATCAATGAGCTCACATGCCTCGAGAAGTCTGTGAGGAAATGTTACGCGAACACGTTTGACATGACAGGCGAGCAGTTTGTGCGCATGCTCCTCCTCGACGGCTGCTACATAATCTCCCGCCTAGTCGGCCTCCCACACCGAGCACGCACACAATCCGCAGGCGTTGCACCGGGGACTGCAGAAGCCGGCGTCCCGTCGGCAAACCGGGCCGAGGCACTGGCGGTGGTCCGGGATGTTTTCTTCCTTGCAGAGAACCAGATACCGTTCTTCGTGCTCGAGAAGATATGGGAGGTGACAACTACGGATGGAAAGGATCGTGTGATTAATGAAATTGCGGAGTACGCCCTCATTCTCATGAGTGTGCAGAAGTACATAGTGGGATCGCCGGCTATGGTGGTGCCGGAGCTGATGGTGCCGGGCAATCTTCTCCATCTTCTTCATATGCACTTGAAGCCTCCTACACCCCCCGTCTCGCCTACTGCAATAGTCAACGGAGTCAATCCCGTGTCTGTGCGCCGATGGTGGTCGGCGACGGAGTATAGCTTCGCAGGTGTGACGTTCAAGCATCGGTCCATGAGCGAGCCGGGGCTCCTACGTTGCATTCTTGACGTGGAGCTGGTCGGCGGCGGCACTCTGGAGGTCCCCGTCCTGGACATCGACGGCGAGACGTGGCGACTATTGCGCAACCTGATCGAGCTTGAGCAGCGGAACCGGGAGACGGTGGGGAGCCACGTCACTGCATACTGCGTGTTCATGTCACAGGTGGCCTGCACCACAAAGGACGTGGAGTTGCTTTGGAAGAAGGGCATCATCGTGCACAGCCACGGCAACAATGACGAGGTGGCCAAATGCTTTGCCGACCTCTGCAAGGGGATCCAGTTTAACCCTAACGACCCTGACTGCAACTACCTGCCGGAGACATGCTCGAAGCTGGAGAAGCGGTCTCAGAGTTACTGGCGGAGGTGGATGGCGTGGCTGAGGCGGAAGTACTTCAGCAACCCCTGGCTCGCCGTCGGGCTCCTTGCAGCTTCCATTGGCCTTTGCACTGTCGTCCAGGCAGTGTACTCAGCTTTGAGTTACAAACATGGAGGAAATTAGGATAAACTATTACTACGTGCTGTCATGATTCAACTTAGGTTCAAAAAATAAGATTCATGGGCACTGGCACCCACGACATATTTCTTTACAAGGAGCCAGCTCTGACCGCAGAGTGTGCCACTGCACACCCTTGCCACTAGGATAATGCCTAGTTCTCGTGAGTAATAGGTTCAGTAGCGGCTGTCTTTAGGGATGTGGACTATAGGGGATTCTTCTTGTTCTTACTTTTGCATTCTGCTAGTAGCAATAACTATATTAAAAATAAAGATATCTTGTTTTAAGGCATTTTACATATACTTACATCAAGGTGTGTCATCCCCTAAAGCAGAAGTCGCGGGGAATGCTAGGACAGAAATGTGTGTGCCAAATGAATAGCACAAAGTGGTCTAGGACAGTTCACTGAGAAGTGTCATGCAGAAAAGACTCTGTGTGCGTTACACATGGTTTTCTTGGCATGAACCGGTACTAAAGAGGTTGTGGCAGACTGTTTTTAGTCCCACCTCGCTCCCCTAGCAAGATTTTTACCACCTTAAATATGTTAGTTCTCAAACTATCACAAGCACTTGGTCTTCATTGAACTCTATGTGTAGAATTTGTGATTGCAATATGAGTCTTCACCGGTTTCTAAACCGTTGAGGACTCATGTTGACAATTCAGATTGTACACAAAAAGATCATTACTAATCAATGTATTTTTATATATATTTTTACATGTTTACGCCCTCACTCTCTCCACTCACTCGGTCTCCCCCTCAATCCCCCCGCGCCGGTCCTCCCCCGCCGGCCGCCCTCACTCTCTGCTAACATCATTTGCTCTTTTTCAGTCATTTATCGATTTGTTTAGAGAGCTAAATGACCGTGAAATTGGAAATCACTACAAAATGAACTCTGAAAATGTTGAAACTTGGCATGGTTTCATCATTTCACTCACATAGCATGTGCAAAAGAGTAGAGAGGGTTACGTCAAAAACTGGACGCACTTCGTGTACAAACTGGACAATATCTTTCGGAGTATGAGGGTTTCGGACGAGAACTCGTCTGTTACGCGGTTACTTCATTTTTTAAACTTATTTGAACTCCAGACTTTTTTGCGTTCAGTATGCAGCATTCAAAGCGACGTCATCAATTTTCAACCCTTTCTGACGTCATTTGCTCTTTTCAGTCATTTACCGATTTTTTTAGAGAGCTAAATGACCGTGAAATTGAAAATCACTAGAAAATGAACTCTGAAAATGTTGAAACTTGGGATGGTATCATCATTTCATGTGCAAAAGAGTAGATAGGGTTACGGCAAAAACTGGACGCACTTCGTGTACAAACTGGACAATATCTTTCGGAGTATGAGGGTTTCGGACGAGAACTCGTCTGTTACACTGTTACTTCATGTTTTAAAACTTATTTGAACTCCAGACTTTTTTTGCGTTCAGTATGCAGCATTCAAAGCGACGTCGTCAATTTTCAACCCTTTCTGACATCATTTGCTCTTTTTCAGTCATTTACCGATTTGTTTAGAGAGCTAAATGACCGTGAAATTGAAAATCACTACAAAATGAACTCTGAAAATGTTGAAATTTGGCATGGTATCATCATTTCACCCACATAGCATGTGCAAAAGAGTAGAGAGGGTTACGGCAAAAAATGGACACACTTCGTGTACAAACTGGACAATCTCTTTCGGAGTATCAGGGTTTCGGACGAGAACTCTTCTGTTATACGGGCACTTCATTTTTTTTACTTATTTGGACTCCATACTTTTTCTGCTTTCAGTATGCAGCATTCAAAGCCACGTCATCAATTCTCAACCCTTTCTGACATCATTTGCTCTTTTTCAATCATTTACTGATTTGTTTAGAGAGCTAAATGACCGTGAAATTGAAAATCACTACAAAATGAACTCTGAAAATGTTGAAACTTTGCATGGTATCATCATTTCACCCACATAGCATGTGCAAAAGAGTAGAGAGGGTTACGGCAAAAACTGGACGCACTTCGTGTACAAACTGGACAATCTCTTTCGGAGTATCAGGGTTTCGCACGAGAACTCGTCTGTTACATGGGCACTTCATTTTTTTAAACTTATTTGGACTCCAGACTTTTTCTGCGTTCAGTATGCAGTATTCAAAGCGACATCATCAATTTTCAACCCTTTCTAACATCATTTGCTCTTTTTCAATCATTTACCGATTTGTTTAGAGTGCTAAATGACCGTGAAATTAAAAATCACTACAAAGTGAACTCTAAAAATATTGAAACTTGGCATGGTATCATCATTTCACCCACATAGCATGTGCAAAAGTGTAGAGAGGGTTACCACAAAAATTGGACGTACTTCGTGTACAAACTGGACAATCTCTTTCGGAGTATCTGGGTTTCGGACGAGAACTCGTCTGTTACATGGTTACTTCTTTTTTTTAAACTTATTTAAACTCCAGACTTTTTTGCGTTCAGTATGCAGCATTCAAAGCGACGTCGTCCATTTTCAACCCTTTCTGACATCATTTGCTCTTTTTCAGTTATTTACCGATTTCTTTAGAGAGCTAAATGACCGTGAAAATCACTACAAAATGAATAAAGCAGAAAAGACTCTGCATGAGTCACACATGGTTTTCTTCAAAGGCTGGTTTATGGCGAAATGAAGTTCTAGTGGCACCGCCAATTCTGCTCAACACCATCATCGATGAGCAAACCTTTCACTAGTAGAAAAAGGGTCAAACGTGAAGCACATTAGGGCCGGTTTGAATTAGAGCCGGCACTAATGTGTACATTAGTGCCAGTTCGTGGCGGCGATCAATAGTACCGGTTCGTGGCGAACCTTTAGTACCGGTTCATGCCACGAACTGGTACTAAAGAGGCTGTGTCAGCCTGCGGTCAGGCTATGGCCCCACCATCACCATTTAGTGCCGGTTCGTACCACGAACCGGTACTAATGAGGTTATGGCAAGCTGTTTTTAGTCCCACCTCGCCAAGAGAGAGGCAGTATGAGCGTTTTATAAGCCGTGAGTGCACAGGCAATGACGAAGAGTTGCAATGCTCATCTACATGTTGATTAGCTTCAAGCCTTGCGGAATAGCATAGATTGCACTGAGCTATGTGCAGTGCAGTCTACACTATTCCGAATGGCTTGAAGCAAATTAACCAGCATTGCACCTCTTTTTTATTTTTAATAACTTATTTAAACTCCGGACTTTTTTTGTGTTCAGTATGCAGCATTCAAAGCGTCGTCATCAATTTCCAACATGTTCTAACATCATTTGTTGTTTTTCGGTCATTTACCTAATTGTTTAGAGAGCTAAATGACCGTGAAATTGAAAATCACTACAAAATGAATCCTGAAAATGTTGAAACTTGGCATGGTATCATCATATCACCCGCATAGCATGCGCGAAAGAGTAGAGAGGGTCACGGCAAAAACTGGACGCACTTCATGTACAAACTGGACAAACTCTTTCGGAGTATCAGGGTTTCGGACGAGAACTCATCTGTTACATGGCCACTTCAATGTTTTTTAAACTTATTTGAACTCCGGACTTCTTTTGTGTTCATTATGCAGCATTTAAAGCAACGTCATCAATTTCCAATATGTTCTGACATCATTTGTTGTTT
>NC_041384.1:728525200-728526931 GCF_002162155.2 Triticum dicoccoides | reverse complement strand
TTACCTAATTGTTTAGAGAGCTAAATGACCGTGAAATTGAAAATCACTACAAAATGAATCCTGAAAATGTTGAAACTTGACATGGTATCATCATATCACCCGCATAGCATGCGCGAAAGAGTAGAGAGGGTCACGGCAAAAACTGGACGCACTTCATGTACAAACTGGACAAACTCTTTCGGAGTATCAGGGTTTCGGACGAGAACTCATCTGTTACATGGCCACTTCAATGTTTTTTAAACTTATTTGAACTCCGGACTTCTTTTGTGTTCATTATGCAGCATTTAAAGCGACGTCATCAATTTCCAACATGTTCTGACATCATTTGTTGTTTTTCGGTCATTTACCTAATTGTTTAGAGAGCTAAATGGCCGTGAAATTGAAAATCACTACAAAATGAATCCTGAAAATGTTGAAACTTGGCATGGTATCATCATATCACCGCATAGCATGCGCGAAAGAGTAGAGAGGGTCACGGCAAAAACTGGACGCACTTCGTGTACAAACTGTACAAACTCTTTTGGAGTATCAGGGTTTCGGACGAGAACTCATCTATTACATGGCCACTTCAATGTTTTTTAAACTTATTTGAACTCCGGACTTCTTTTGTGTTCATTATGCAGCATTTAAAGCGACATCATCAATTTCCAACATGTTCTGACATCATTTGATGTTTTTCGGTCATTTACCTAATTGTTTAGAGAGCTAAATGACCGCGAAATTGAAAATCACTACAAAATGAATCCTAAAAATGTTGAAACTTGGCATGGTATCATCATATCACCCGCATAGCATGCGCGAAAGAGTAGAGAGGGTCACGTCAAAAACTGGACGCACTTCGTGTACAAACTGGACAAACTCTTTCGGAGTATCAGGGTTTCGGACGAGAACTCATCTGTTACATGGCCACTTCAATGTTTTTAAACTTATTTGAACTCCGGACTTCTTTTGTGTTCATTATGCAGCATTTAAAGTGACGTCATCAATTTCCAACATGTTCTGACATCATTTGTTGTTTTTCGGTCATTTACCTAATTGTTTAGAGAGCTAAATGGCCGTGAAATTAAAAATCACTACAAAATGAATCCTGAAAATGTTGAAACTTGGCATGGTATGCAGCATTCAATTTCCAAAAGAAAATAAATAGAAGAAAATAAATAATGTAGAAAATAAAAAAACTATACAAAAAAATTACTCAAAAATAAATAGAAGAAAATAAATAATGCAGAAAAGAAAAAACTATATAAAAAACTACTCAAAAATAAATAGAAGAAAATAAGTAATGCAGAAAAGAAAAAACTATATAAAAAATTTGTTGGCGCGCTGTCCAGTGGGCCTGCTAGACCTAGGGTGTGCAAATGCAGGCCCAGAAGGGCCAGCAGACTCACAGGGCAGCGCGGCCTAATTAATTAGGCCCAGAAGCCTGCTATATAGAGGAGTTCGAAGAGGTAGCCGCGGCTGGGTTTATAAACCAGTGCGGCTGCCCTTCGCCGGGCGAGGTGGGACTAAACTTTGGGGTGGCAGCGCAAGGCCTTTAGTACCGGTTGGTGGCTCCAACCAGTACTAAATGCTCACCCTATATATACAGCACTTACGAAATTTCAGTTACATCTCCCCACTTCTTTCATCAACCTCTCGCGCGCCGCTCCCGTCGCCGCCGCCCGTCGCCCGTCGTCGTCGTCGTCGTCCCCGCCGCCGCCCCGAACGTCGCGCGCCGCCATCCGTCGTCGT
>NC_041384.1:728509449-728525149 GCF_002162155.2 Triticum dicoccoides | reverse complement strand
AGTTTATTTTTAGTAAGAAAATTTAGGTATATGAGATTTGAACTAGTTGAATAATTAATATAACTAGTTTATTTTTAATCCTGAAAATTTAGGAATATGAGATTTGAACTAGTTCAATAATTAATATAACTAGTTTATTTTTAGTAAGACAAATTTAGGTATCTGAGATTTGATGATCTAATTAAAATATTGTTTTTAATGAGTTTTTCTGTTTATTTAATTTTTTATATATTTTGAGTTTATATAAATGTTAGATTAATGTTGAATGTTAGATGAATTAAATAGAAAAGTTAAATATATAGTAATGTCAATTGAATATATAGTTAGATATATTAATGTCAAATGTTAGATGAATATATATTTGGCTAGATATAGGTGTTTAATGTTTCACCTATGTGAACATAGGAAATGTCATCTGACGACGAAAAAGATTTCATTATGTGCGAACACTGTGAAGACCAGCGCGGCCTGTGCGACCAAAATTTCCTTGTTGATGGTAGGCGCTTCAGCATCAAGCTGGATGAGACATTCGAAGTTGATACAGTAAGTCACTTTGTCAATTATAATTTGAATGAAAAACTTATGCTTCATTTGCTTCAACTTATAATTTTAAATTTTCACTATTCTACTAGTGCATCCCCTGCCATGCAAGAATTTTTGTTTTGGATAAGATAGGTTTTAGTGCTATAGATGATATGGAGGTAAAGAGAGTTACTTGAAGACGGAGCATGGGTATACTTTCAGCGTCAAATTATATAATGGAGACACATACACCCATTTTGAATGCAAAACTTGGCAAGCACTATGCAAGGCTTATGCATTTGAGCCTGATATGGTTATCACCTTTGATATTCGTTCGGAAGATGATATTGAAGGTAATATAGACATCTGGGTCGATGTGCAAACGCCTCCAATTCTACCATTTGGTGAGTTTTTCTCAACCATGCATGCATATGTTTATGTCTTTGATACAGTTTATTCAAAAATAGTTGACAACTAATTTGTATTGTCAGCTTATTTCGGTTCAAGCAAACATGTCTGGCGCTTGGTAGACAGGACCTACTACTGCCCCGGGGCTCAACTAAACTGCGAGGAGATAAGTCATTATGTTTCATGGCTTGAGGATCTTAACACTGTCAAGACATTTTTTTCCTAAACTTAGAAATGTTACTACTCAAAACGTGCGACCAATGGTGATCGTATTGAACTATGGTCACATCTATAATCGAAAGATGGTAAGATTTTAAATATTTGTCCTTAATTAGTGCATCTTTTGCATACATTATTTTTGAAGCTAAACTTTCATTGCTTAGTATATTAATTACTATACAATGTTCTTCAACAGGGACTTCCGATGACAGTTGTGCCTCAGTGGATCGAGACAAAAGGTCGCATGTCAATGGTTAGCTTACAACCAAGATTTCCTACATTGCACATGAGTGCATTCAGGATTTCTGAAAGCGAAGAATGCTTAATAGTGAAAGATTGGAGCAAAATTGTTAACGATCGCAGAGAAGTACTAGGGGGCAGCAAGGAGAAGCGCAACCCAAGATTAGGAGACGGATTCATCTACATGCTCCAGTATGATGAATCAGGAGAGCTATACATGTTCTGTGCTATTCTACCTGAGAGGGAGCAGCAGGATCAGTAGCTACTAGTTCATGCTCTTAATTAGTACTTGTCTCATGTCCGTGTCCTGAACTTCGATGTTGGTGATGATTATGTTGAACTTGATGATATCTTTGCTTCTGTTACAAAGTGAATGTTTCCTCTTTAAGCTAGCCAGCATTGATGATGATTAGATAGCTAGCGGTAATGACTATGATGATTAAATAGTGGTAATTAGACGACTATGATGATTTTTAGCTATCTAGAGTTTATTTATTTATTAATATGCGATGATGATGATGATGATGACGACTACAACTCATTATAATGTAAAACAATCCTAAATTAAATTGATAACACAAATTTAATTGAAAAATACAAAATAAAACAAAAACCCACAACCATTTAGTACCGATTGGTGTTACCAACCGGTACTAAAGGGCTCCCGGCCCCCGGAGCTGGCTCGTGCCACGTGGTTCCCCTTTAGCACCGGTTCGTGCTGAACCGGTACTAAAGGGGGGGGGGCTTTAGTGCCGAAACTTTAGTGCCGGTTCCTAAACCGGCACTAAAGGGCCTTACGAACCGGTGCTATTGCCCGGTTCTGCACTAGTGTTTGGATCACCGTTGGGGAAAAGAAGTTAGGGTCTTTTTTGTTGTGAGAATAATTGCCATGCCGTATTTTGGGTGTGTGTTGTAACAAACTCTTCTCTCCTTATTTAATATATGAAGCAAATTTTTTGCCTCCGTTTCAAAAAAAGTTCTAATGGCACAGTTTACTACCTGGGTCCTGCATGCACGTCAAAAGAAAAAATGTGTGCAAGTACGCATATTGCATACGAGTACCCTACTGAATTCTACTATTTTTTATAGTTTTGTAGGACCATCCACTGTATAGGAGCAGACATTTATTGCACTCAGACCATTTAGTTCTTTCATCCCACTGTCCATGAACCAAGACTGATTCTAAAATTTGTAACACATAACTGTTGAACCAATGATCCGATTTAGAATCCGTTTGCAGATTCATGTTCATGACATTTATATCTTTAAAACAAGATGGAAGTTGAACATGTATTGAACAAGTTTAAATTCAAATTTGGTACCATAATAAAACTTATATGAAATTTAAGATGATACGACAATGAAACCGGAATGAACCAATAATAAAAACAAGGAAAAGATAATGTAATAAACCATAATAAAAATTATATCAAATCCAAGATGAAACTTGGATGAATTGTGGAATGAAACAAAAACATAAACATGCAAAAGGGAATGTATGAATAAATACTAAAATATGTAAAATCATGATGATATGGAAATGATATCGTATAGAAAATCCATGAAGAGAACACTTTTAGTGCCCAGCCAACCATGAAATATAATTTAACAAAATGATATGAAACTTATTTGAAAGCTCCAAAAATAGAAATGAAACCTGAATGAAATATTACTGAAATCTGGAATGGAAAAGTGGTGAAACCATGTAATGGAAAATATTATGAAATATGTAAAACTACGATGAAACACACATAAAATAGTTTCATATATTTTTCAATATGATTTCAAAATTTTGATTTAAATTTATTTCAAAAGGGTTCGAAATTGACCTTGTTTTGAAGACTTAAATTTTGTGAATACTACTATGCAAACTGTTTTGAAAAATGTGTGCAAGTACACATATTGCATACGAGTACCTTACTAAGTTTTTGGGAAAACTTTGTTTTTGCCACTCTAGTTTTTGCCAACTTTGCTTATGCCACTCTAGAATTTGACATCTCACTTTTGCCACTCTTACTTTTTGACAATACATCACAAATGCCATTTTGTGGCAAAAATGATAATTTTTCATTTCACTTTTGCCACTCTTAGCTTTTGACATGTATCACAATTGCCACTCTATTTTTTTTGCTTTTGCCACGGAATGGAAAAAGTGATATATTGTCAAAAGCTAAGAGTGGCAAAAGTGAAATGTCAAATTCTAGAGTGGCATAAGCAAAGTTGGCAAAAACTAGAGTGGCAAAAACAAAGTTTTCCCTAAAAAGATTCTACTATTTTCTATTGTTTTTGTAGGACCATCCACTCTATAGGAGCAGAGATTTATTGCACTCGGACTATTTAGTTGTTTCATCCCCTAAAAGGCGGTGTTATATCACATATAACCATCTAAAAGTGTGAACATTGTTTGAAAATTTATTATTTCTAATTCAACCAGATTACGCACATACTAAATCACAATTAGGATGCTTACTGCATGGCTGAAGTGTAAGTATGCTTGAGATGGACAAGGCCATCATAATCGTAGCGACGTCCATTTTTTTGACAGGGTAGTGATGTGCATTTTCGATGCAAGTGTGATGAGAAGTTACAACATGGCCCTCACATATTTTTGTTTTAGAATAACTGACAGAGTGGCCTAAACAAATGTGTTGTCTCTAGTACTTCACGAAGTTTATTTAACTAACAAAGAAAATACATTTCCATTTCTATTAGTTAGTCGTAAAGTGGTTTTTTGTTAACACAATTTTATTGGGAAGCTACTTAACTATCCATTGTTTATGTTCCAATGAAATATTATGACTCTAATTCTGGATTATTGATACTCAATATAGTGTATTGATACGTCTCCAACGTATCTATAATTTTTGATTGCTCCATGCTATGTTATCTACTGTTTTGGGCAATATTTGGCTTTATTATCCACTTTTATATTATTTTTGGGACTAACCTATTAACCGGAGGCCCAGCCCAGAATTGCTGTTTTTGCCTATTTCAGTGTTTCGAAGAAAAGGAATATCAAACGGAGTCGAAACGGAATGAAATCAACTGGAGAAGTTATTTTCGGAAGGAAAGCTACCGGATGGACTTGGACCCCACGTCAGGAGCCAAGGGAGGTGCTCACGAGGGTGGGGGGCGCCCCCCCCTCCTAGGGCGCGCCCCCTGCCTCGTGGGGCCCCAAAGCTCCATCGATGTACTTCCTGCACCCATATATACTCACGTACCCTAAAACTTCCAGAATAGACAATAGATCGGGAGTTCCGCCGCCAGAAGCCTCCGTAGCCACCAAAAACGAATCTAGACCCGTTCCGGCACCCTGCCGGAGGGGGCAATCCTTCTTCGGTGGCCATCTTCATCATCCCGGTACTTTCCATGACGAGGAGGGAGTAGTTCTCCCTCGAGGCTGAGGGTATGTACCAGTAGCTATGTGTTTGATCTCTCTCTCTCTCTCTCTCTCTCTCTCGTGTTCTTGAGGTGGTATGATCTTGATGTATCGCGAGCTTTGCTATTATATTTGGATCCTATGATGTTTCTTCCCCCCTCTACTCTCTTGTAATGAATTGAGTTTTCCCTTTGAAGTAATCTTATCGGATTGAGTCTTTAAAGATTTCAGAACACTTGATGTATTTCTTGCCGTGCGTATCTGTGGTGACAATGGGATACCACGTGATTCACTTGATGTATGTTTTGGTGATCAACTTGCGGGTTCCGCCCATGAACCTATGCATAGGGGTTGGCACACATTTTCGTCGTGATTCTCCGGTAGAAACTTTGGGGCACTCTTTGAGGTTCTATGTGTTGGTTGAATAGATGAATCTGAGATTGTGTGATGCATATCATATAATCATACCCACGGATATTTGAGGTGACATTGGAGTATCTGGGTGACATTAGGGTTTTGGTTGATTTGTGTCTTAAGGTGTTATTCTAGTACGAACTCTAGGGCTGTTTGTGACACTTATAGGAATAGCCCAACGGATTGATTGGAAATAATAACTTCGAGGTGGTTTCGTACCCTACCATAATCTCTTCATTCGTTCTCCGCTATTAGTGACTTTGGAGTGACTCTTTGTTGCATGTTGAGGAATAGTTATGTGGTCCAATTATGTTATTATTGTTGAGAGGACTTGCACTAGTGAAAGTATGAACCCTAGGCCTTGTTTCCTATCATTGCAATACCGTTTACGCTCACTTTTATCATTAGTTACCTTGCTGTTTTTATATTTTCAGATTACAAAAACCTTTATCTACCATCCATATACCACTTGTATCACCATCTTTTCGCCGAACTAGTGCACCTATACAATTTACCATTGTATTGGGTGTGTTGGGGACACAAGAGACTCTTTGTTATTTGGTTGCAGGGTTGCTTGAGATAGACCATCTTCATCCTACGCCTCCTACGGATTGATAAACCTTAGGTCATCCACTTGAGGGAAATTTGCTACTGTCCTACAAACCTCTGCACTTGGAGGCCCAACAACATCTACAAGAAGAAGGTTGTGTGGTAGACATCAAGCTCTTTTCTGGCGCTGTTGCCGGGGAGGTTAGCGCTTAAAGGTATATCTTTAGATCTTGCAATCGATTCTTTTAGTTTCTTGTTTTAGCACTAGTTTAGTTTATAAAATAAAACTATAAAAAAATGGAATTGAGTTTGTCTCATACGCTTCACCTTTTTAATTATCTTTCATAAGTATGATGGAAAGGAAAATTGTGCTCAAATTCTAGAAGAAGAATTACATAGAATGCTTGGCATAAAATATGTGAATGATAAGCATGATTGCAATGTTGTTAGTACCAATTCTTTGAATATCCATGACACTAATGATGATTGCACTAGTTATGATGAAAATGTCTCCTATAAACATGTCAATTTTTAGGGAGTACATTGGGTTTGTAAGTACACACTAAATAGGGAAGATAGATATTGCAAGAGGCATAAGTACTTCGAAACTAAATTGTTGCAAGAAAGGCTAGATGATTGTGCTGAAAATTTAAATTTTCTTAGCCATACTTGTGAGCTTTGCAATGAACATGATCATTTCAATACCCAATGCAAATTGTTTCATGATCGTATCGTGTCCAAAAATTGTGATGACTTGATTTCCCTTGCACATCATAGTGAACTTAGTTTGCTCTTGGGTTATGAAGAAATGAAACGTATAACTAAGGATATTCCAAAATTTGCCCTTGATAGAGTTCTTCATTTTGATCTAGAGGAAATTTATATGTATTGTGCGGTGAATTGCATTGAAAATCCTTATATTGCCAACTACATAAAGAAAAGAAAACAAATAGAAGATGAAGAGAATACTAATGAAAGGGAAGAGACTTCCCAATATACTCCTATTATTTCTTATGATGAATCAGGTAACGAGGAGGAGCTTCCTATTCAACCAATCTCATTAATAAGGAGCTCGAAAAAGAGGATTGAACCCACACATGATGTGGTGACGAAGAAGAAAAGAAAAAGGAAGAGAGGTAAAAAGATATCTCTCCCAAATAATGCTGCTCCTATTACTATTGCGCCTCATGAAAATATAATTGTGGAAGATAATGATACTTCTTATGATCTTGAAAATCTTTTTGGCACTTGCTTGGAAGAATATAATAATTGCTATACTATTGGTGCTATCCATGCTATTAATGATGAGAGTGATTATGCTTATGATATGAAAAGGCCCAAACTTGGGGATGCTATGTTTGATGAAGATGATGTTTTTGAGAATATATTTTCTGCAATTAATGTTTGTCCCAAGCCCGGGGATGCTACACTTAATGAAGATAATATTTTTAGTCTCCCAAGTTTTGATATGCAAATTTATAATGATGATACCATGCCTCCTACTTATGATAATTATTGTGATGATACATATGCTATAAAAAGTAGTGATTATATTTATAAAACTTGTCATGATTATGATTACCCCTTCTCTAAACATTACTCCTTTAATGTGGAAACAATTTATTGTATTCAAGTCTCTTATGATACTCCCACTATTCCGAATAGGAAGAATTTTGCTTATGTGGAGAGTAGTAAATTTTCTATGCTTGTAGATCATGAAAAAAGTGATTTAGGTGCTGGTTATATTGTTGAATTCATTCATGATGCTACTGGAAATTATTATGAGGGAGGAATCTATGCTTGTAGTAATTGCAATAATATCAAATTTCCTCTCTATGTGCTTAAAGTTTCGAAATTATGCTTGTTTTACCATCCTATGCAAGTGTATTCTTGTTCCCAAAAGTTGTTTGCTCAAAAAATCCCTATGCATAGGAAGTGGGTTAGAATTAAATGTGCTAGTAATATTCTTCATGATGCTCTCTTTATGTTACTATTCTTATCTTTTATGTGAGCATCGTTGAAATCATCATGCCTAGCTAGGGGCGTTAAACGATAGCGCTTGTTGGGAGGCAACCCAACTTTATTTTTGTTCCTTGCTTTTTTTCTGTTTAGTAATAAATAATTTATCTAGCCTCTGTTATGATTGAGTTTTTATGTGTTTAATTAGTGTTTGTGCCAAGTAGAACCTTTGGGAAGACTTGGGGAAAGTGTTGTTGATCATGCTGTAAAAAACAGAAACTTTAGCGATCACGAGAATTGCTGCCATTTTTTATTGGAGAGTGCTATTTAGTTGATTCTTTTTGAAGATGATTAATAGATAAATTCCTCAGGTCCAGAAATTTATTTGAGAATTTGATGGGTTCCAGAAGTATACGTTTGATTCAGATTACTACAGACTGTTCTGTTTTTGACAGATTCTGCTTTTCATGTGTTGTTTACTTATTTTGATGAATCTATGGCTAGTAAAATAGTTTATAAACCATAGATAAGTTGGAATACTGTAGGTTTAACACCAATATAAATAAAGAATGAGTTCATTACAGTACCTTGAAGTGGTGTTTTGTTTTCTTTCGCTAACGGAGTTCATGAGTTTTCTACTTTGAGTTTTGTGTTGTGAAGTTTTCAAGTTTTGGGTAAAGATTCGATGGACTATGGAATAAGGAGTGGCAAGAGCCTAAGCTTGGGGATGCCCAAGTTACCCCAAGGTAATATTCAAGGACAACCAAGAGCCTAAGCTTGGGGATGCCCCGGAAGGCATCCCCTCTTTCGTCTTCGTTCATCGGTAACCCTACTTGGAGCTATGTTTTTATTCGCCACATGATATGTGTTTTGCTTGGAGCGTCAATTTATTTTGTTAGGATTTGCTTGCTTTTATTTAGAACAATGTTTTGCATCTTTTATTTCAATAAAAGTGGCATTGATAGCCTCCACTATGCCTATGTTACAAGTATACATCTTGCTGTTTGAAAACAGAAAGTTTACCGCTGTTGCAATAATTCCCTAGAAAATTCAGAATGTGATAAAATGTTGAAACCTTTTGCATATTAAGCTCTGATAAATTTACTACAGTGGGAATTGTATTTCATAATTTTTGGAGCTAGGGAAGTATGGATGTTGCAGCATTCTTTACAGACTATCCTGTTTAGGTAGATTGCTGTTATGTTTGCATTGTTTGCATATGTTTGCTTCTTTAACGATTCTATTTGAGAATAGGACTATTAAATATGCAGAGGCATTTAGTATGAAATGTTGAATAATAATTTTAGTGATTTGCTACAGTAGAGTATGATAAGGTTTTTTGCAATGGTTTATACTAACTTATCTCATGAGTCCTTGTTGAGTTTTGTGTGGATGAAGCTTTTGAGATTTAGGGAGACCTTGATATGAGAGGAATTAAGGAGACACAAAAGCTCAATCTTGGGGATGCCCAAAGCACCCCAAGATAATATTTCAAGAAGTCTCAAGCATCTAAGCTTGGGGATGCCCCGGTTGGCATCCCACCTTTCTTCTTCAACAATTATCGGTTAGTTTCGGTTGATCCTAAGTTTTTGCTTCTTCACATAATGTTTGCCATTCTTAGAATGTCATTTTATTTTGCTTTGCTTGATGTTTGAATAGAATACCAAGATCTGAAATTATTAAATGTTAGAGAGTCTTCACATAGTTGCATAATTATTCAACTACTCATTGATCTTCACTTATATCTTTCGGAGTAGTTTGTTTTTGCTCTAGTGCTTCACTTATATCTTTTAGAGCATGGTGGTAGTTTTATTTTGAAGAAATAGATGAACTCTCATGCTTCACTTAGATTATTTTGAGAGTCTTAAATAGCATGGTAATTTGCTTAAAATCCTAATATGCTAGGTATTCAAGATTAGTAAAATTTTCTTATGAGTGTTTTGAATACTAAGAGAAGTTTGATGCTTGATGATTGTTTTGAGATATGGAGGTAATAATATCAAAGTCGTGCTAGTTGAGTACTTGTGAAATTGAGAAATGCTTGTGTTGAAGTTTGCAAGTCCCGTAGCATGAACGTATGGTAAACGTTGTGTAACAAATTTGAAACATGAGGTGTTATTTGATTGTCCTCCTTATGAGTGGCAATCAGGGACGAGCGATGGTCTTTTCCTACCAATCTATCCCCCTAGGAGCATGCGCGTAGTACCAAGGTTTTTGATGACTTGTAGATTTTTGCAATAAGTATGTGAGTTCTTTATGACTAATGTTGAGTCCATGGATTATACGCACTCTCACCCTTCCATCCTTGCTAGTCTCTTCGGTACCGTGCATTGCCCTTTCTCACATTGAGAGTTGGTGCAAACTTCGCCGGTGCATCCAAATCCCGTGATATGATACACTCTCTCACACATAAACCTCCTTATATCTTCCACAAAACAACCACCATACCTACCTATTATGGCATTTCCATAGCCATTCCGAGATATATTGCCATGCAACTTTCCACCGTTCCGTTTATCATGACACATTCATCATTGTCATATTGCTTAGCATGATCATGTAGTTGACATAGTATTTGTGGCAAAGCCACCGTTCATAATTCCTTCATACATGTCGCTCTTGGTCCATTGCATATCCCGGTACACCGCCGGAGGCATTCATATAGAGTCATCTTTTGTTCTAGTATCGAGCTGTAATCATTGAGTTGTAAATAAATAGAAGTGTGATGATCATCATTTTCTAGAGCATTGTCCCAAGTGAGGAATAAAAAAAAGAAAAGAGAAAGGCCATAAAAAAGGAAGGCCAAATAAAAAAATGAGAGAAAAAGAGAGAAGGGACAATGCTACTATACTTTGCCACAATTGTGCATCAAAGTAGCACCATAATCTTCATGATAAAGAGTCTCTTATGTTCTCACTTTCATATACTAGTGGGAAATTTTCATTATAGAACTTGGCTTGTATATTCCAACAATGGGCCTCCTCAAGTGCCCTTGGTCTTCATGAGCAAGCAAGTTGGATGCACACCCACTTAGTTTCTTTTGTTGAGCTTTCATACATTTATAGCTCTAGTGCATCCGTTGCATGGTAATCCCTACCCTTGCATTAACATCAATCGATGGGCATCTCCATAGCCCATTGATTAGCCTCGTTGATGTGAGAATTTCTCCTTTTTGTCTTTTCCACATAACCCCATCATTATTCTATTCCACCCATAGTGCTATATCCATGACTCACGCTCATGTATTGCGTGAAAGTTTATAGGTTTGAGATTACTAAAGTATGAAACAATTGCTTGGCTTGTCATCGGGGTTGTGCATGATGAGAGCATTTTTGTGTGACGAAAATGAAACATGACTAAACTATATGATTTTGCAGGGATGAACTTCCTTTGGCCATGTTATTTTGAGAAGACATAATTGCTTAGTTAGTATGCTTGAAGTATTATCATTTTTATGTCAATATAAACTTTTGTGTTGCATCTTTCGGATCTCAATATTCATACCACAATTAAGAAGAATTACATTAAAATTATGCCAAGTAGCACTCCGCATCAAAAATTCTGTTTTTATCATTTACCTACTCGAGGACGAGGAGGAATTAAGCTTGGGGATGCTTGATACGTCTCCAACGTATCTATAATTTTTGATTGCTCCATGCTATGTTATCTATTGTTTTGGGCAATATTGGGCTTTATTATCCACTTTTATATTATTTTTGGGACTAAACTATTAACCGGAGGCCCAACCCAGAATTGTTGTTTTTTTGCCTATTTCAGTGTTTCGAAGAAAAGGAATATCAAACGGAGTCGAAACGGAACGAAATCAACTGGAGAAGTTATTTTTGGAAGGAAAGCTACCGCATGGACTTGGACCCCACGTCAGGAGCCAAGGGAGGTGCTCACGAGGGTGGGGGGCGCCCCCCCCCCATAGGGCGCGCCCCCTGCCTCGTGGGGCCTCCGAAGCTCCATCGACGTACTTCCTGCACCCATATATACTCACATACCCTAAAACTTCCACAACAGACAATAGATCGGGAGTTCCACCGCCAGAAGCCTCCGTAGCCACCGAAAACCAATCTAGACCCGTTCTGTCACCCTGCCGGAGGGGGCAATCCTTCTCCGGTGGCCATCTTCATCATCCCGGTGCTTTCCATGACGAGGAGGGAGTAGTTCTCCCTCGGGGCTGAGGGTATGTACCAGTAGCTATGTGTTTGATCTCTCTCTCTCTCTCATGTTCTTGAGGTGGTACGATCTTGATGTATCGCGAGCTTTGCTATTATATTTGGATCCTATGATGTTTCTTCCCCCCTCTACTCTCTTGTAATGAATTGAGTTTTCCCTTTGAAGTAATCTTATCGGGTTGAGTCTTTAAAGATTTGAGAACACTTGATGTATGTCTTGCTGTGCGTATCTGTGGTGACAATGGGATACCACGTGATTCACTTGATGTATGTTTTGGTGATCAAATTGCGGGTTCCGCCCATGAACCTATGGATAGGGGTTGGCAAACGTTTTCGTCGTGATTCTCCGGTAGAAACTTTGGGGCACTCTTTGAGGTTATATGTGTTGGTTGAATAGATGAATCTGAGATTGTGTGATGCATATCATATAATCATACCCACGGATACTTGAGGTGACATTGGAGTATCTGGGTGACATTAGGGTTTTGGTTGATTTGTGTCGTAAGGTGTTATTCTAGTACGAACTCTAGGGCTGTTTGTGACACTTATAGGAATATCCCAACGGATTGATTGGAAAGAATAACTTTGAGGTGGTTTCATACCCTACCATATCTCTTCGTTCGTTCTCCGCTATTAGTGACTTCGGAGTGACTCTTTGTTGCATGTTGAGGGATAGTTATGTGATCCAATTATGGTTATTATTGTTGAGAGGACTTGCACTAGTGAAAGTATGAACCCTAGGCCTTGTTTCCTATCATTGCAATACCGTTTACGCTCACTTTTATCATTAGTTACCTTGCTGTTTATATATTTTCAGATTACAAAAACCTTTATCTACCATCCATATACCACTTGTATCACCATCTCTTCGCCGAACTAGTGCACCTACATAATTTACCATTGTATTGGGTGTGTTGGGGACACAAGAGACCCTTTGTTATTTGGTTGCAGGGTTGCTTGAGAGAGACCATCTTCATCCTATGCCTCCTATAGATTGATAAACCTTAGGTCCTCCACTTGAGGGAAATTTGCTACTGTCCTACAAACCTCTGCACTTGGAGGCCCAACAACGTCTACAAGAAGAAAGTTGTGTAGTAGACATCATGTATTAACAACTAAAATATAGAATCTTTGATATGACTATGTGAACACAAAAGAGATCAAGTTATTGTGCGTGAAAGCATTTACCACCCCTTGCATATCCAGGATGGTGATGGTGACAAAAGTACGTTTGTTTCTTGGTTTAACATATTATTGAAGTTTTTTATATTTGTATTTAACAACTACAAGTCGATTTATTCACTTATTTTGGGTATCTTATGGCATTGGTATTGCATATATACACCTTGATACAAAAAATAAATGCATAATAGGCTTCTTAACAAGAAAGTACATGATAAAGTGGGATAAAGGTATGCAAAAGAAAAATTTATGACAACGTGAAGAACTTTTCAATCAATTGTTGCATTAAAAACGAGGTACACTTGCAATGATAGGGATGGAATAGTGGATCCTTTTGCGCATTTATTAGTACAAATTAATTATTGGTCACAATAACATAAAAAAATTCTAAGTACCATTTTCACAAAAAAAAAATCTTTAGCGGAATTTCACTATTATGATAGAATAGAAGTTCTCAAAATGGTCACTGGAAACATAATCAAATATGATTAAAATTACCTTCGGTGTTCCTAGGTGCAAAGTCATATACTCAATGTGTAAGAGCCTTGTCCTTGTCCTCCGGCCCTTTGTCCTTAGCCCCAACAGTTGAATCTACATCATCCTTCTTCTGTTCCCTGGCCCGAATAAATGATCTGCCAGGCCATGTCCAAACCCTAGCAACCCTGCCCCGGAAACCAAGCCGAGCCAAGATCATGGAGTCATGTCTATTGGCCAGAGTAGATGTAGGGAGGGGAGACAAAGATTAATCTATGGTGAAGAGATTGTCGCCGAGAGGAACAAAACCCTAGCGAGAGGGTACTGCATGTTCAAAACGGTATTTCACGTGCACGACGGGACAATGCTTCTATATCTCAATTGATGTGAGATAGAGGATGTAGCCTCGCCTCAAGCAATCATATGGTGGGCAGACCAATGGTGTTAGATTCAGTCGGTTGTCTCTTTTCCTTTTTTTTACTTTTTTACATTTCAAATATTATATATTATATGATATATCTCAGAAATTAATTTATATGAACATTTATATCCCATTAAAAAGTTAACACAGTGTAAACAAAATTGTTTATGAGGTTTAAAAAATATTTTTATAAAAAACAAATGTTGTGGCATGTTTGATTCATGACTTACTTTGTCACAACTAAACTCAGGCAAATTGTAGTTATCATGAATTGTGTGGTGAACAAATTGGCAACCACAAGTGTAATAAGATTTGGAAGAGAAACTAAGGTCGCAGCATGTGGACCATATAGCTACAGAAGTGTAAGAACTATGAAACACTACATATTATAAACTGGTATATTTATATGTGTGAGTGAATAAGCATACCAAAATAATAAATACTCCTATTATTAAGTAGAATAAAAATCATTAAATAAACACATTTTTAAAGAACTATTTATTTCAACATTGTACTCAAGTTTGCATATGCTATTTTCATGTCAGAATTTGGTAAGAAAAATAAATACAAACTCCAGTGTTAATAAAGAATCTAGAACGTTCTTTTTCTAAAATTAAGGGTTTGGTCCATATGGTCAATGCTTCATTACATTGAATATGCAAGAATTTATTCTACAATACATATGGTAGATTTACCATTTTGCAAAAGAAGTCTAGAGCTATTATAAAGATCACCAGAAGTACAATGCACCCCAAATATTATAAAATTTACATCGAGATCCTTGGACCACCTATAATGACCACGGCCACCGCAAGAATACCCATTCTTCTCCTTAGAGAAAATAACTACAAGTTGTCACATTAGTCTAACATAGTTTACGGACTTTGTTGGATACAAATACTTAGTACGACAAACAAGGAGAATATACTAAAAACCAAGCTAACAAAAACATCCTGCACCAGACATTCTTTTGTATTGATATATCACATGCTCGTATGGAGCCTAGACTGAATGGATTGAGAACGGTGGCCACACACACAACCGTTCATCCTTCCATGTGTACCTAAAGAGATCACAGTAAACAAACGTATTGCGGCTAAATGACGTGGTCGCACAGATTTTATGCCCTCTGTTTGAGTAATGAGACCTGTGCTATTTGTCACCCTGGTTGAGGAATAGTTATTCTTCACCCCCCTCTATTTTACCATGAATGCACCATAATTTTACGTTCCGTAAGTTTTGCCTTGTTTTCGATGTAAAAAGAGACCGTAAGAAAATATATAATCATTTGTAAAAAATATTTTATGTTATGTAAAACTATAAACGTAAAATCATAATGTAAAATACACATAAACTGCAAATTTTCTTATCTTATGACCTATATTTTTATTTTCTTATGCCAAATTTTACGTAGTGAATAAATAAGAATGTAACTATTTGAATTCCAAACGTAATTTAATTATGAAATGATCGTAATATTACCTCGGTGAAGAATAACTTATTCTGCACCCTGGGTGATGAATAGTAATATATATATATATATATATATATATATATATATATATATATATATATATATATATATATATATATATAGTTGTTTTTGGAAATGGGACCTTATAAGTACACGTCCGTAAATTAAAGCTGATCAGATATAGTTCAATCACATGCGACGTCTCATTTGTCATAATAATTTAAATGGCAACAAACCATCCTAATCATGTAATATGAATATTATCAAACCCTAATTTA
>NC_041384.1:728488044-728508801 GCF_002162155.2 Triticum dicoccoides | reverse complement strand
CACACACACACACACACACGCTGTCCATTGAATCTCAGTTGATCTGAATCTGATACTCAAAGCTCGTACTATTCCAACCTGCTGAACATAAGTCCCGGAAGGTAGCAAGATGGACCATGGATGGACGGGGACCAGCCAGCCTCGTTGCCAATTAGGCAAAGCAGCCAAGTAGCAGGAAGGGAACCAAACGAGTACAAGCAGGTCACTTCAAACTATTCTTTCTTTCTTCTAGCCACGCAACCTTGCACCCTATCATGGGGGAATTCTAGCTAGTAGCTTTCTCTTTTCACAAAGATGCACACGAGGAAAAATGCACACCTTCACTTCAGGGCTTGACTTGACTCTTGATGATATGTCGATTCCTTTCAGCATAGTATATAGTGTGGAGCGTGCTGAGCCGTTCCAGGTGTGGGGGCTAAAGTTTAGAGTAGTGTCATTCTTCTGGGCGCAATCACCATAAGACCGTGGTCGTCCTCAACAGTGGAGACGTCTGTCGTGTTATTTTCTAGGACAAGTATTCGCGTTTTCACAACATATGTTAGCCTATACGGTTAAAATAAAAGAAGAAATGGTTCTGAATTAGAGGGTGGGGGGTGGGGGGTTAAGGTCACATGAATCATTGTATCACTTTGTTATGGTATTTTTTAAAAAGAAACACTATAATTTTATTCATACTCAAAACACTACAGGTACACTGATTTGGATCTAAGATCAAAGATCTAAAAAAATACAACGCAACTCATACAGCTAAGAATTACCATGAGATCTCTTGAAAACACCTTCTTCGCGGTATCAATCACTGCTAGAAGAAATACTCCAATAACTTCGGTAAAGAGATAACAACCGGGCGGGAGCAACGATGTGGTCACTGTTTCACCCGCGCGGACATTACCACTAATCATTTTTTATACCGCCTTGAGTCGCAGATCCAAAAAGGTTGGAAGCCTTGGTTGATGAACATACATGGGCGGGGATGATCCCCTAGAAGTGCAGGTCGTTGAATCATAAAATGTCACCATTTTGTCGATGAATGATTTCAACTCCACAAACCAACAAAAAAACAATTGACACACTAACATACACTCATGGAGGGCAGTCTCTAACATGGCACCGCCAAAAGAACGAGAGTGATTTTATTCTCACAAAATATGATGATCACAAGACGTTTACGTAGAGCATACAACTCTTGAAGATACAACGTCCCACCACCTCTCATCACCGAATAGGCGCTCCTCGGCCCATGCACTCTTGCCAGTGTATCTATGTTACCTATAAAACTAGACTTAATTTTTTAGGCAAATAAAACTAGATATAAATGGGTAAGTCAGAAGTAGACATCACATCCCCTCAAAAAACAAAAGAAGAAGTAGAGCTCACCTACAAGCGTGAAGGGAGTGAGCAGCCCATTTAACTCTGGTTTATGAGATTTTTTTCTGCTCAGGTTATTTGGGCGCTTTCAGTGTGGTTTCTTTTCATTTGATGACCGCTTTTTGGTCCACTTTATTGGTATGTGAATGGCATTTTTCTCTTTGATATTTTCTATTTTCAAAAAACAGTTCATCATGCACTAAAAAATGTTCATCACGTATTACAAAATTATTTATCAAATACTTCAGAAATATTTATCATGTATTTGAAAATATTTATTCATGGTATTTAATAATGTTCACCACATATGTGAAATTTATCATTTTCAAATGGTATTTGTGTATTTAACAAATGTTCACAAGGAAATTCAAAAAATGTCCATCGTGTACTAAAAAATGCTTAATGTGTATTAGAAAATGTTCACGGATTATTTATTAAAAATCGTCGTGTACCAAAAATATACAAGGTGTATGTAAAAAAATGATAACCATGGATTAAAAACATATTCATCAAGCATTAGAAAATGTTTATCATGTACCAAAAATGTACCTCGTGTATGTTAAAAAATGACAACCGTGTATTAAAAACATGTTCATCAAGTATTGGAAAATGTTTATCGTTTATTAAAAATTATGCATCGTATAAGTTAAATTCGTTACCATGTATTAAAAATGTTCAATCACGCACTAAAATTTTAGACATATATTAAAAAATGTTTATATTTTTCTATGAAAGATACAAAAAAATAAATTTCAGATTTTTCATAAACATTTTTTAACATTCAATGAACATGTTTTCGATATGTGGTGAAATTTGTAAATGCATGATGAACATTTTGTTTTCAAAAATACAATGGAGAAATTTAAAGTATGCCATTAACACATTTCACAATTCTATTTTTCTAAAATAAAAAGTGTTCATAATATTACAATAAATGTTGACGTGTTGCAATAAAAATGTTCACATGCCGGAAGAAAAAATGCTCACGAATATTAAAACAAATGTTCAGTCGTTGCTAAAAAAATGTTCACGATGAACGAATTTCAAATATATCCTGAGAAAAATTACATTTTTATAAATAAAAATGCTTCATGGATATCCTGTATACTTAAGAGAGTGATCCGCACTAACTTATTTATCTCAACATCCAAGCATGTCACATCACCAAACAATTGTGAATGGGATAAGAACCTCCTCAGCATGCAACCATGCATGATAAAATATTTTTCATTCTATTACTCTACTTATATTCAGTAAACAGTTATGTATATACATAATCAAATATAATAAGTCGTAAGTATTTTAAATTTTGGTTCAGGTGTTATTAATCAAATATTTATATTCCACACAATCATCTCACTGAAATACATTGCAACTGATTCCTGCAGTAATGCGCATGGTATCATCTAGTTCAAACAAATGGGTGTATTTCAGTGCATTCCCTTAAGTAAATAAATGTTGGAGATTAAAACATATCCTTTTGAGTAAAAAGGTTTTTGTAATCAGTTCACGAGGACGATTGCTGAGGCAGGGACCTAAAGCTGATGCTCACCGTTGGCGGGAGGATCTGTAGTGCCCGCAAGAAAGGACATCAAGCGAGGAGAAGCTAACTACAACGCCGGTGATCAATGCTGCAGCAGCAAATAAATATCTGTTACTATTTTCTTCTATCTGTCTTTTCTCTAGGAGCGAGCTGTAGTTTCAAGATGAATCAATGGCAATGTTGTGTAATGAATCAGTGACTAGTGATGCGTCAACATGTAGACAAAATGAAGTTTAGCGGGCCTCCCATCAGCTACAGTAAGTCACAGAAGGTAGCAAGATGAATCAATGAATCTGATTCATGAATGGACCAGCCAGCCTCGTTGGCATGGAGGCAAAGCAGCCAAGTAGCTAATACTCTTTTCTCCAATGACCGGTGCTGCCTCTAAGGGATGGCGATGCGAGCAGGGAACCATTACAAACGACTACAAGCAGGTCTGTTCAAAGTTCAAACTATTCTTCCTTTCACTTGTAGCCACGCAACCTTGCGCCCTATCATGGAGGAATCCTAGCTAGTAGCTTTCTCTTTTCAGTCCGTAAATTAAAACTGATCAAATATAGTTCAATCACATGTGGCATCACACATTAATTTATCATAATATTTTCAAAGAGAACCATCCTAATCATGTAACATGAATATTATGAAATCGTAATTTAATTTTCATACACCTTTAACAAATTTAAGACGATGCCAAGACAGTTGTGAGGCATTTGAGAGGGCCACCTGGCTAGTTAAGTTTAAAAAAACATGACGGCATACATAGACACGGTCGACCGAATCTCAGTTGATCGGAATCATTGTTCTAAAAAAAAGTTCATTGGAATCTGATATTGAAAGTTCATACTATTCCAAACTGCTGGACGAAAAGTAGAAAAAGCAGCCAAGTAGGTAGTACTCCTTTCTCCGCTGGCCGGTGCTGCTGCCTCTAGGCCTGACGGCGATGCGGCGGGGCAGGGAACCATTACAAAACATTACACGCCAAACCATTGTTCCTTTCTTGTAGCCACACAATCTTGCGTGATATCAATCTTGCGGTAGCTTTCTCTTTTCAGAATGCACACCTTCATCTCAGTGCTTGACTTGACTCTAGCTCATATCATATGTCCATTCCTTTTTGCAAAGTGTGTCCATTATAGCAGCTTCCTGGGTAATCTAACAGGTCGTGCCTGCGCACGAATCTTCTATTCTTATCCTCAACAGAATGTAAAGTACTAGGAGGAAGGCTTACATATACAGATGCTGGGCCACCAACTCTGAAACAAAGCGTGAACTGAGCGTCCGTTGAGAGGGCAACAGAAGCCCAGGAGCGCAAGAACAACTGCTGCTACTCGGCTAGGCGGCAGAGTAAGGCAGTCAATTGGGGAGGCGTTACTACTCGTGGGCAAGCAAATGGATCAGCAAGGTGCCAAGGAAACTTATCATCCCATTTCTTTTTCTATTTTTGTCAAAATATAGTTGACTAATCATGCTATATGTGTTGCTGACTGATGGACATCGATTGTAGGCCAAACTTCTAGCGATTCAGACAATTCCTGCGTTATAGAGATGGTTCAGCTGGCCAATGATCTGAGAGGTGAATTACGCGCCCTGCACTCAACCCAGGCGCAGGTCGGCGACAGGCGCCCTCCTTGTCCCGTCATCATCGCCAAGGTCCGCGACCAGACGCGTAACGTCGACAACGGCGAGTATGACCCCGACCACGTCGCCATCGGCCCGTACAACTACCCTCGGCCCAAGACCCAGAGCAAGAGCCCGCAGCTCGCCAAGGAGCACGACAAGCTGATGAGCCTGGACAAGGTGGTCACGGCTGCCAAGGCTCTGAGACCCGGCATGACGGTGGAGGTGGACGTCTACGTTAACGAGCTCAGATGCCTCGAGAAATCTGTGAGGGACTGCTACGGCAACGACTTTGATGACATGACGAGCGAGCAATTCGTGCGCATGCTCCTCCTCGACGGCTGCTACATACTCTCCCGCCTCGTCGGCCTCCAACTCGGAGCACAACCCATGGACGATGCGCTGGGTACTGCAAATGCAGGCGTCCTGTCAGCAAGCAGGGCCGAGGCGCTGGGGACTGCAAATGCAGGCGCCCTGTCAGCGGAAAGGGCCGAGGCGCTGGCCGTGGTCCGTGATGTGTTCTACCTTGCAGAGAACCAGATACCTTTTTTTGTCCTTGCGAAGATTGGGGAGCTAACAGGTTTGGACCGCAACGATCGTGTGATTGCAGACATTGCTAAGTATGCTCTCGATCTCATGAGGATACAGAAGTACGCGGAGGCAGCGCCGGCCGTGGTGCCGACGGATCCAGGCAATCTTCTCCATCTTCTTCATATGCACTTGAAGCCTGTGGCACCGTCGGCGTCTTCTGCTGCAACGGTCAGCGGCGCCAAGCGCGTCACCGTGCGCCGGTGGCGCTCAGCGACAGAGTACTACTTCGCCGGGGTGATGTTCAAGCGTCGAGACATGAGCGAGGGGGGGCCCACACGGTGCATCCTCGACGTGAAGCTGAGCAGCAGCAGTGGCACGCTGGAGGTCCCCTGCTTGGACATCGACGCCGAGACATGGCGCCTGCTGCGCAACTTGATGGAGCTGGAGCAGCGGAACCGGGAGACGGTGGGGAGCCACGTCACAGCGTACTGTGTGTTCATGTCCCAGGTGGCTTGCACCACAAAGGACGTGGAGCTGTTGACGAAGAGAGGCATCATCGTGCATGGCCATGGCAACAATGATGAGGTGGCCAAATGCTTCGCCGACCTCTGCAAGGGTATTATGTTTGACCCTAACGACGCCCATCACAACTATCTGCGGGAGACATGCTGCAAGCTGGAGAAGCGTTTCCTGAGCAACCCGCGGAGGTGGATGGCGTGGCTGAGGCAGAAGTATTTCAACAACCCATGGCTTGCCGTCGGGCTCCTAGCGGCTGTCATTGGACTAGTTTGTAGTTTCGTTCAGGCGGTCTACTCTGTTTTGAGTTACAAACAGGGATGAAATTAGCAATCTGTACATCATGTTCTATACAGGCTATGGACTTGGATAAAACTACTATTGTGTGTGGTAACAGGTTCACCAGACAGTCATGCGTGTCAGGGACGTAATCCTACAGGGGATTTTTCTTGTTTTTACATCATGTTTTGCTAGTAACAGTAAGGATTGCAAAATAGAAATATCCTATATTAAGGCTTGTTATATGTATTTTTATTCGGATGGGCGGTCCAATACTAGGACCAGAATGTGTGTGGTATATAAATAGCACACAGTGGTCTATGATGGTTGTATGTGAAGTGTCACGCCGATAGGATCCATGTTTGATCTGGTGCGCATCGATCGCACATGATTTTCAACAAAATCTCTTCTACAATGTGACACACATGATTTTCAACAAAATAATATCAAAAACATTCTCACTGTGAGCATCCAGCATGCGCCGTGTGGCATAGCTGGTTGGCCGCCCTTTTATTCGGCCTTAAGAGTTAAACTAGTGATTGCGGGAGCACCCATGGCGTGCCGCCTGAGCGGAAGCTGGATGGTCCGAGGTAGGACGTGCCCCTTTCACTGTCCCCTTTGTACTGATCAGTGTGCTCTATGTATCATGTCATATTGGTGTGAAGAAACTCACATTTTCTAATAGACCAAACCAGCAGAAATGGAACACATCTAGCTAAGAGAGTCACATTACAGATATTAACAGGTGCATGTAGTCACCGGAAATCTTAGAGGTTACAGGGCGATGGCATAGATGCATGCTAGCTTTTCAAAAGCAACGGATGGCAGCATCCAAAAGCAGAGGCAAGGTTCATCACGTCATAAAGCTGGCTTAGAAGTTCGTAGAGAGATAAATTATAATACAGGGATCGGCGCGCTCCGCCGCGCCGGGTGATAGGCATGTAATTTGTAGGCGATTTTAAGTGGGCTTGGCCTATGTAGTGTCCTTGATGGGGTAAAGCCCATGTATCTGCATGGACTAACTTCTACTCCCTTGGATCCATTGAACTAAAACCATGACACTTATTATGAAACAAAGGGAGAATTTTTTTTCCTATGACATGCTAAGTTCTGCGCAAATTCAAGGCATCGCTCATTGTGGTTGTTTCTTTCCGTTTATTTCAAATTTAAAATATGTGGCCATTTTTTCAAGTTCATGAATATTCTCAACTTTTGTGCACGTTATCAAAATTAGGATGGAACCGGCAGAATAAAAAGAAAGAAAAAATCAGAAGAAAAAAACCATTCATGCCTGCTCGTGGGGGACTCGCGCATGCGGTCTCTCACGCTGGGCTAGATCCATGTAGGTGAGACACGTGAGTGACGTGATCCTTATGCCCCTTGATTAGCACTACATATCACCAATGCCGATATGTGGTTTGAGGTGGTAGCGCGTGGGGAGGGGGGGCACGTGGTGGTTCCGTGCTGTCTGGGGTATTGGTGTGTGCATTTGTCGATGTTGCATGAAGTTTTATATTGTGCTACGGGACGGTGATACCTTTGGCGCTGGCAAGTTGCATAATGGTGGCCTCGGTAAGCCTAGTGTTTCGTAGTGATGCATCTTCCCATGTGTATCCCCTGTTAGTATTGGGGTGATTTGAGTTCATATATTTCAAGATTCAGTGGAATTTAGCTGCATGTACTAATCAATATAGCTTTACTTGCTTGTTTGGGTGCAGAGGTGTATGACCTACACATTGAAGAATTTCATTATCGTGCAAGCTCACTCTGGTACTACCATGTTCACTTGTTAATTTGTACTTTTCTTAAATATTTGGTGCTCCAGGCCCTCGAGTACTTATTTTGATTACATCATGTCAAATATATTGAACTATGATGATTTGGTTGCAGTATTGCATTGCTGGTGTTTCATGCCATATTCACCATGTCCCGCTCACATGCCTTATGATTGAGTAACTTTGATTTGTATTTCTACCACTGCCCTATCGAAGTAAACTATTTGTTTTTTCAATGGCTAAAGTACTATCTCCTGGTATTCTAGAATTTTATTAGCTTCATGGACCTTTACTCTAACATGTTGTAATTCCAACAAAGTGCCTCACATAAGTTACTTTGTGGTGTACTTTATCTTGCAAGCCTGAAGCTTTGTTGTCGGTTCTCATGTCTTAAGTTTGAAATGTTTCAAACTCCTCTGTGTCCCCAGCCTAGACTACATCTATATGCACCTTATTAGTGAGAAATACATTGGTCATATAAATATCTTAGGAACTATATCTTCCTCCATATGTTCTTGCCAGCATTAAATGTTGCAAGTACAGGTTAGAATGCAGAATTGTGATATTATGTTGGGATCACTCTTTAGATTTCAGCTTTGCATCTTTCCAGGTTTAACAGTTGGTTTACATTGATACTGTAAAGCAAGTACCAAATTGAGTGCATAGTGTGCAATTTGTCTTTAGTAATCTAGTAGCACATAAGCATCAGACCATATGTTTTCTTATAAGCAAACTATATTGATGGTTGCAAAATAAGTTAAAATATACTAGTGCTACCTTGATTTTTATATTGCTTGCCGTTTATTTTCGTTTGATGTTTTATATGCTTCTGATGCATGATCCTTCTAATGCTAGCTGATTTGTTTCTTGGAATTTGGAAGAGGAAGACGATAAAGCGTGGTGGTTATCTATCAATATGCCTTGTGTTCTGGTTTTACTTCATAGCTAGTTACATTGTATTATGTACTGGTCAGCATATCTGGTTGTATGAACACTATATAAAGACTGTAATAGGCTAATTTTGGCTATCATTTCAAGTATATAGTTCTGTTTCATTTGAAATATTTATCATCTGTGTACTGTGAAAAATGTGAGAAATAGAAAGTTGATGAGTTGGACCAACTTATTGATAGAGGACAAGGCCCAAAACGTAAATAGACTGCAAACAGGCTGAGGCCCAAAAGAGAAGTCAGTTGTAAAATGGTTGAGGCCAGGAAAAGAAATGGAAAGAAAAAGTTCTATGTCCTAGAAACCAAAAGGCCAAATTGTTGGGCTTGGCCCATGTAGCTGATCAAAATCGATACGAAAATAAATAATAAATGTGCTGAATTACTCGGCTCAGCCCATGTAGACACCGAATTGGACCGGGCTGATTATTATCAACGACCAATTCAATTGGTCGCAATTTTGCCACGTTGGATCTGACGTGGCCTGGACACACAACCAGTGACCAAAATAATTGGGCGTTGAACCAACGACCTTTTATTTTGGTCGTTACCTTCTACGACCATATCACAAGGAAGGTCGTTAAGTTTCATTAAAGACGGCCAACTTTTGATCAACTGTTTTTGGTCACAAAAAGGTCGCAAATGAAAAACAATGACCATTCGATGACCAATATTGATGGTCACAAGTTATCATATTTCTTGTAGTGCCAGTCGGCACAAGTGCCGGTTGTTCCGGAGTGATCAACTTCGGAATTACCTATAATTTTTCGTGAATCATTGTATCACTTTTTTTGAAGTTATTTTTTCTTAAGAAATACCTAAAATTTTATTCATACTTGTAGCAATTACAGGTACACTAGTTTGGATCTAAGATCAAAGGTCTAGGAAAATACATAGTAACTCGTATGGCTAAGAATTACCATGAAATCTCTTGAAAACAGCTTCGTGGTATCAAACACTCCTAGAAGAAATATTCCAAAGACTTTGGTAAAGAGACAACAACTAGACCAGAGCAACGATGTGGTCACTCTTTCACCCGCACGAACATTACCAATAATGTTTTTGTATACTGCCTTGAGTCGCCCATCCAAACCGATTGGAAGTCTTGGTCGATGAACGTACTTGGACCGGCATGATCCCCTAGAAGTGCAGGCCATTGAATCACAATATGTTCAACATGGTGTCGATGAAAGATTTCAACTCCACAAAAAATCAAACCAAAAAAAAAGCTTGACACACTAACATAAACTCATTGAGGATAGACTCTAACATGGCACCAACAAAAAGAACGAGAGTAAGTTTATTCTCACAAAATACGATGATCACAAGATGTTTACGAAGAGCATACGACTCTTGAAGATACAAAGTCCCACCACCTCTCAGCACCGAATAGGCACTCCTCAGCCCGCACTCTCTTGCCAATGTATCTATGTCACTGCACTTAAGTTTTCTTGAGGCAAATAAAACTAGACTTAAATGGGCAAGTCTGAAGTAGACCTCACCTCCCCTCAAAAAAGAAGAAGAGGTAGAGCTCACCTACAAGCGTGAAGGGAGTGAGCTGCCCATTTAACTCTCGTTTATCTAGTTTTCCTGCTCAGGTGATTTGGGCGCCTTCAGGGCAGTTTCTTTTCGTTTGATGACCGCTTTTTGGTCCACTTTATTGGTATGTGAACGACATTTTTCTCTTTGATTTTTTCTAGTTTAAAAAAAATAGTTCATCATGCACTAAAAAATATTCATCACGTATTATAAAATTATTTATCATATACTCCCTCCCTAAAGAAATAGAAGAGCGTTTAGATCACTAAAGGAGTAATCTAAACGCTCTTATATTTCTTTACGGAGGGAGTACTTCAGAAATATTTATCATGTATTTTAAAATGTTTATTCAAGGTATTTAAAAAAGTTCACCACATATGTAAAATATATCATTTTCAAATGGTATTTGTGTATTTAACAAATGTTCAAAATGTAATTCAAAAAATGTTCACCATGCACTAAAAAAGTGTTTAACGTGAATTGAAAAATGTTCATCAAGTAGTTTAAAAAATTCATCATGTACCAAAAATTTACATCATGTATGTTAAAAAAGATAACCGTGTATTAAAAACGTGTTCATCAAGTATTAGAAAATGTTTATCGTGTACCAAAAATGTACATTGTGTATGTTAAAAAATCATAACGTGTATTAAAAACATGTTCATCAGGTATTAGAAAATGTTAATTGTATATTAAAAATTATGCATCATATAATATAAATTGGTTACCGTGTATTAAAAAATGTTCAATCACGCACTAAAATTTTAGACATATATTTACACTGTTACTATTTTATAAGAAAGATACACAAAATGAATTTCAGATTTTTCATAAACATTTTTTAACATTCCAAGAACATGTTTTCAATATGTGCTGAAATTTGTAAATACATGATGGCTATTTTGTTTTAAACACAGTGAACAAATTTAAAATATGCCATCAACACATTTTGCAATTCTATTTTTCTAAATAAAAAATTGCCATGAATATTAAAATAAATGTTCATAGGCATTTAAATAAATGTTGACACGTTGCAATAAAAATGTTCACACACCGGAAGAAAAAATGCTCACGAATATTAAAACAAATGCTCACTCATTGCAACAAAAAATGTCAATGATGAACGAATTTTAAATATACCCTGAGCAAATTTAAAATAAAAATGCTTCACAGATATCCTCTATACTTAAGAGAGTGATCCGCATTAACTTATTTATCTCAACATCCAAGCATGTCACATCACCAAACAATTATGAATGGGATAAGACCCTCCTCAATATGAATCCATGCATGGAAAAAGATCGACCATCACATGCAACTATGCATGAGAAAATATTTTTCATTCTATTATTCTACTTATATGTTTATACATAATCAAATATAATATGCCTTAAGTATTTTAAATTTTGGTTCGTGTGTTATTAGTCCCAATATTTATATTCCACACAATCATCTCACTGAAATACATTGCAACTGATTCCCGCAGTAACGCGTGGGGTATCATCTAGTTAAAACAAAGGGTTGTATTTCAATGCATCCCCTTAATTAAATCAATGGTATAGATTAAAACGTATCCTTTTGAGTAAAAAAGGTTTTGTAATCAGTTCACGAGGATGATTGCTGAGGCAGGGACCTAAAGGTGATGCTCACCGTTGGCGGGAGAAACTAATTACATCGCCGGTAGTGGCAGTCGGTGATCAATGCAGCGGCACCAAATATCTGTTACTAGTACTAGTCAGCAACCCGTGCATTGGCACGGGCTAGTGATCTACACATTGATACAATTATCATATAGATCTTGTATCTAATTAGACCTTAAAATGTACTTTGCTAATAGAACTTACATACTCCCTTATCAAGGTTTCATTAGAAAAGAATTAGTAAAATAAAACTGTACGTATGCACACCATCATACAATCATTGTACATCCATTGTATAAATAACTCACACTGTATTTGTGTAGCTTTAATTTTCCAAGTTTGCCTCATACAGATGCCAAACTAATGAAATTAAGGAGGATGCAATCTCCTTGAAAAGGGACAATAACCAAGAAAAGTTATCACTTCATTTTGAATGATATTTCAGTTTTGTTAACAAAAATATGTTAGACAACTTGGATTTCATAGCTGGACAGCAAATCTGTGTTAAATTACAAAAGTAAAATCAAATTCGCAAAGATAGAAGTAACATTCCGATTTTAAAATTTAAAAGAGAGATGAATATATTTAGAATTATCGTGTTTTGGGAACAAATAAATGATCGATGTTTGATCTAAATAGTTATTTTTATGCATACATTTGATATTTCCGAAAGTTAGTTCCGTAAATTTGGTGAACGCTATCAACTGAACAATATATATAGAGACTTGGAAAACATCAGTTGACACAACACCTGTATCAGAATAATTTAATGATCGCATTGCTGCAAGATAACAGCAAAGTGTTCTGGGAATATTTAAAATCAATGACTTCTCTACACAAAGTAAACTACTCATCCATGTTATTTATTACTACTGTGTCGCCCTGTATACAGGACTGAAGTTAATATTCCATTAACAGTTCTTTTAATACATTTTTCTTTTAAAACATTAAATTGTTAGATCTTGTGAAAAGTGTGTTAGAAAGATTTTGGTCCTACTCCAGTTCATCCCGACAAATATATGGTGGACGACCTTGATTAAACAATAATCTGTGTGGAGAAAAAAAATGCATGGTATTTAAGCTACCTAACTTAATCTGAACCTTTTTTCACACAAAAAAAACTGAGTTCAAACCTCATGAATTATATTAATATCTGAGATAGTTCCATTACACGTACAAATGAAACAAACTGTTGACAATGGCTGTTTTGTATTTTCTCAAACGGCAATATATTAGGTTTGGCTGCTTCTAGTACTATTTTTACGCTAAATTACTATGTAGTAATTATGTAAAACGATATATTTTGGTCAAAAAATAAAACAATAAATTTTTAGTAAAGAAAACAACAAATCACGTGAAATAGATGCTTGTAGCATGACATCCATGATTTTGTAAACACACCACACGGAATATGAGTAGCACTACTTCTAAATCAGATCACAAAATAGCCACTTCTTTGTTATGACCATCGTTACTCAGCTATTTCCTGTAGTCTGCACTCTACAAAAGGTTTATATTATTTCCTTGTCTAAGGTCAGAGCTGAATAGTACAAACATATACTAATTTTCCCGCAAGAAAAAATACTTGTGAAATTTGGCATACCAAGCTATAAAAGTAGACATACGTTCAGACCAATTCAGTGAAGGGCTGCACCTTCAGTGAGACAGTTGAAACCTGTAAGATTACAGATGCATCCACATGAAGCATCTGCATAATGGCCACCACACGAACAGCTCAATGGATAAATATACCATCGTTATGTATGTGTGGCGTCTTGGTTGACCATGCTTCTACCGATCTTGAGCATCGACTTGACCACCATCATAAGTGCCAGCTATATTTGACCGATCTCATCGTCACCATGGCCATTTGCAAATGATGCGTGGTGGACTCCACAGACCCTCTACTGGAGCACTTCATCGCCATTTAGAACTTTAGGTCTGGCGTGGTCGATGGATGCAGCTTGTCTACGAATTTTGTGACGGCAGTTTGCAGCGAGATTGAAAGCCCTGTGAAAAGGAACATGATAGAAAGGATCAAAGGCTTATAGGAGAAACAGGGACGGCAGGAGAGAGGAGGCTGAAGTAGCATATCCGTTACAGTGGCAGGTGAGATAGAAGCACGGCAGCATGGCACCATCATTCTGATGTAGTTCCTGACTTCCTCTACTCTGCAGCCTCAGAAACAATGTTGCTGTACGTTCTGATTCAAAGTTCAAACTACCATGGATGAACCTTCTTCTCTGATGATTGGTCTGCGCAGCAGAATCAATTAGCCAAGGTTGTTCTGTACGTATGTGTTCAAATTATTAGAGCCAACTATGTGCAACGATCAATCAAGCAAATATTGAACCTGAAGTCGAGTACCAGTAGTAATGCACTAATGGAAATCAGCTTGCTTTGTTGACTCGTGGTCGTTGTGGACGAAAATACTTGTGGCATGACAATATCCTCCTAACTGTAACTGCACGCATCAACTAATTGTATCCGTTAATTACCAAGTATATTACAAATAGGTTTACACTGAACCTGGTTAAGAAGGAACAGGGCCATCTCCAGAAATTCGGGGCCCCGGGCGAAAACCAAAATGTGGCCCAAAATTTTAAACAGTTCACATAACAGAAGAATTATTATGCGTAAAGCATACTTTCATTTTAGTATATAATTGCAAGTCTGTTTTATTTGTACCTTGTTTAGGCATATATCAACAGTAATGCTACAGAGTTAAAAGGGATTGCAAAGCAGTTAACGGATCTCATGTTCTACCAAAAAGGAGCATCCGTCTAGTATTACTTGAAATAAAATCTACAATCATATCTTCATCGCAAAAAGGACCTTCACCGGCAATATTACCTTAATCAATTTCTGCATCATGAGCCTCAACCTCTGTTGCATTATCATCATGACCATCATCAACATTAACATCTGTAGTTTAATTTTCAGAATTATGTTGGGGGTCTTTCAACATTAACATCAAGGGAACCTGTTAGAGATTGAGCCTCAACTTTGAGTCTTTGTTTCTTCTTATGCTTTGCAGTACCAGATTCATACTTCCTAATTCTAGTAGACATGATGAAGATTCAGAAACAATACCTAACAAATTGTAAGTGATCATTGATCAAATAGAATCTAGTTATTAGTTTCTAATAGTAGCAAACACTAGATGAATAGATCATCCATATACAAAGAAAATGAACTGAAAATAGAACCTTGCACTGGGAGATTAAAACACGGTCTGTAGGGCCTACAACTACATGTTCCTCCATCCTGATTGAGGCCATGAACGGAACGACGGTACACGGCTGCTGCGTCTTCACGCAGCAAGAAGATCAGCCATAGGAATAGATCGGAGGTAACTGCGCTGGCGCCGGCACGACTGCTAGGGCCTTCGTCAATCTCCGATCGCCGATCGCCAGACCTAGACGGCAGTTTGCTGCCTGTTCATCTGCAATCGCTGAGTCAATTGCAGAAAACTACCACATTTGCGGCTAGGTGTGCGGAAAACCACCAAGTCGGTAATCCGTTGAAAAAAACACCGTGATTTCACTAAACTACTTGCAAAAAGCACTGATCGGGTGATTTGGCCCATTTGATCGCTTTCTGACAAGTGGGGCCAGATTGTAAGGAGGTGTCTTAGCAAAAATATTACATAGACACCCCTAGATCTTAAAATAGCACGCAATCAACCCCTCCTCCCGATCCCCTGCTCCCGATCCAATCGGGAGGAGGCAACCGCCGGGCGCCCTCGCAGCTGACCATGCCGCCCCCGCCGGCTCCCGCCGCCGCCGGAAGCCCGCCCACTGCCCTCTGTCCATGGCGCGGACGCCCTGAGCGCCGTGTGCAATCCAATCCCTCCCCATCTGGGCCAGAAACTTTTGCGGTGGCGACGGACCACATATCCAGCCCGCGGGGCTGGAGCTCGCCTCCGATGCTCCGGCGGCTTCGGCGAAGAGGTGTCGCGCGGTGAGGCGGACCTCGCCGGCGCGGACGGCTACGAACCGAAGGAGGCTGCCCGCGGAGAGCACGTCGACGATGGCGGCCTGGTAGGCGATGTGGAGCATCGAGGCGTCCACCATGGATGGATCTTGGAGGTCCACCGGCATGGTCTCTCCGACGAGAACCAACATGAATGGCGGCCGCCGCAGGGAGCTCGTCCCTGAGCCCACCTCGCCGCCGGGAGCCCGCCCCTGCAACCCTTCATCCCTTCCGTTTCCTTCCCGATGAATGCTGCCGCCCCATAACACAGGCGTCCATGGGAGGAGAGGAGGAGAGTGACGCAATAGACATATCCGACGCCGACGAGGGCATCACCGTGCGTACTGGATGGCAGGGCCAGTGCGCCGCGGTTGTGCACACCGGGGATCTAGTTGCGTTTTTTTGTAAATATCCAGGGGTGTGTGCTAATTTATTGCCAGTTAAGCTCCTTACAAGTTGGCCCCACTTGTCAGAAAGTCATCAAACATGCCAAATCACTCGATCAGTGCTTTCTGCAAAGAGTTTAGTGAAATCACGATGTTTTTTGCAACGGATTACCGACTTGGTGGTTTTCCGCAAACCTAGCCGCAAATGTGGTAGTTTTCTGCAATTGACTCGCAATCGCTGGGATTGAGTGATCTGTACCCAGTCTTCCGATCGTGCTATTGGGCCTCCAACCTTCTTTTCTGTAAGTCTGTTATTTGGGCCTCTAGCACTAGCAGCCCAGACCGCCATATGCATCAAAGACACCACGTAGTACTGCACGTTAGTTTTCTTAGCTAAAAAAACGTATGTTAGTTTTCTTTCCTTGTTTTTTAGCGATCTTTCAGCGGAAAGGAGGCATCATACGAAGGGTTTTTATCTCGATGGGGCCCCATGATTTCGGGGGCCCTGTGCGGTCGCTCACCTCGCTCCCCCTCATCGACGGGCCAGAGAAGGAACCGGAACCTGATTTTGGAGGGGCCATTGTTTGGTTGGAGCTAGAGTCCCACAATCATCCCTGTCATCAAACAATCAAGAAACTGCTTGAATCTATCCTGCTGAAAGCTCTTCCAGCCAATGGCAGCGGTGCTTGGAGTAGCCGAGGGTGGCCTGGGCATGGCGGGAGGAGCCTAATTAGCTCTACATCTTCACAAACCCTAGATCGAGGTATGGTGCAAAACATACATGGAGGTAACGCTTCCTGATCTGGATTGTACTTTGCTCGGGGCTTGGAAAGCGAAGGAATTATGAGGCCCTCCCGCTCAGCCGCATCAAGAAAGATGGATTGCAGCAAATGCATCACGATTGGGACGTCCTCATATTTGGCTAGATGCTTTTTAGGCAGATTATCGCATTGAGATTATAGAGGGACGGGAGTGGATGAAGAACGGCACATTGAGGCCGTGCGTGGATGCCTTGCTCGGGCAAGATCTGCAGAGGGCCGGAGTCCGCGAGGAATATGTTTCCCATGGAATTGAAGTTCACCGGGTGGGGGGTAGTGAGCCAGGACTCCTCTCTATGAGGTACCTCCTAATGTGACGGTTGTAAATCTCTAATCTGAAGATCAGATGGTCAATTTACTTTGTTTGCTAGGATTAACTTCCTTTTTGACGTGAGGCTTTCCTTTTATTTTGAGGGAACTGGTCGAGGATTTATTTATTTTGTATACCATTAATGTTTAACGTGTCAGATGCCTTTTTTGTGGGACGGGACCATCTCTGTTACGTAAGTTTTCCTTTTATCCTGGACGTAAATTCTACAATCCAATGTTGTAATTAATTTTGATGATGTGGATTAATGAGAGTACATGAAAGGTGCCTCCAATTAGTAAATAGAAGATAGAAGATTTTCTGCTATCTATCATTTTTGGGAGTGAGCTGTAGTTTCAAGATTTTCTTTTTTTTTCAGGGGGGGGGGGGGGCACCCCGGCCTCTGCATCAGAACAATGCATATGGCCAACTTATTATAAATAAAAAGTTTTTGTTGTAACAAGGTCTAAAAGTCTCCAACAGAAACAAAACGCTCACTCAGAGCCACAAATGCTAGGAAAACAACCTAGCCAAGACAAGGACGCCACAACCGGCCTACTAAAGCAAGATAGGTAAACTAATTGCCTATCCTATTACATGACCGCCACCCAAACCGGTTGAAGATATCCCGAGCTACCATCTCCCAGCGGATAGACCCAGTAACCAAATGCTCCCTGGCCTCCATCGGAGTGAGTAGCGATCACGAACGGATTAATGCCGTGGCTCGGAAGATAACCTGCACAAAATGAAATCGTGATATTCTGTTAAAAACCAAATCATTTCTGCAATTCCAGATAGTCCAGAGCAAAGCGCATACTCCCACACGAATATGTTTTGCTACATCAGGCTGAATCCCATTAAGCCATGTCCCAAATAACATGTTAACAGAATTCGGTGGATTAATATTGAAACCAATGTGGACGGTACGCCAAAGAACTTTGGCTAGCGGGCAATCAAAAAACAGGTGTTTGATTGTCTCATCCCGATCATAGAAACTACACCTAGTAGAGCCTGTCCAATTACGCTTTGTCAGGTTGTCCTTAGTTAAAATGACTTGTTTGTGGACAAACCACATGAACACTTTTATTTTCAAAGGAACTGACAGCCCAAACATGCTTGGAGGTAGGAATCAAGCTCGAGTTGATAACATCAATATACATTGATTTAACTGTGAATACTCCAGACCTAGTCAGCTTCCAGCGTAATTCATCTGGTTGCTGGGATAGCTGAACCTCCATCAGCTTCCTAACTAGACGGAGCCATTCTTCCCTGCGATTGCCCGTTAGCGACCGTCTAAACTGAATATTAAGGAGGATAGATTGAAATACCATTGCAACGAAAACCTCACGACGTTGAACAATACGATATAAAGACGGGTATTGAATGGCTAAGGGTGTCTCTCCGAGCCAAGTATCCTCCCAGAACCGTGTACTAGTACCGTAGCTGTAGTTTCAAGATGAATCATGTTGTGTAATGAACTAATGAAACAATGACTAGTGATGCGTCAGCGTGTATATAAATTGAAGTTTAGCGGGCCTCCCATCAGCGACAGTTAGATGTAATCTGATACTGAAAGCACGTACTATTCTTATTCCAAACTACTGGACGTAGCAAGATGGACCAGCTTAGCCTCGTTGCCAAGCACGAAAAGCAGCCAAGTAGCGGACGTGGAGTTATTGAGCCCGAGCTCAAATGAGCTCGTTATCTTGGGCGTTGGATAGCTCATCTAGATCTGTGCTATTGTTTTATACGTCCGCTGGAGAATTCGATAGAAAATGAGCACTGTGCGCGAATACGTACGTGGCAGAGATGGCTGGTGGGCCTTATTGTAACGTGCGTGCTGCCGTCCGTCAGTCGTGGAGGAGGTGGGCCGTGGACTAGATTCGGCGTTCCCATCTGATCCGTGGCCCAGGATTTCAGCTTTCCGTTTGGTGGGCTCGGGCACGAATTGAATGCATGGTCTAGTGTCTTCTTCCCCATAGCGGTGCTCTCATTCCGGAGCTGGCGGCTGGGGAATCGGGAGGAGCAGCGCCTGCGTCGACCATTCATGGAGTTCCTGATGCAGCCTATACGCGGGTACATCTATCTGTGCTTCTCGTCCCCGCAAGGTCTCCTTGCTAATCTCATTGACCTCGATCTGGAGTTTGACATAACATGTTTTGCCTTGTACTAGATCCACTTTTCTGGAGGAGATGGGAAAAAGTTTTGTACCGCTGTCTGTGGCCGCGGTGGTGCATGTGCCGACAGTGCCGCATGTGTAGAGATGGTGGTGGAGCATCCAGTGGTGGAGCAGGAGGTGGTCTGACAAGTGCGCACGGCCGCTAGCGGCGATGCGCATATTCTGGCAGCCAAGCCGTCGGCGGCGGTCAGGATGGACGGCTCGCCACCCTCGTCGGAGCTGTATACTGGGAAGATGAATCCTCGGGCGCCTGGATGGAATAAGAGGTTAGTTCTGGATTTTGGGCATTATCAGTAGCAGAGTAAATCTATTAGATATAATGATTTTGTCAGGAGGGAAACTGTACCATCTAGAACAAGCATCGAATTGGAGTGAAGGATTTTAGACTGAGTTTTTATTGGTATAAGCAGTATATTTACTAGCAATTTGGTATGAAGTATTTATATTGTTGGTTCGATTTACAGCAAGCTTTCATTTTGTGAGGGTGAGAAATCGTACCATTTAGAACAAGCATCAAATTGCAGTCAAGTATTTAGAATGAGTTTTCGTTGGTACAGCCATTGGATTTGAGAATCAAATTGGAACACTGGTGGAAAAAAGGCCTTTGGTCGCGGTTCGCAACTGCCATTAGTCGCGGTTGCGCAACCGCGACCGACCGGGCGCGACTAAAGGCCCCGCCCCTTTAGTCGCGGTTGCTTAAGAACCGCGACTAAAGGCCCGTCCACGTGGGCGCCAGGTGGCCGTCGGGGCGGAGGACCTTTAGTCGCGGTTCTTCTGGCCAACCGCGACTAAAGGCCGCCGCAGGTTTAGGGTTTTAGCCCCCCCCCCCCTAAACCTCCCCCCTTAAACCTGTTTTCTGTTTAATTTGTATTGTTTTATTTCTTTTGTGCTTTATTTTAATTTTGAAGGAGTTTCATATATTCTACGGTACTACATACATGCATATGAATGTACAATTTCAAATAAATTTGAAATTAGAACCAAAAAGAATTCAAGAGGAATATACAATATATATTCAATATCATCGGATGACCATATACAATTTTGAACAAGTTTCCATACATGATTTAATGCATATAAAGTTCTACGTCCTCGTAATAGTGTTCTCCTTTAGGATGGAGGACTTCCCTGCTGAACCATCCAGCTAGTTCCTCTTGAAGTGGTCGGAAGCGAGCTTCTGGACTAAGCATCCACCGGAGGTTATTCCTCTTAGCATTGGTATCACTCGGAACCCGCTCAGAGGTGTATCTCCGGATCATCTCACAGACATAGTATCCACATAGATTGGTCTCCGGTGGCTGAATATCCCCAGCATTCTTAGCCTTTAACATTTTGAA
>NC_041384.1:728483416-728483667 GCF_002162155.2 Triticum dicoccoides | reverse complement strand
GGGGAAGTGGCCGGTCCGGCGAGCGCGCAACCGGGACGTGCGGGAGCCGCGACGCGGCGCCGCCATGCAGAGGCGGGCGCGGCGACGGGACGGGCCGGCGGGCGCAGCGTTCGGAGGGGGCCGGGGAGACGGCCGGACGGGGCCCGATGGGGAGCTCACCAAGGAGAGGGCGGCGATGCGCGGGGAGGACCGACGAAGGAGAGGCGGGGACGGGCAGTCCGGCGCGACGGGGGCGAGGGCGACGGCGGGCG
>NC_041384.1:728482370-728483130 GCF_002162155.2 Triticum dicoccoides | reverse complement strand
GGGCAGGGCACGGGCGGAGGCGGCGGGCAGGGCTTCGGCGTCGGCGTCGGCGTCGGGGCAGGGCTTCGGCGTCGGCGTCGGCGTCGGGGCAGCGCTTCGGCGTCGAGAGAGAGCAGAATGGGAAGTGGCAAAACTGCTAAGTGCAGTATTTATGGACGCACCTTTAGTCGCGATTGGAGAGGCGGACCGCGACTAAAGGTTACCCTTTAGTCGCGGCCCGCCACCCCAACCGCGACTAAAGGTATCCTTTAGTCGCGGTCCGCCTCCCCAACCGCGACTAAAGGGCTGTGCTAGAACTGGCGCGGTGCGGTGGGATGTTTAGTCCCACCTCGCTAGCCGAGAGGCTTCGACAGTGGTTTATAAGCGCGGCTGCGCTTACCACTTCGAGCTCCTCTCAAATGCAGGCTTACGGGCCTATTCTGTCACTGTGTGCCTGTGGGCCTACTGGGCCTTCTACGGGCCTGAATCCTGGCCCTTTAATGGGTTTCTAGTCGTATTCAGGCCGTGGTGGCCCAGTAGGTGGCATATTTTCTTTTTTTCTTCCTTTTTTCCTTTTTCCTTTTTTCTTCTGTTTTTTTCTTATGTTTTTCTTCTGTTTGTTTTTTTCTTCTGTTTTTCCTTTTTTCTTCTGTTTTTTTCTTCTGTTTTTTTCTTTCTTTTTCTTCTGTTTTTTTCTTCTGTTTTTTTCTTCCTTTTTTCCTTTTTCCTTTTTTCTTCTGTTTTTTTCTTATGTTTTTCTTCTGTTTGTTTTTTTCTTCTG
>NC_041384.1:728479676-728480676 GCF_002162155.2 Triticum dicoccoides | reverse complement strand
AAAATCTCTTCGACTAGGTGAACCAGGAGGTGCGTCATAATATTGAAGAAGGATGGCGGGAACACCAACTCGAAACTGACAAGACATTGGATCACATCGTTCTGTAACCGTGGTAGAACTTCTGGATTGATTACCTTCTGAGAGATTGCATTGAGGAATGCACATAGCTTCACAATGGCTACTCGAACATTTTCCGGCAGGAGCCCCCTCAAAGCAATCGGAAGCAATTGCGTCATAATCACGTGGCAGTCGTGAGACTTCAGGTTTTGGAACTTTTTCTCCGCCATGTTTATTATTCCCTTTATATTGGACGAGAATCCAGACGGGACCTTCATACTGCTCAGGCATTCAAAAAAGATGACCTTCTCTTCTTTGGTCAGAGCGTAGCTGGCACGACCTTGAAACCATTCCGGATGCCGGTCATCAGGGTCTTTCAAACGTTGCTGCTCCTGCCGTGCTTCCTTTGTATCATTTGTCTTCCCATACACGCCCAAGAAGCTTAGGAGGTTCACGCAAATATTCTTCGTAACGTGCATCACGTTGATTGCAAAGCGGACATCTAGGACTTTCCAATATTCTAGCTCCCAGAATATAGATTTCTTCTTCCACATGGCTGCGTGCCCGTCAGCTCCCTTCGGAACTGATTGTCCGCCAGGACCCTTTCCAAAGATGACTTTCAAATCCTTGACCATATCAAATACCTCAGCACCAGTGCGTTCCGCAGGCTTCGGCCGGTGATCTGCCTTGCCGTTGTAATGCTTGCCTTTCTTTCTTACTGGATGAATTTTCGGAAGAAATCGACGATGCCCAAGGTACACGTTCTTCTTACAATTTGGCAAATGTACACTTTCAGTCTCATGTAAGCAGTGCGTGCATGCATTGTATCCCTTATTTGACAGTCCCGAAAGGTTACTAAGAGCAGGCCAATCGTTGATGGTTACGAAAAGCAACGCTCGTAGGTCAAATTCCTCTTGTTTGTGCTCATCCCACACACGGACAC
>NC_041384.1:728466632-728474460 GCF_002162155.2 Triticum dicoccoides | reverse complement strand
GACTAAAGGCCTTTGGGCACCTTTAGTCGCGGTTGGCCTGGCCAACCGCGACTAAAGCCCGCGAGCGCCCTGGGCCCAGGCATTTGGTCGCGGTTCATCTGCCGAACCGCGACTGAAGACTTCATTAGTCGCGGTTCCTACAGTTTCGCGACTAATGAGGCTGGACGGAAGCCTCTTTTTCTACTAGTGGAAATAAAGTATTCGTAATCTTGCTTCAGTTTACATGCATTTTGAAATATATCAGTGGGTGCATGGTTAGTGAATCCTGGTCAGTAAATTAGGAAGGTGGCTTTGTTTGTAGGTTGAGGATTGGAGCTGCTGCACCGAGCAGGCCGCCTTGTCCAAACCACATCAGTGCGTTCGAGAAGGCTGTGCGGAGTTTTGCTGAGAACCCAACCGATAATGTTATCACACAAGTTATCGGCACAATATTCGACTCGGTGGGTGAGGTGTATGACTTCCACAATTTGTACTCGTGGGAGAAGGGCTTTGGCATTCATTATGGGAAGAGCAGGCTAAATGTGAAGAGGACCAAATGCATGCAGGAAATAGTTTGTGGTTGCTCGATAAGTGTGAGAAAATTTATTTTTTGTGCTGGGACATACAATTCATATTCGTGTCCTGTGTGTGGAGTCGACAAAAGTACTGAATTTTCCTGAAAAAACATTTCACAGGGCAAGGCTGGTGTCGAGAACACAAGGTCTTGTTGTTGCGAGTGCCCTGCTCTAATAAGGCTGCTACGGGCAGAAAACAACGGATGGTACATTGCAGAGCATAGAGATACTCACAACCACTCGCCGTCAACTAATTTCGGTGAGACAATCCACTGGCCCTCACACAAGCACATATAGGTGTGTACACGAGAGATCTTGTGAAACAGTTAATGTAGAACAATGTGAACTTGGCAAAGGTGTACAGTATCATCCAGGCTTTCTTTGGCTCAATGGAAAATGTTCCGCTCACGAAGAGGTCGTTGCGTAATCTATGTGGGAAGATAAACAAAGACCATGCAGAAGATGGTGTGAAGAAGACAATGGATGTGTGTGCGGAGATAGGAGCTAAAGATCCACACTTCACATACAGGGTTCAGTCTGACAATGAGGGCAGGATTAAGAATCTGATGTGGACAAATGGGAGCAGCAGGCTACAGTACTCATTTTTTGGGGATGTCATAACATTTGACGCGACTTACTGCACTAATCTGTATGACATGCCTTTTGGCCCGTTTGTAGGGTGAACAATCACTTTCAAAGTGTGATACAGGCCTGCGTGCTCGTGCGTGATGAAATACCATAGTTTTGTGTGGGATTTCTCAGAATTCCTTAGAATGATGGGTGAATCTCCACCAGTGACCATACTGATAGGTAAGTTTATATAATTTTTTGGGAAGTACTCAATCGCTTAGAGCTGGTATTTTAGATATGAATACATATTTAGAAGAACTATGTGGTGATGAATTTTTTCCCTTCGCATGTGCAGACCAGAACCGGGCTATGGAGCTAGCTATCAAGAAGGTTTTGCCGGACGCAACACACCAGTGGTGCAAATGGCATGTTCTGAAGAAAGCGAAAGATTCATTGGGTAGTCTGTACACGAAAAAAAATTCAGAGCTGAATTTTAAGGTGATAAATCACATGCTAATAGAAGATGAATTTGGGAATATTGAGAGATGTTGCTGGATAAATACAAGCTCAGGGCTCATCCCTACATGATAGACCTGTTTGAGATTTGTAAGAAATGGGTGAAGCCTTATTTTAAGGGAGTTATTTGTGCAAAAATGACCAGCACACAGAAGTGAGAGTGCGAACTATATGCTGAAGAATTATGTGCCTCATGGTTGCCCAATGCACATGTTTGTTCAGAAATACATGAGGCTCCAGTTTGACTGGGAGTCGGAGGAGAACTACGAAGAAAAACAAACGCGAATTGTAAGCATTTTTTGGGAATGTCCTATGTATTTCAAGCCATCGTCAGATCATGTGCTTAAAAAATAATTAATCATTACGATGCTTGTGTAATATTTGTGCAGGGGAGGCCGGTCATGAGAGCAAAACCTTGCTGTGGAAAGGCATGCCCGCAAGATATATACAAGAGACATGTTTGAACAGTTTGGGCATATATTGTACGAGTGTGGTGTTTATCAGGTTGAAGGGATTGAAAAATACAAGACATATGTTGGAATCCACAGCGAGGCAGAGAAGAGAGAGAAATGGTGCAGGCTGTCATACAAGGTTACTATGCTTGATGGGGGCGAAGAATTCAACTGCGAGTGTGGATAGTTTGCACACATGGGTTTGATTTGCAGCCATGTGCTGAAGGTTAGTGGTCGACCATTTCTCCTGAATTGTTTTAGCCAGAAATCATGCTAAATCCGACTGCAAGTATTCATGATGCATGAAGACCTACCGGATTGCTATGTCCTGATTCACGGTGTTTTCTTTTTCTTTTTGCAGGTGTTAGATTTCATTCGGGCCGAAGAAATACCAGGAAAACATATCGTGAAGAGATGGACGAAGGATGCTAGAGATATACTACCTTCCCACCTAGTCCAATACCAAAAGGATAGCATGAAGAACAACCCATTTTCGTACAGACACTTCATGATGCAACCCATGCGATGGAACTAGTGAGACTAGGAGACACTAGTGTGGATGCATTCAACGGATTGATGGAGGGGGTGTGCCGCTTGCTGCATCTGTGGATGCAACCCATGCGATGGTTCCAGCCAGCAGCAGTGCCGTATGCTGGCTATCGGAGGAGCAGCAGTGCATCTGTGGCTGCACGCTTACATGCGCCGGTTGGATCTCCGCGTGGCTGCCGTCCATGAAATCCTGCTCGCGCCTGGATCTACGCTGAAGTGGAGCGGATGTGTGCACGGCTAGAGAGTGGTGCAACACCTATGGTTGAGTGAAGCCGGCTCGGGTCAGCTCCAGCAGGTAGGTGTCCGTCGATCTCAAGAACGGGCACAGCCCAGCCTACGCATAGTGTAGTGATTCCTAAGAAAAATGTATGTGGCTCAAGAAACTGATTTGTGCAGAGAACTGCTTACATCTTTCCTGACGCACTTGTAGAACCGTTCTCCCGCTCGGGAAACGAAGGTCACCACCTTGTGACGGCATACTAGGCAAGAGATCAGCAAGAGCTTGCCATCTTCTCCGATATGATTCTTCCAAGCGATGATGAAGAAGATAAAGCAATTGGGCAGTCTGTAGAGTCTTGTACTGGAAGAAGGTGGGAGGTAGGTGCGGGTCCTGTAGACGTCGGCCGTTTAGCAGAAAATGTCTGAGCCGTAGCCCAAGATTTGCCGTTCCCATCTGAGCCGGTGTTGTGGTGATGACGGCCGTTGCATTGAACGCGACAGCTGGATGGGCCACGACGTGGGAAAAAGGAGTGCATGCATGTCCATATACGGACTGGAATACCCGATGCGATGGGAATCTCGACAAATGCTGACGGCTATGATATCGAGTCCATCTGAGCTCGAGCTCAGAATAGGACTTTCGCCAAGTAGCTAGCTATAGTACTCCTTTCTCCGTTGGCCAGTGCTGCCTCTAGGCCTGATGCCGATGCAGGCAGGGAATCAAACGTGCGCAAGCAGGTCACGCCAAACCATTCTTCCTTTCTTGTAGCCACTCAACCTTGCGCGCTATCAAGCGGGAATCCTACTAGCTTTCACTTTTCAGAAAGATGCGCGGGGGAATATACACACCTTCACCTCAGTGCTTGACTTGACTCTAGCTCATATCATATGTCGATTCCTTTTTGCAAAGTGTGTCTCAATTATATCAGCCTTTGAGCAGCTTCCTGGGTAATCTAACAGATCCTGCCTGCGCGTGAATCTTCTATTCTTATCCTTAACGAAATGTAAAGTAGGAGAGGAAGGGTTACATATACAGATGCTAGCCAGGCTACCAACTCTGAAACAAAGCGTGAACTGAACGTTGAGGGGGCAACAGAACTCAAGTTCAGGAGCGCAAGAGCTACTGCTACTCTGCTAGGCGGCAGAGTAATTAAGGGAGTCAATTGGCTTACTACGCGTGGACAAGCAAATGGAGCAGCAAGGTGCCAAGAAAACTTATCCTCCCGTCTGTTCAATTTATTCATGTAGAAGTACGTGCGCTCTGCTTGCTGACTGGTCGGCTTTCATTGAAGGTCAATCTAGCGGTTCTGCCGATTCCTACGTTATAGAGATGGCTCAGCTGGACAATGAGCTCAGTGGGAAACTAGACGCCGTCAACTCATCCCAGATGCAGGTCGGGGGCGGGCGCTCTTCTTGTCCCATTATCGTCGCTAAGGTCCGCGACCTCACGCGCAACGTCGACTGCAGCGAGTACGATCCCGACCACGTCGCCATCGGCCCGTACAACTACCCTCGCCCCCACCTGGCCACCTCGCCATGGAGCTCGACAAGCTGACGAGTCTTCACAAGGTACTCTCGGCTGCAAGAGCCACGAGACCCGGCATGACGGTGAGCGTCTACATCGACGAGCTCAGATGCCTCGAAGAATCAGTGAGGAACTGCTACGCCAATACATTTGATGACATGCCGAGTGATCAGTTTGTGCGCATGCTCCTCCTCGACGGCTGCTACATACTCTCCCGTCTCGTTGGCTTCTAAGCACAGCCCGCAGATGATGCGTCGGTGACTGTACATGTCGGCGTCCCATCAGCGAACGGGGCGGAGGCCTTGGCGGTGGTCCGTGTTAAATTGTAAAGTTACATGTACTTGTATTGTGTGTGATGGCTGTTGTAACTAGGTCCTAGTCTCACGCCTGTAACTCCCACTCACGCCATCCACTCCCTGCATGTAGGGATCTGTCAGCGCCACGACTAGCATAGCAAGCAGAGCAAAGGAGCCGCTGCCATGACAACAGAAGACCAGAGCACTAACATGGCAGCGGGGCCGGCCCAAGACGGCTACGTGGCAAGAAGGGTGTCCAGCAGGCCCAAGCGAATCATTCAGCCCAACAGAATGTTCGTCGGGCCCGGACGGACCCGCTGACCGCGTCGCCACCCGCTACTTAGTTCAGAAACATCGATTGGATTGGCATCCAGAAGGATCAGGCAAAGAACAGCGGCTCTCTTCCTCACCTACTTTCCTCTCCCCTTCCTTACCCACAAGAACACCACCGATGTATGAACTGGGTTGAATCCCTGAGAGTGTAATAGATCAATTCGATACCTTAACATCCTGGTATCAGAGACCACCACCACCACCTATCTCTGCCGCGACATCCTGGAAACTCGTCAACGCATCCACGCTCGGCAAGTCCTCCTCGCCGCCATGGATCCGGCGCTCAAGGAGTACCTCGACAAGCTCCATCAGGACGCGAAGAGCGACTCCGCAAGCGTCCTCAAGCAGCTGCAGGCGCAGACGTTGCAGACCGAAGATCTCCTCCGTTGGAAACCTGATCTAGAAGCCCGCTTCACCAAGCTGGAGAACACTGTCGCCCTGCTGTAGGCGACCCCTTCCTGGCTGGCCGCACCGCCTTCGTCGAGTGGAGCGACGACCCAAGTCCCTCCGCAACCGCTGCTTCAAGCACGAGGACTACTCCACGGGCCTAGTGGCCACGGCGACGTTGATCTCACCGGGGGGCTCCCGTCGGTGACCATCAAGTCATCGGCGGCACTCCCGGTCACGGGTACGTCTCATCACCTGTCACTCGCCCCGCCAGAACCCATGTCTTCATCATTCCTCACCAATTTAGGGCAGAATCCCCCTCCCATGAGTTTTCCTTTGTTAACCGGAGAGAACCCGCAGCTCTGGAAAACGCTTTGTGAGCAATATTTCCAGATGTTCACCGTTCATGATGCATACCGCGTTCCTATGGCAATTTTGAACTTCTCGGGCCATGCGGGCATCTGGCTCCAGTCAGTTCAGAAGAAACTGATTGGACTAGATTGGGAATCGTTCACATCCCTGCTTTGCACCCGATTCGGGCGCGACAAACACCAGATGCTCATCCGTCAGTTTTACGCTATCAAGCAGCATACTACTGTCGCGGATTTCATCAAACAATTTGAATCGCTAATGAATCACCGCATTTCCTACTCTGAAAGTACTCACCCATATTTTTTCCTGACACGTTTTGTCAAGGGATTGCGACCGGACATCCGCGCGGTCACTAGTAGAAAAAGGGTCAAATGTGAAGCACATTAGTGCCGGTTTGAATTTGAGCCGACACTAATGTGACCATTAGTGCCGGTTCCAACAGCTAGGCGGGCGGACATCATTAGTACCGGTTCATGGGCAACCTTTAGTACCGATTCATGCCACGAACCGGTACTAATGAGGCCAGTGTGGCTGTGGTCAGGCTGGGCCCCCACGAAGACCTTTAGTACCGGTTCATCGCATGAACCGGTACTAGAGTTTCTTAGTAAGCTGATTTTTAGTCCCACCTCGCCAAGAGAGAGGCAGTATGAGCGGTTTATAAGCCGTGAGTGCAGAGACAATGACGAAGAGGCGCAATGCTCACTTGCACATTGCTTAGCTTCAAGCCTTTCGAAATAGCATAGATTGCACTGAGCTATGTGCAGTGCAGTCTACACTATTCCGAAAGGCTTGAAGCAAATTAACCAGCATTGCACCTCTTTTTTATTTTTAATAACTTATTTGAACTCCAGACTTCTTGTGTTCAGTATGCAGCATTCAAAGCGACGTCATCAATTTTCAACATGTTCTGACATCATTTGTTGTTTTTCAGTCATTTAGCTAATTGTTTAGAGAGCTAAATGACCGTGAAATTAAGAATCACTACAAAATGAACAGTGAAAATGTTGAAACTTCGCATGGTATCATCATTTTACCCGCATAGCATGTGCGAAAGAGTAGAGAGGGTCACGGTAAAAACTGGACGCACTTCGTGTACAAACTGGACAATCTCTTTTCGGAGTATCAGGGTTTCGGACGAGAACTCATCTGTTACACGGGCCCTTCAATGTTTTTTAAACTTATTTGAACTCCGGACTTCTTTTGTGTTCAATATGCAGCATTCAAAGCGACATCATCAATTTCCAACATGTTCTGACATCATTTGCTGTTTTCAGTTATTTACCTATAAAAATAAATGAATAGAAGAAAATAAATAAAGCAGAAAAGAAAAAAAACTATAGCAGAAAAGAAAAAACTATATAAAAAACTACTCAGAAATAAATAGAAGAAAATAAATATAGCAGAAAAGAAAAAAACTACTCAGAAATAAATAAAAGAAAAAATAAAGCAGAAAAGAAAAAAACTATATAAAAAAATTTGGGGCGCTGCCCTGTGGGCCTGCTAGACCACGGGCGTGCAATTTCAAGCCCACAAGGCCCAGCAGACTCACAGGGCAGAGCGCCGTAGTTAGGCCCAGAAGCCTGCTTTATATAGGAGTTCGAAAGGGCAGCCGCGGCTGGGTTTATAAACCAGTGTGGCTGCCCTTCGCCCGGCGAGGTGGGACTAAACTTTGTGCACCGCGGGTGGCAGTGCACAACCTTTAGTACCGGTTGGTGGCTCCAACCGGTACTAAAGGGTGGTCTTTAGTACCGGTTAGTGGCTCCAACCGGTACTAAAGGGTGCTCTTTCCGCCTCTTGGCCTAGCCAAAGTTGTCCTTTAGTACCGGTTTGTGGCTCCAACCGGTACTAAAGGCCTCTCCTATATATACAACACTTACGAAATTTTTAAGTTAGACCCTGTTCGTCTTCGTCGCCGCCCCCGCCCCGCCCCCGCCCCGTATCGCGCCCCGTCCCCGTCGCCATCGTCGCGTGCCCCGGTCGTCCCTGTCCCCGTCGTCGCGCGCGCCCCGGCCGTCCCCGTCGCCGTCGTCACGCGCGCCCCAACCGTCCCCGTCG
>NC_041384.1:728444414-728465964 GCF_002162155.2 Triticum dicoccoides | reverse complement strand
TGAATTAATAGAACTAGTAAGTGTTTAATGTTTCACCTATATATGAAGATATGTTAGATATTAATGTGAAATGTTAGATGAATTAGATATAAATTATATGTTATATATATATTTAATTTAGTTATATGAGATTTGATTATCTAATTAACATTTTATTATATAGAATTAGCTACCTTATTTTTAGTAAGAAAATTAATAGAACTAGTTTAGTTGAATTAGTTGAATTAATTAGTTGAACTAGTTAGTTGAATTAGTTGAGCTACTTTATTTAGGTATATTTTTCGTATGTGCTGAGTTGAATTAGTTCAATTAATTAGTTGAACTAGTTGAATTAACAGAATTAGTTGAATTAATAGAACTAATAAGTGTTTAATGTTTCGCCTATGAACATAGGAATGTCGTCTGATGACGAACACGATTTCATTATGTGCGAATACTGCGAAGACCAGCGCGGCCTGTGCGGCAGAAATTTTCTAGTTGATGATAGACGCTCCAACATCAAGCTGGATGAGAACTTCGAAGTGGATACAGTAAGTCACAACGACAAGTCTTTTTTCGTAATTAAGCATGACTTATGCTTCATTTGCTTCAACTTTTAATTTTAAATTTTCACTATTCTACTAGCGTATCCCCTGCCATGCAAGAATTTTTGTCTTGGATAAGATAGGTTTCAGTCATAAGGAAACTATGGAGGTAAAAAGAGTTTACTTGAAGACCGAGCATGGTTATACCTTCAACATCAAATTATACAATGCAGACACATACACCTATTTTGAGTGCAAAACTTGGCAAGCACTATGCAAGGCTTATGCATTTGAGCCTGATATGGTTATCACATTTGATATTCGTCCGGAAGATGATATTGAAGGTAATAGAGACATCTGAGTCGATGTGCAGACGCCTCTAGTTCTACCATTATGTGAGTTTATCAACCATATTTATGTCTTTGATATGAGATTATTTGAACCAATTGAATTAATAGATCTCAATTTATATTGACAGCTTATTTCCAATCAAGCAAACATGTCCGGCGCTTGGTAGACAGGACCGTCCACTGTCCCGGGGCTGAACTAAACTGCGAGGAGACAAGTGATTATGTTTCATGGCTTGAGGATCTTGATGATGTCAAGACAAATTTTTTCCTAGTACTCAAAACGTGCGACCAATAGTGTTCGTACTGAACTACGGTCATATATATTTAGGAATGATGGTAAGATTTCTACTATTTCTTCTCAGTGCATCTTTTGCATACATTATTTTTTTAAGCTAAACTTCATTGCTAAGTATGTTACTATACGATGTTCTTCAACAGGGACTCCCGATGAATGTTGTGCCTGATTGGATCGAGACTAAAGGTACCATGAATATTGTTAGCTTACGGCCAAGATATCCTACAATGCACTTTAGTGCATTCAGGATTTTTAATAGCGAGGAATGCTTAATAGTAAAAGACTGGAGCAAAATTATGAACGATCGCAGAGAAGTACTATGGGGCAGCAATCAGAAGCGCAACCCATGATTAGGAGACAGGTTCATCTGCATGCTCCAATATGATGAATCAGGAAAGCTATACATGTTCTATGCTAGTTTACCTGAGAGGGAGCAGCAGGAGTGATTAATTAGCTAGTTCATGCTCTTAGTACTTGTCCTCTCATGTCCGTGTTCTTCGTCCTGAACTTAATCTCAAAGAGTGATTTGCTTTTGTGGTGTTATGAACGCTTATAATATCATTACCATGTTGAACTCGATGATATCTTTGCTTCTGGTACAAGTGAATATTTCTTCTTTAAGCTAGTGTTGGTGGTGATTAGATAGCGGTAATGACTATATGATGATTAAGTAGTGGTAATGAGACGACTATTATATGATGATTTTTAGCTAGCTATGAAAACTGTTGTTGGTGATGATATATATGATGCAAGAGTTTTTATATTAATATGATGATGATGATGATGAGTTATTATATCATTTATGAAAGAAACCGCAGATTAGTTTCAACTGGATGGATTCTAGCTAAGTGATCAAGTATATGCCATATCCATATTACCTCGATCACTTAATTAGGTGATCAAGTATATATAAATATGGATATGACATATACTTGACGACTCAGCTAGGACCTACATGCATCCAGTCAAACTAATCTGCGCTACATTCACCTAATGATTTAACAACTCATTATAATGTAAAACAATCACTAAATTAAATTGAAAACACAAAATTAAAGTAAAAATAAAAAATAAAACCAAAACACACCCAAACATTTAGTACCGGTTGGTGTTACCAACCGGTACTAATGTCCTACGCGCCTACTGAGCTGGCTCGTGCCACGTGGTTGCCCTTTAGCACCGGTCCGTGCTGAAATGGTACTAAAGGGGGGGGCCTTTAGTGCCCACACTTTAGTGTCGGTTACCGAACCGGCACTAAAGGGCCTTAAGAACCGGTGCTATTGCCCGGTTCTGCACTAGTGGGTGGTGCTCGTGCAGCGACCATCGGACCTAGACACGGCTTGTTCGCTGGCCCTACTTCAGGAGGAAGTGGCCAACGGCGACTTGCCCTACAGACGCTTCTCCAACGCCAGCCCCGGGCCAAGCCACACGGCCAGATCAACTCCGCCCTCCTTCTTTAGTCGACCAGCAACACCTGCCGCTGGCTCTCAAGATAGGCGCGGGACCGATGCAGCTCGGGCCACGTCTGAAACAAGCAAGGTCATAGCACTGCGTCAGTTTCGACCAGCAAAGATGCTTTGCTTCAAATGCTACGAACGCTGGGGCAAGGACCATGTGTGCCCACCAACGGTACAAATGCATATCGTCGATGAACTGCTTGCCATGTTCAGCCTGGATGATCTAACTGGTGATTCCCCACCCGATTCGCCCATTTCTGAAGAAGAGAACCTGTGCACTATATCGCATCAGGCTGAAGACGGATCATCAGACCCCGGTGTCCTGCAACTGCAAGCATGGGTGCAAGGGCGCGAAATACTGTTGTTGGTGGACTCCAGCAGTTCAACATCTTTTGTTGACAGGACCCTAGCAGCCAAGCTTACTGGAGCTACTTCAATGCCGAGACCATGTCGTGTATGAGTTGCAGATGGAGCTACTATTCCATGCACTCGTTACATACCTACTTGTCAATGGATCACAGAAGGACACGAGTTCCAAACAGATTTCAAAATCCTCAAGCTGGAATCGTATGATGCTATCCTTGGTATGGACTGGCTCCGCAAGCACAGCCCTATGAACATCGATTGGATCGAGTAATACCTGACAGTCACTACACCTGAAGGGCAACTGAAACTATCTGTAATCTCTTCAGATCAGACACAATGCTCCGTCATATCAGCTCCAGAACTAGTCAAAGCTTGTAAACAAGGCTCAGTCGCCCATGTCGTCCACCTAAATTCACTGGATGGAAGCAGCAAACCTGACACACCAATACCAACTGAAGTTCTGCGCTTACTGGAACAGTTCACTGATGTTTTTGAAGATCCAAGATGCCTCCCCCCCTAACACGAATGTGATCATAGAATTCCCATGATGGTGGGAGCACAACCAGTCAACTTGCGGCCTTATAGATATAAGCCTGAACTCAAGACAGAAATTGAGCGACAGGTGCAAGAGCTACTCGATGCCGGCGTCATTCAAAAAAGCTCCAGTCCGTTCTCATCCCCAGCGCTGCTTGTCAAAAAGAAATACGGCACCTGGCGTCTCTGTGTCGATTATCGACGACTGAATTCCATGACAGTGGCCAGCAAGTACCCAATTCCCCTCATCGACGAGCTACTGGACGAGCTTGCGGGCGCCAAGTCGTTCTCCAAATTGGACCTGCGCGCGGGTTTTCATCAAATCAGAATGGCAGAAGGCGAAGAGTACAAAACAACATTTCAAACCCATTCCGGCCATTGGGAGTACCGCGTCATGCCTTTCGGGGTCACCAGAGGGCCAGCAACATTCAATGGTGCCATAAACACCAATCTCCGCCCTGTGAACCGTGTCTATGCTATCTCATTCTTCGATGACATTCTCATCTTCAACAAAACGCTGAAAGAGCACATTCAGCACATCTCGCAAGTACTGCAGTTGCTTCGAGCGCATCATTGGCAAGTGAAGCAATCCAAGTGCTCATTCGCACAGCGACAAATATCTTACCTTGGACACGTCATCAACGAACAGGGCGTTTCCACCGATCCCAGCAAGATTCAGACGATCGAGAACTGGCCAACACCCACTTGCGCCAAGGAGGTGCGTGGGTTCCTAGGACTGGCAGGGTACTACAAGAAGTTTGTTCAGCACTTTGGAATCATAGCACGACTGCTCTTCAATCTGCTTAAGAAAAATCATCAGTTTGTAAGGACCAGTGATACACAGCAAGCGTTCGACGCTCTGAAGCAGAAATTGATCACAACTCCTTTGCTGCAACTGCCAGATTTGAAGAAAACTTTCACCATCGATACAGACGCTTGCGCCTACGGAGTGGGTGCAGTTCTTTAGCAAGAAGGTCACCCCATAGCCTACATGAGAAAATCCCTCGGTCCCAGAAACAGAGGGTTGTCCACATACGAAAAAGAATGCATGGCGATTCTTATGGCCATAGAGCGGTGGCGCCCCTACCTACAGAATGAAGAGTTCATCATCCGGACAGATCAGCAAAGTCTGGTCCACCTCGATGACCAACAACTCTCCACCCCGTGGCAGCAGAAGGCATTCACCAAGCTCCTTGGTCTGTGCTACAAAATCTGCTATCGCCCAGGCGCTACAAACTCAGCTGCGGACGCGTTGTCGCGACGAGCACCTGATGCAACAGCGACAACAATTTCAGTCTGCAAACCAGTGTGGTTGGATGATATCGTAGCAAGCTATGAGAACAACCCACAAGTCAAGAAGATTATCAGTTATCTCGCGCGACGGCCGGACCCCAAGCAGCGTTTCTCCATGCGTGATGGCCTGCTGTATTTCAGAGACAGGCTTTGGTTGGGTGGTTCGCCCACCCTCCAACAACACATGCTCCAGGCCTTCCATGACAGTACAGTGGGTGGCCACTCCGGTGTGCCCGTTACCTATCGCCGCCTCCGTCACCTCTTCGCTTGGCCAAAGATGAAAGAGCACACCAAGCGGTACATCCAGTCCTGCTCAATCTGTCAGCAGGCCTAACCAGAGCGTGTGCGCTACCCTGGCTTGCTAGAACCACTTCCAATTCCTGACGGCGCATGGAAGGTGGTCACCATGGATTTCATCGACGGACTACCATCATCAGGGAAGTTCAACTGCATCCTCGTCGTAGTGGATAAGTTCACGCGCTATGCGCACTTCTTGGCCCTCAGTCACCCCTTCACGGATGCCAAAGTTGCTCACTCTTACCTGGAGAATGTTTACAAACTGCACGGGCTCCCTGAAGCTATCGTCTCTGACAGAGATCCAGTATTCACCAGCAGTTTTTGGCGCGAGCTGTTCAAGACAATTGGCACTGAACTCAACATGAGCACACCGTACCATCCACAAACTGACGGGCAGACGAAGCGCGTCAACCAATGCTTGGAAATATATCTCCGGTGCTTCACCCACGTCAACCCACACAAGTGGCATCGGTACTTGGCCCTTGCAGAGTTCTGGTACAACTCCAGCTTCCATTCTGCACTTGACACTTCCCCCTTCGTCGCGCTCTATGGTCACAAGCCTCGCCATTGAGGGATCGAAGCTGCTTCAACTTGCAAGATTTCGCAGCTCCAAGACTGGCTAGAAGAGCGAAAGCACATGTAGCAGGTCATCTCGGAGCACCTCCACCGCGCTCGCAATATCATGAAGACCCAGGTGGACAAGAAACACACGGAGCGCTCCTTCCAAGTGGGTGATTCTGTTTTTGTCAAGCTGCAACCTTACGTCCAAACAACAGTGGTACGCCGCTCCAACTACAAGCTCTCCTTCCTGTACTTCGGCCCCTACAAGATCATCCGCGTCGTCAACCCTGTCGCCTACGATCTCGAGCTACCTGCTGGCGCCAAGGTCCACCCCGTATTCCACATGTCCCAACTTCGCCGAGCTCTCCCCCCACCACCTAGGTCAAGACGGTGCTACCAGTACCCACAGACGAACCATTGTAGCCGGTGGAGATCATTGACACAAGATGGCGCCAAACCCTGCAAGGCCGGCGAGAACAACTACTCGTGCGCTGGTCCGACCCGTCGATCATGGACGCCACATGGGAGGATGCCAAGGCCACGCACGAACCCTACCCCACGCTGCTGGCTTGGGGACAAGCCAGTTCTCAAGGAGGAGGGGATGTCAGCGCCACGACTAGCAAGCAGAGGAAAGGAGCCGCTGCCATGACAACAGGAGACCAGAGCACTACCATGGTAGCGGGGCCGGCCCAATACGGCTACGTGGCAAGAAGGGTGTCCAGCAGGCCCAAGCGAATCATTCAGCCCAACAGAAGGTTCATCGGGCCCGGGTGGACCCGCTGACCGCGTCGCCACCACCTACTTAGTTCGGAAGCATCGATTGGATCGGCATCGAGAAGGATCAGGCAAAGAACGACGGCTCTCTTCCTCACCTACTTTCCTCCCCCTTCCTTACCCGCAAGAACACCACCGATGTACGAACACCACCGATCCCTGAGAGTGTAATAGATCGATCTGATACCTTAACAGGATCGGCTAAGTGCCTCCGTGCATACGTATCAGTTCTATTGTATGGAATAGATGAGCTGAGTCATTCCACTAATCTTCTTGGTAATCAGAGCTTAGGTTTCTCTCTCTCCCATGTCGACCAACCCACCTCCCTCTCGCGTCGACGGCGGCCTTGGCCACACCCCCTCCACAGACGAACTCGACGCCACCACAGCTGCCGCCGAGCGTCCTCGCGCATCGCTCACCCCAGATCCCACCCTCTCTGGCGGCTTGCCCCTCACTACAGCCCCACCCAACCCCATTCCCCTGATCCCTCTTTCTGTGCCCACCACCACTCCCCCTCCCGGCGGCCTTCCTCCAAGCATCGCCGGGGTCGTCGACTTCAAGTTGGCCCTAAACAGGACCAACTTTACCCGCTGGCGCAACTACCTGAACCTCCTCTTCGGGCGGCACCATGCGGAGACGCACGTCTGGCCCGGCACCATGGCGTACCTCTCCGATCCCCAGTGGCACGACGATGACAACACTATCCAGCTCTGGTTCTTCTCCACCATAGAAGGCGATCTCCTTGATCTTGTCGCTCCGCCCGACTCCACCGCCTACACGATCTGGCAGCGCCTCCATGAGTACTTCCTCGCTAGTGAGGCTGAACACGCGATGCACCTCGGCCAGGAGTTCTGGGCGTACGCCCGCGGCGATCACACCATCAATGAATACCACCGCCGCCTCCAAGGTATCGCCGCTGCCCTTGCTGACGTCCGGGAATCGATCACCGACCGAACCCTAACCCTGCAGATGCTTGATGGTGTCGGCAAGAAGTTCGAGCTGCCGACCGCCATCATCCAATCCACTCTACTGCTCCCCACGTTCGCCCAGGCACGGTCGCGCTTGGTCCTTGCTGAGCTCGCCATCGACAAGCAGTGCACGCGCACCGAAGGCGCCCGAGTATTGGCCGTCTGCAACGACGACGAATGGGACGCCGACAGGGGCGTGGCGGCCGCAGTGCCGACCGCGCTCCCCCTGGCAGCGGCGACCGCGCTCCCAATGGCGGCCGTGGCGACCATCCTAGCGGTGGTCATCAGGGCGGTGGTCGCAACACCGGCAGTGGCTGGCGTGGCCGGGGCCGCGACGATCCCGCTGGAGGTGGCCGCGGGCCTTAGCCGTGGCTGGGCTATTTCGCACCGATGGGCATGCCCTTCCCGCCGCCTCGCTCACCATGTGTTCTGATAACCCACAAGTATAGGGGATCAATTGTAGCCTCTTTCGATAAGTAAGAGTGTCGAACCCAACGAGGAGCTAAAGGTAGAACAAATATTCCCTCAAGTTCTATCGACCACCGATACAACTCTACGCACGCTTAATGTTCGCTTTATCTAGAACAAGTATGAAACTAGAAGTAATTTGTAGATGTTGTTGGATAGGTTTGCAAGATAATAAAGAGCGCGAAAATAAAAAGTAGGGGCTGTTTAGATGAAGACACAACTAAGTTAGTTTTAGTAGAGAGCTTGTTGTCACACAAGAAAGTTATTTGTCCCTAGGAAATCGATAACTAGAACGATAAACATTATTGCAATTTTATTTGAGGGAGAGGCATAAACTAACACACTTTCTCTTCTTGGATCATATGCACTTATGATTGGAACTCTAGCAAGCATCTGCAACTACTAAAGATAATTAAGGTAAAACCAAACCATAGCATTAAAGTATCAAGTCCTCTTTATTCCCATACCCAAACAACCTACTTACTCGGGTATGTGCTTATGTAACTAATGCCACCCACCGTAAGCAAATCATATACATATTGCAAACCCTACAACGGGGATCCCTCACGCTTGCGCGACACGGAGAGCACCAGAGGACAGCACCAATAATAAAACATGCAACTCAAACCAATAACGATCATCAATTAACCCATAGGATAAAATGTATCTACTCAAACATCACAAGATAGCCATACATCATTGGGAAATAATATATAGCGTTGAGCACCATGTTTAAGTAGAGATTACAGCGGGTAAAAGAGGGGTTACACCACTGCATAGAGGGGGGAAGAGTTGGTGATGAGGGCGGTGAAGTTGTTGGTGTAGATCATTGTCGCGATGATGGCCCCGACAGTGTTCCGGCGCCTACCTAGCATAATCTTGATCATGTAGTTTAATCATGGCATGAATATTAAGACACGAGTGATTCAAAGCAATAGTCTATCATTTGACATTAAGACAATAATACTTCAAGTGTACTAATAAAGCAATCATGTCTTTTCAAAATAACATGGCCAAAGAAAGTTATCCCTACAAAATCATATGGTCTAGCTATACTCCATCTTCACCACACAAAATATTCAAGACATGCACAACCCCGATGATAAGCCAAGCAATTGTTTCATACTTTTGATGTTCTCAAACCTTTTCAACTTTCACACAATACATGAGCGTGAGCCATGGACATAGCAGTATGGGTGGAATAGAATATGATGGTGGAGGTTGTGTGGAGAAGATAAAAAGGAGAATGTCTCACATCAACGCGGCTAATCAACGGGCTATGGAGATGCCCATTAATTGATGTCAATGTGAGGAGTGGGGATTGCCATGCAATGGATGCACTAAGAGCCATAAGTGTATGAAAGCTCAAACTGGAAACTAAGTGGGTGTGCATCCAACTTTCTTGCTCATGAATACCTCGGGCATTTGAGGAAGCACATCATTGGAATATACAAGCCAAGTTCTATAATGAAAATTCCCGCTAGTATATGAAAGTGATAACTCAAGAGACTCTCTATATGAAGAACATGGTGCTACTCTGAAGCACAAGTGTGGTAAAAGGATAGTAACATTGCCCCTTCTCTCTTTTTATATCATTTTTTGTTTTTTTTGTTTTTTTGTTTTTTTGGTGGGCTTCTTTGGCCTCTTTTATATTGTTTTTGTGGGCTGCTTTGGCCTCTTTTTTTAAAGTCCGGAGACTAATCCCAACTTGTGAGGGAATCATAGCTTCCATCATCCTTTCCTCACATGGGACAATGCTCTAATAATGATGATCATCACACTTTTGTTTACTTACAACTCAATATTACAAGTCGATACTAGAACAAAAATATGACTCTATATGAATGCCTCCGGCGGTGTACCAGGATGTGCAATGATCTAGCGTAGCAATGACATCAAAAAACGGACAAGCCATGAAAACATCATGCTAGCTATCTTACGATCATGCAAAGCAATATGACAATAAATGCTTGAGTCATGTATATGATGATGATGGAAGTTGCATGGCAATATATCTCGGAATGGCTATGGAAATGCCATAATAGGTAGGTATGGTGGCTGTTTTGAGGAAGATATAAGGAGGCTTATGTATGATAGAGTGTATCGTCTCACAGGGTTTTGAATGCACCGGCGAAGTTTGCACCAACTCTCGAGGTGAGAAAGGACAATGCACGGTACCGAAGAGGCTAGCAATGATGGAAGGGTGAGAGTGCGTATAATCCATGGACTCAACATTAGTCATAAAGAACTCACATACTTATTGAAAAAATCTATTAGTCATCGAAACAAAGTACTAAGCGCATGATCCTAGGGGGATAGATTGGTCGGAAAAGACCATCGCTCGTCCTCGACCGCCACTCATAAGGAAGACAATCAATAAATAAATCTTGCTCCAACTTCATCACATAACAGTTCACCATACATTCATGCTACGGGAATCACAAACTTCAACACAAGTATTTCTACAATCCACAACTACCCACTAGCATGACTCTAATATCACCACCTTTATATCGCAAAACTATTGCAAGGAATCAAACATATCATATTCAGTGATCTATAAGTTTTATGTAGGATTTTAAACCATGTGAATGACCAATTCCTGTCATCTCTCTAAATAGATATAAGTGAAGCAAGAGAGTTTAATTCTTTCTACAAAACAAATGCCCACGCTCTAACAAATATAAGTGAATCAAAAGAGCATTCTACAAATGGCGGTTTTCCATGTGAAGAGAAACATGCAATCCAAACTTCAAATGATATAAGTGAAGCACATGATGCATTCTATAAAGCCATACTCAAAAAATATAAGTGAAATGCAATGATCATTCTATAAATCAACCACGGACTATCTCATACCAGCATGGTGCATCAAATAAAAGCGAAAACTAAATGCAAAAGATGCTCCAAGATTTGCACATATCGCATGAACGAAACGAATCCAAAAACATACCGATACTTGTTGAAGAAAGATGGGATGCCTTCCGGGGCATCCGCAAGCTTAGACGCTTGAGTATCCTTGAATATTTAGTTGGGTTGCCATGGGAATCCCCAAGCTTGAGCTCTTGCCTCTCCTCCTTCTCCTCACATCGAGACTTCCTCGATCTTCGAACACTTCATCCACACAACACTCAACAGAAAGCTCGGTAAGATCCGTTAGTATAATAAAGCAAATCACTACTCTAAGTACTGTTGAAAACCAATTCATATTTTTTTTTCATAGTAGCTACTGTAATATAACTTTTCCATGGCATAATCCATTGATAGAAATCGATAGTTTCTTCAAAACAAGCAAACTATGCATCAACAACAGAATATGTCTTAAACAGGATAGTCTATAGAAATCTGAACATTCACCATACCTCTGGTACTCCAAAAATTCTAAAACAATTATAAAAAGTAAACAATTTGTATATAAATACAATAAAAATTAAACTTGTTGTATATAAATACATTGCAAAAAGTTTCAGAACTGTTTGACGTTCCAGTAAAAAATGTAAAATCGCGCACTACAGCCAAATTTTTTGTCTTGCACCGCACAAACCAGCAAGCAATGTAAACATCCTAAAGGCAAATCTTGGAACATTATTTTTATGATACAATGGATTTGTACAAGGGGATACTTATTTTTGTTGAAAAGTTTCTGTAATCAAGTGTCACAAAGTTTCCATGGGCATGCACAAAGTTCAAGGCTAGCTCCCACTTTAACAATGCTCGTCTTTCTCACTTCCGCTTTTCTTTTTGAAATTTTTTTAGGTTCCCCTATTTTTTTTTGTTCTTAAACTTTATAAAAGCACACAATAGAAATAAATGACTCTAAAACTTCCGGGCTGTCTCCCTGGCAGCGCTTTCTTTAAAGCCATTAAGCTAGGCATATAGTGCTCAAGTGATGGATCCACCCGGATCCAAGGTATATCGAAGCCAATTTTAGTTAACAATGATTTGGCATTTAGTAGTGAGCACAAAGCTACATATATCAAGCAATGACGAAGTGTAATTCTCTTTCTATGCATCGGCATGTCATACAAGAACAATTCATGCACATCAAGTAAAGGCCAATGCATAGCATAAGAAGTTTCTTGCAATTCTATCGTGTTGGAAACATAAAGAGGCGGAGATGTAGTTCCTCTCTCATAATAATTGCAAGTAGGAGCAGCAAGCACATGCATATTATATCTATCAAAATCATCATGTGTAGTAGTAAAAAGCAACCCATCAATATACTCCTTAATAAGGGCAAACTTCTCCGATATAGTGTAGTTGGGAGAATTCAACAAGATAATAGGACTATCATGCATGGGTGCAATAGCAACAATTTCATGTTTAACATAAGGAACTATAGCAAGTTCATATCCATAAGCATAATTCATATTGGCATGTTGGCCACAAGAATAGCAACCATCATCAAAAAGGGATATTTCAAAAGAATCAACAGGATCATAACAATCATCATAGCATCATCCTTCGGTTAGCACGAAGGGAAATTAAACAATGTATGAGTTGAAGAGTTACTCTCATTAGAAGGTGGGCACGGGTAGCTAATCCGCTCTTCCTCCTTTTGTTCTTCGCTCTCCTCACATCTTTTTCATCCAATGAGCCCATAGTCTCATCGATTTCTTCTTCCATAGACTCCTGCAAAATATTAGTCTCTTCTCGTACAACGGAGAATTTCTCAATAAATTCATCAATATCATAATTGTATGTATAATTCTCATAGAAATAGTTAAGGATAGCTAAATTTTCAGTTCTATAAACTGAATCATCAAAATCTTCAAACTCTTTAAACAAAGATTCAATTTCACAAGCACCCTTAAAAGCAACAAATTCTTCTATTCGTTCCACATCATAGTAATCATATATACCATTAGCATAAGAAGCTAAGGTTTAATTATCATTAAATTCGCATGAAAAGGGAAGGTGTGGAGCCTTCATCCTAGAGCAACAAGTATAATCATATCTCAAGCATAGTTGCCGAGCATACCAATGCAACATATAAATTTGATCCCATAATAGTTTCCCTTTTTGAGTCAAGCGATAATCCCTAAAGTATTCACGTTGATCCAACATGTATCCCATTATATAATTGAATGGGGTTTTCTCGGGATTATTAAAGTAGTGCATAATATCTTTCACATAATGAGCATTGAGGGTTTTAGGAGGTTCCCCGTCTCCATTAGTAGAAAGTAAACCTAATTTTTCTGGTATTTCATGTTCCATATCCATAACTAAAGATAGAAAACAACTTAAAACAGCAACTTAAAACAAGCACACACGAGAATATTCACCCCACGCTATTGCTCCCCGGCAACGGCGCCAGAAAAAGGTCTTGATAACCCACAAGTATAGGGGACCAATTGTAGCCTCTTTCGATAAGTAAGAGTGTTGAACCCAACGAGGAGCTAAAGGTAGAACAAATATTCCCTCAAGTTCTATCGACCACCGATACAACCTTACGCACGCTTAACGTTCGCTTTACCTAGAACAAGTATGAAACTAGAAGTACATTGTAGGTGTTGTTCGATGGGTTTGCAAGATAATAAAGAGCGCGAAAATAAAAAGTAGGGTCTGTTTAGATGAAGACACAACTAAGTTAGTTTTAGTAGAGAGCTTGTTGTCACAAAAGAAAGTTATTTGTCCCTAGGCAATCGATAACTAGACCAGTAATCATCATTGCAATTTTAATTGGAGGGAGAGGCATAAGGTAACACACTTTCTCTTCTTGGATCATATGCACTTATGATTGGAACTCTAGCAAGCATCCGCAACTACTAAAGATAATTAAGGTAAAACCCAACCATAGCATTAAAGTATCAAGTCCTCTTTATTCCCATACGCAAACAACCTACTTACTCGGGTCTGCGCTTCTGTCACTCACACCACCCACCATAAGCAAATCATAAACATATTGCAAACCCTACAGCGGGGTCCCTCATGCTTGCGCGACATGGAGAGCACCATAGGGCAGCACCAATAATAAAACATGCTGCTCAACCCTATAACGATCATCAATTAACCCATAGGACAACACTGATCTACTCAAACATCATAGGATAGCCATACATCATTGGGAAACAATATATAGCGTTGAGCACCATGTTTAAATAGAGATTACAGCGGGTAAAAGAGGGGTTACACTGCTGCATAGAGGGGGAAGAGTTGGTGATGAGGGCGGTGAAGTTGTTGGTGTAGATCGTTGTTGCGATGATGGCCCCGGCGGCGTTCCGGCGCCACCGGGAGAGAGGGGGAGAGAGCCCCCCTTCTTCTTCTTCCTCCTTGACCTTATCCCTAGATGGGAGAAGGGTTTCCCCTCTAGTCCTTGGTCTCCATGGCATGGGAGGGGCGAGAGCCCCTACGATATTGGATCTGTCTCTCTGTCTCTCTCTATTTCTGCCCTCCCAAATCTGGCCTTTCAGTGTTTCTTATATTCCCGGAGATCCGTAAATCCGACTGGATTGAAATTTGAACACGATTTTTATCCAGATATTATCTTTCTTGTGGCGAAAGAAGGGCACCAACCGGCTTACGGGGTCTCCACGAGGGTCAAGGGCGCGCCCCCTGCCTCGTGCCCCCCTCGGGCATCGTCTCGCGTTGATTCCACTTCCCAAAATTCACTTATATTCCAAAAAAAATCTCCGTCATTTTTTATCCCGTTTGGACTCCGTTTGATATGGATTTTCTATGAAACAAAAAACATGCAACAAACAGGAACTAGCACCGGGCACTGGATCAATATGTTAGTCCCAAAAATAGTATAAAAAGTTGCCAAAAGTATATGAAAGGTGTATAATATTGGCATGGGACAATAAAAAATTATAGATACGACGAAAATGTATCCGGATCCACCCAACTGCGCGGGCGTCCTCGGCCCGCGTCCAGGAGCGCCTCATCGCGCCTACTCTGCGGTCTACGCTACTGCTCCGACCATGCCTCCACCACCTACGTACGCCATTGCACCGCCTTACTCATGGGATGTGACTGCGATGTTCCACGCTGTGCGAAGTCAGGGGCACGCCTACCCACCCCAAGCCGCTGGATGATGGACACTGGTGCGTCCTCGCATGTCACCGGGGACCCAGGTACTTTGCTCGAGTCTCATTCCCTTTTAGCGCATAATTCTCATCATATCATCATCGGTAATGGGGCTCGTCCCCCTGTCGTCGCCATCAGTAACACTTGCCTTCCCCCTCGCCCTTTCTACCAAACTCACATCTTGTTACACTACAAAAAACTACACTTCCGTGATGATACGTGTTTGTCACAGTAGGTCGCGTTTTTTGTCATGCATGTACATCCATGACAAATTTATGACAGAATCAAGATAGTCATACCTGTGCTGTCGTAGAAGTGTTCCATGACATTACCAAAATTATCATCATGGAATTGTCCACTTCCATGACGATAAATCGCGCGTCACAGAAGTGCTTTCGTCAAGGGTGACCGACACGTGGCATCCACCGTAGCGGAACGCCGTTAAGCTATCGGGTCGGGTTTCGGATCCGATAACCCATTAACAGCCCCGACCAATGGGGATTTTCCATGTGTAAAATCATCATTGGCTGGAGGAAACACGTGTCGGCTCATCGTTGGGACAAATGTCATCCACTCAATGGACATAAGGTGCCTATGATACGTCGACACGTGGCACGGCCCAACTGAGGCCCATTCCTGTGAAAAGGCCGTCATGTTTGACTTGGTCAAAAGGTGGCCGGCCGGCCCATGTAAAGCCTGTTAACGGCATATTCCCATATAGCCCAATTACAGCCCGCTAACCCAAGGCCCGTTACGCCCTATCCGAATTAGGCCCGGTAGCGTCATCTGGGCCACCCAATATGATTCCAGCCCGTTTTCACTTCTGGCCCATGTATGGCCCATGACGTCTTTCGGCCCATATGAGGCCCTATGTAACTCTTGGCCTATTAACGGCCCGTGGTGAAACTGGCCCGTAATGAACAGTGTATCACTTTACACCCATTAACGACCCGTGGTGAAACTGGCCCGTAATGAAGAGTGTATCACTTTATACCCATTAACGGCCTGTTATTCCGTTGGGCCGTTTCCGGCCCATGCTATCTTTCGGCCTTCTCAGAGCCCATTTATTCTTGGGCTCATTTCCAGCATTCGTTTACTTACGGCCCGTTACTGTCATTTTCTGCTTGTGGGCCAAATTCAGCCCATGGTTACAGTCAGCCCATTTGTGGTCCGTTAATACGTTGGGCCATTTTCATAGCGTCATCAAATACGGCCTATTAACGATGGCCCGTTATGGTCGGCCCATGAATGGACGATTCCAACTATAGCCCGTTTACGGTCATAATGCGGTCTGTTTGGCCCATGTTTGGCCAATCGATCATACGGCCCGTATAAAGCCCATTGATGATACGGCCCGCAGAAGGCCCACTGTTTCTACGGCCCGTAGAAGGCCCATTGCTTCTACGGCCCGTAGAAGGCCCACTGTTTCTACGGCCAGTAGGAGGCCTAATGTCACTATAGTAAATATTAGCCCATGGTTATCGTGGCCTAGTTTTCAAAAATAGGTTATTGCAGCCACTAGCTAACCGCGGAAAAAGAACTGCAATGACTACAAGCAAACAAATAAACAAGACAAGAAGGAAATAAATAAGCAAGCAACTAACGCTAGCTATCATGGCTATTACACATATTACATCCACTATGCATCAAAGTTCACCACCGGTGCAAATATAGGGAACAAAGCAGCATATCATATACACTGTTTGTCAAAGTTGGCGACCAGCGCAAATAAACGCCGCAGCAAAACAAATCCAGAACTGAAACCACTCCAGAAGATCTCAAGAAACAATATCCTGGGTACCCATAATGCTGGCAAGATGCTTAGCAAGCTTATTAACTTTCTCTTGTTTGGCGCTTAAATCCTCAAGCGCTTGCTGTTGCATCACAAAATATGCATCTGAATTCTGCAGGGACTTCCTTAGTCCTTCAGCTTCCCGTGGCAGCACATCTGATCGATGTCTTTCAACTTGAAGTTGAGACTCAAGAATACGAACTGATTTAGGCAGCGAGTTCGAAGAGCTTGTGCCAGCAGTAGTGGCCAGTAACTCGAACACTACATCAAGACAGGACTTTTGGGTTCCCTCACTATCGTCAAGATAGTTTTTATCAGCTTTCTTGGAGACCAACAGGGATGTCTCACTATCTTGAACCTTATCTGCATTACTTCCTTTACCATTGGATAACGCGGTACTGTTCTCCAATATTTTGTCCGCATTCTAAAAGAGAAACAAGCACACACATCACATGTTTACCATGTTGTATATGAAAATCATTTTGGTAAATGAGTTCAGTAGTAAAGTGGACAGGATAACAACATGAAACAAACATATATCTATGTACCATGGTCACTTTATGGTCTATATCATTCTAGTTTTTGTTGCCAAATCAAGATAGAGACATAGTTCAAATAATATTTGTTCAAGACAAAGCAGAATAGACAGAATATAAGTGTGGGTAACTATAGAGCAATAACAACACTTGTAATGTGCATGACATGAGAACATAACTGTTTATTCAATTGAAATTGAAATCAACATAGAGCAGGTTACAACAGCAAACCAGTTAAAGAAACAGGTTTAAAACATACCTGTTGCGCCATTGGAGTTTCAATTCCATCCTTCAAATTTGAAAATAGTTGGTATGAGTAAATACAGTAATGCAAGAGCAAAGGAGTATGAACCATAGCTACAGAACCTGACCTGAGAACAAATCTTCTTCTCCTTTAAGCATTGAGTTGGGATTCGGAGTGGTGGTCCTTGTGCTTTGGGCACTGCAGTTCCCTTACTAACTGCTCGTGCTTGGGTGCTCTGTGGTGGAGACGGTGCTGTGTCAACTGGAACTGGGTTACTATCTGCCGGGGTTGGGGTTAGAAGGGGTGTAGCTGGTTCTCTGTCCAACTGGGTAGGGGTACAATCTGCGAGAGTCTGGGTTATGTGTGGTGGATCTGGTCCTTGGGCAAGTACAACCGTGGTTCTATCTGCATCAACTGGTAGCACTATCTTTTCTGAAGACCGTGTTGTTACTCCCTTAGATACTGCCATCACGCTCTCCAATTCAAATGGCTGATAAATAAGAAAATTAATTGAAAGTATAGACATTGTATGATAGACAGGTGCAATGGATAGTGGGGAATAAAAGAGGGCATGAAATAATTCATATTTATGTTGTCTAACCAAACAGGATAGCATGACACAATTTCACATATATGATGGCCAACTAAATAGGATAGCATGACACAATTTCACATTATGATGGCTAACTAAAAAAGATGAAAAGACATAGTTCAAAATATGAGACTATGTAAACAGGATGACATGACATAACTATATAATGTGTTTATTAAATAGGTTGGCATGCCATAATTCAAAATATGATGACTGTAAACACTAAACAGGATGAGATGATATAACTATATGATGTCTTTATTAAATGGGTTGCCATGCCATAATTCAGATAGATGATGTGTATGTACTATGTAAACATGATGACATGATATAATTCAAATATATGATTTATATAGTAAGCAAGTAAGAAGATGGCAATCCATATATGATGTAAAAACTAAGCAATGCAAGACAACATGCATGACATGGGTAATATAACTCTGCCAAGTTTGATCATATACCTCAGGGGGGAAATAGGACTGGTCATCAGTCTCTGAATCATCCTCTGAGGAGCTCTCTATAACCAGCAAGATGTCTGCTTCAGCAGGTAGCATTGTCTGCTCAGAATACCTTCACTAGTAGAAAAAGGGTCATTTGTCCCGGTTCATAAGGGCCTTTAGTACCGGTTCTGGAACCGGGACTAAAGGGTCGTTACTAAAGCCCCCCTAGTCCCGGTTCTTATACGAACCGCGACTAAAGGCCCTCCACGTGGCCGCTGCGTGGAGGTCCACCTTTAGTCCCGGTTACTAAAGGAAATTTTATGATTTTTTTTTAATTTTTTTTTGAATTTTCAAATTTCTGAATTATTTAAACCTCTAATCTCTAATCACCCCTCATCACTGCTCAATTTAACCTCTAATCTCTAATCACCCCTCATCATTCCAAATCATCTAACTTCCCGGACGGTCCCCATCCTCTCATTACCCCAGCCTGAGCACGCTTAACTTTCGGGTTCTATTCTCCCTCGTTTCCAAGTCTGCACATGTTGTTTTCCTGACAATAGTAAGATGTCAATCCTATTAACTCTCAGGAGTTTAGCTTGAGCATGAAGTCACACATTTCACTGTTTGAGTTTGAAACTATCGTTCTAAAAAACAATAATCTTCTATTATATACTTAAAACAATAGGCAAACAAGCCATCACGTTTGTCCACACAGATTAAAATATTAGAACCGTTAAGATTAGATATAAGTGGCTCAGATTTAAAGATGTGACGTTACATACAAATATTATGTATATGGGTTATTTTGCACATACTAATTCTGTCACGTACCTGTTCTATTATAAAAAGTGGAACCACAAACGTATGGGGAGAAGGCCAGCTACAAAGCGTACAAGGTTCCATCACGTAAACAAGTAATCTATTCTGATTTGAATTTGAACCGGACAATAACCAAGAATAGCCAGGCACGCTAAACATGGGCCAGCCTGGCACATTAATGTCCCAGTTCACACTCGATCCTTTGGCGTACAGCTCAAAGAAAACTTTCTGCGTCCCCTCAAAGAAGAAAACAAATCCTTTGGCGAACAATTGTGACGCATAAAAAAACTCCGTTAAGGTTAGAAGGCTGAAACACACATCCATATGGGGAACAATAGTGAGGCAGAAAAAAGGAGGTCATTAAGATTACAAACCTGAAACACACATCCAACCAGTTGAAAGATAGCTCTTATCAGATTAATAAAATACAGTAAAAACAGATTAATAAGTAATACATTTTATATATGAAATAAAAAAGAAGGAAAAAGGGCTAGAATTTTGGTTTTAAAATAAACTCCGTGTAAGATTTACAAATAGTTAAATTTGATTTGATTTTATACTCTTAATTATTAGATGGATAAATAATAGAACTACATTATACAATTTAAAAATAAATTATATTGTTGAAACAAAAGACAAACGAGCCGTCACATTCATCGACATAAGCTAAAAAAATTTAATCCATTGATTCTAATAAGAACATTTGAGAATAAAGGATGAAAATTGAAAAGGACACACACAATATTAGTCATGTACAAAAAGGTCTATCGTTGGCACGTATGCATAAGTCTATTATTTTTCATTTTATTTTAGAACACTTATAAGTATTTCTTTTTGAATAGTTGACATGTAGGAAACCAAGTCCAGCATGGACACGCTCAAACTCATATCACGTGAACAAACATGGGCAGGTCATATAGCACGTCAAGCCCGAGTCCAGAATGGACTTGCCCAAGTTCATATCACGTAAAGAAATATGGGCAGGTCAGCAACATGCACGCAAGAAGAAAAAACATGCACGCAAGAAAACATGCTGATATCATGCTTCATCATCATGCCAATATTCAAGCACGTAAATTAGTCTTTAGTATCTAGCATTCCTGAAAAAAAGATCTTGACTCTTGAGTACCCAGGACAAAAACTTATTACGAGAGGGATTACCACAGGTGCTGCACGAGCGATGGTGCCACGAGCATGGTAGCTACCGGTCTCGCCGCTCCATGTTTTCGTAGTGCATCTTTCACACCAGCAGGATCCACCACAACATCTGCGGCAGTCTAGATAATCAACACGTCATGACAGCATACGTTGCACAATCACGAGGGCCACAAGTCGACCACAATTTTTTTAGCCACCTATATTAATGAAGAAACAAGAAAGCAATACTTTTGAGGCATAAGCACTTGAACTTCCCTCTACCAAGTAGTCGCTTATGTACTACCAACAAGAGAAAGTATGCAATAGGTTTATCAAGATACATGGTTTGACATTATAGGAAAGGAGGTATAGAGAAGTGGAATGGAGACGAGGAACTTACACTTGAAAATGAAAGCATGGCAGCCAGAATAGCATAAAGCAGAAGAGAAGACCACAAAAAACACTTGAAGTTTATGTGCATGTATAACAGTACATAAGGATCTATGCATGTAATGCTTTATATATGTGCGAGCCTAAGAAAATGATGTCGCTAAAGCTGCAAGGGTCTTAAGAAATAAATCACAACAAATATATTAGTTTCCTTATTTGCTCTAAATAGATGTGTTTTATTTCTTGATGCATGTATATATGTACACTTCTGTTGATGAGCAAAATGAATCATGTGCTAGATATATCAATATGCATGGGTTGATAGTGTAGGAAAAGGGGTGGACATGAGTAGAACAAAGACGAGCTGGGGGTTGTGCAGATACAAGAACATGACAAAAGGTAACAATATAGATTATCTAAAACATGTATAAGAGTCGATGACATTGTGTATACAAGTTTGCTATTCGTGGCAACGACAATACCACATGAAGGATGCACAAGGGTGTTGGCAGTACAGTGACAAAGATTGTATGTAAGCAACCCATCAACTACTTTAATAGTGTTTCAACTGTGTTGAGATTTGTAGGTAGATAAAAATATGGGCACGTTGAGAGAGAGAGAGAGAGAGATAGATAGAGAGAGAGAGAGAGATTTTTAACAAAAATGTTTGCAAAAACTAAA
>NC_041384.1:728401007-728444128 GCF_002162155.2 Triticum dicoccoides | reverse complement strand
GAGAGAGAGAGAGCTTGACAACCTCGGATAACATATACCGAGAAATGTAATTGCTTGCACAGATGGCCAAGCACATAGACACCGGACTAATTAGCTATGAAGGAAGCATTTGGAGGCATGACATGTACAAATCAAAAATAATGAACCGGTGAAAAGTTGGGTGACAAAGAGTTATTTAGTTTCAAGTAGGAGTATGACCTACAAGTGTTTAGATTTATTTTAAGTCTTGGTGAATAATCGTTTTTTATTTTAGTGCAAAGACACTTAGAACATGGAGTAGAACAGAGAAGCGTATTGTTTACTCTCTCTCTCTCAAAAAGTATTCTTTACTTCACATCATACACAACTAAATGTTATTATGCCTAGCTGCGCAAATGCGCGGGTTGCACTTCTAGTTATTTAGTAACACTAATATTTCTTGAATAAGTAGTTTGACTATTGTTTGACCACAGTTTGAACAGGGACTCCCGATGAATGTTGTGCCTGATTGGATCGAGACTAAAGGTACCATGAATATTGTTAGCTTACGGCCAAGATATCCTACAATGCACTTTAGTGCATTCAGGATTTTTAATAGCGAGGAATGCTTAATAGTAAAAGACTGGAGCAAAATTGTGAACGATCGCAGAGAAGTACTATGGGGCAGCAATCAGAAGCGCAACCCATGATTAGGAGACAGGTTCATCTGCATGCTCCAATATGATGAATCAGGAAAGCTATACATGTTCTATGCTATTTTACCTGAGAGGGAGCAGCAGGAGTGATTAATTAGCTAGTTCATGCTCTTAGTACTTGTCCTCTCATGTCCGTGTTCTTCGTCCTGAACTTAATCTCAAAGAGTGATTTGCTTTTGTGGTGTTATGAACGCTTATAATATCATTACCATGTTGAACTCGATGATATCTTTGCTTCTGGTACAAGTGAATGTTTCCTCTTTAAGCTAGTGTTGGTGGTGATTAGATAGCGGTAATGACTATATGATGATTAAGTAGTGGTAATGAGACGACTATTATATGATGATTTTTAGCTAGCTATGAAAACTGTTGTTGGTGATGATATATATGATGCAAGAGTTTTTATATTAATATGATGATGATGATGATGAGTTATTATATCATTTATGAAAGAAACCGCAGATTAGTTTCAACTGGATGGATTCTAGCTAAGTGATCAAGTATATGCCATATCCATATTACCTCGATCACTTAATTAGGTGATCAAGTATATATAAATATGGATATGACATATACTTGACGACTCAGCTAGGACCCACATGCATCCAGTCAAACTAATCTGCGCTACATTCACCTAATGATTTAACAACTCATGATAATGTAAAACAATCACTAAATTAAATTGAAAACACAAAATTAAAGTAAAAATAAAAAATAAAACCAAAACACACCCAAACATTTAGTACCGGTTGGTGTTACCAACCGGTACTAATGTCCTACGCGCCTACTGAGCTGGCTCGTGCCACGTGGTTGCCCTTTAGCACCGGTCCGTGCTGAAATGGTACTAAAGGGGGGGGCCTTTAGTGCCCACACTTTAGTGTCGGTTACCGAACCGGCACTAAAGGGCCTTAAGAACCGGTGCTATTGCCCGGTTCTACACTAGTGGGTGGTGCTCGTGCAGCGACCATCGGACCTGGACACGGCTTGTTCGCTCGTCCTACTTCAGGAGGAAGTGGCCGACGGCGACTTGCCCTACAGACGCTTCTCCAACGCCAGCCCCGGGCCAAGCCACACGGCCAGATCAACTCCGCCCTCCTTCTTTAGTCGACCAGCAACACCTGCCGCTGGCTCTCAAGATAGGCGCGGGACCGATGCAGCTCGGGCCACGTCTGAAACAAGCAAGGTCATAGCACTGCGTCAGTTTCGAGCAGCAAAGATGCTTTGCTTCAAATGCTACGAACGCTGGGGCAAGGACCATGTGTGCCCACCAACGGTACAAATGCATATCGTCGACGAACTGCTTGCCATGTTCAGCCTGGATGATCTAACTGGTGATTCCCCACCCGATTCGCCCATTTCTGAAGAAGAGAACCTGTGCACTATATCGCATCAGGCTGAAGACGGATCATCAGACCCCGGTGTCCTGCAACTGCAAGCATGGGTGCAAGGGCGCGAAATACTGTTGTTGGTGGACTCCAGCAGTTCAACATCTTTTGTTGACAGGACCCTAGCAGCCAAGCTTACTGGAGCTACTTCAATGCCGAGACCATGCCGTGTATGAGTTGCAGATGGAGCTACTATTCCATGCACTCGTTACATACCTACTTGTCAATGGATCACACAAGGACACGAGTTCCAAACAGATTTCAAAATCCTCAAGCTGGAATCGTATGATGCTATCCTTGGTATGGACTGGCTCCGCAAGCACAGCCCTATGAACATCGATTGGATCGAGTAATACCTGACAGTCACTACACCTGAAGGGCAACTGAAACTATCTGTAATCTCTTCAGATCAGACACAATGCTCCGTCATATCAGCTCCAGAACTAGTCAAAGCTTGTAAACAAGGCTCAGTCGCCCATGTCGTCCACCTAAATTCACTGGATGGAAGCAGCAAACCTGACACACCAATACCAACTGAAGTTCTGCACTTACTGGAACAGTTCACTGATGTTTTTGAAGATCCAAGATGCCTCCCCCCCTGACACGAATGTGATCATAGAATTCCCATGATGGTGGGAGCACAACCAGTCAACTTGCGGCCTTATAGATATAAGCCTGAACTCAAGACAGAAATTGAGCGACAGGTGCAAGAGCTACTCGATGCCGGCGTCATTCAAAAAAGCTCCAGTCCGTTCTCATCCCCAGCGCTGCTTGTCAAAAAGAAATACGGCACCTGGCGTCTCTGTGTCGATTATCGATGACTGAATTCCATGACAGTGGCCAGCAAGTACCCAATTCCCCTCATCGACGAGCTACTGGACGAGCTTGCGGGCGCCAAGTCGTTCTCCAAATTGGACCTGCGCGCGGGTTTTCATCAAATCAGAATGGCAGAAGGCGAAGAGTACAAAACAACATTTCAAACCCATTCCGGCCATTGGGAGTACCGCGTCATGCCTTTCGGGGTCACCAGAGGGCCAGCAACATTCAATGGTGCCATAAACACCAATCTCCGCCCTGTGAACCGTGTCTATGCTATCTCATTCTTCGATGACATTCTCATCTTCAACAAAACGCTGAAAGAGCACATTCAGCACATCTCGCAAGTACTGCAGTTGCTTCGAGCGCATCATTGGCAAGTGAAGCAATCCAAGTGCTCATTCACACAGCGACAGATATCTTACCTTGGACACGTCATCAACGAACAGGGCGTTTCCACCGATCCCAGCAAGATTCAGACGATCGAGAACTGGCCAACACCCACTTGCGCCAAGGAGGTGCGTGGGTTCCTAGGACTGGCAGGGTACTACAAGAAGTTTGTTCAGCACTTTGGAATCATAGCACGACTGCTCTTCAATCTGCTTAAGAAAAATCATCAGTTTGTAAGGACCAGTGATACACAGCAAGCGTTCGACGCTCTGAAGCAGAAATTGATCACAACTCCTTTGCTGCAACTGCCAGATTTGAAGAAAACTTTCACCATCGATACAGACGCTTGCGCCTACGGAGTGGGTGCAGTTCTTTAGCAAGAAGGTCACCCCATAGCCTACATGAGAAAATCCCTCGGTCCCAGAAACAGAGGGTTGTCCACATACGAAAAAGAATGCATGGCGATTCTTATGGCCATAGAGCGGTGGCGCCCCTACCTACAGAATGAAGAGTTCATCATCCGGACAGATCAGCAAAGTCTGGTCCACCTCGATGACCAACAACTCTCCACCCCGTGGCAGCAGAAGGCATTCACCAAGCTCCTTGGTCTGTGCTACAAAATCTGCTATCGCCCAGGCGCTACAAACTCAGCTGCGGACGTGTTGTCGCGACGAGCACCTGATGCAACAGCGACAACAATTTCAGTCTGCAAACCAGTGTGGTTGGATGATATCGTAGCAAGCTATGAGAACAACCCACAAGTCAAGAAGATTATCAGTTATCTCGCGCGACGGCCGGACCCCAAGCAGCGTTTCTCCATGCGTGATGGCCTGCTGTATTTCAGAGACAGGCTTTGGTTGGGTGGTTCGCCCACCCTCCAACAACACATGCTCCAGGCCTTCCATGACAGTACAGTGGGTGGCCACTCCGGTGTGCCCGTTACCTATCGCCGCCTCCGTCACCTCTTCGCTTGGCCAAAGATGAAAGAGCACACCAAGCGGTACATCCAGTCCTGCTCAATCTGTCAGCAGGCCTAACCAGAGCGTGTGCGCTACCCTGGCTTGCTAGAACCACTTCCAATTCCTGACGGCGCATGGAAGGTGGTCACCATGGATTTCATCGACGGACTACCATCATCAGGGAAGTTCAACTGCATCCTCGTCGTAGTGGATAAGTTCACGCGCTATGCGCACTTCTTGGCCCTCAGTCACCCCTTCACGGATGCCAAAGTTGCTCACTCTTACCTGGAGAATGTTTACAAACTGCACGGGCTCCCTGAAGCTATCGTCTCTGACAGAGATCCAGTATTCACCAGCAGTTTTTGGCGCGAGCTGTTCAAGACAATTGGCACTGAACTCAACATGAGCACACCGTACCATCCACAAACTGACGGGCAGACGAAGCGCGTCAACCAATGCTTGGAAATATATCTCCGGTGCTTCACCCACGTCAACCCACACAAGTGGCATCGGTACTTGGCCCTTGCAGAGTTCTGGTACAACTCCAGCTTCCATTCTGCACTTGACACTTCCCCCTTCGTCGCGCTCTATGGTCACAAGCCTCGCCATTGAGGGATCGAAGCTGCTTCAACTTGCAAGATTTCGCAGCTCCAAGACTGGCTAGAAGAGCGAAAGCACATGTAGCAGGTCATCTCGGAGCACCTCCACCGCGCTCGCAATATCATGAAGACCCAGGTGGACAAGAAACACACGGAGCGCTCCTTCCAAGTGGGTGATTCTGTTTTTGTCAAGCTGCAACCTTACGTCCAAACAACAGTGGTACGCCGCTCCAACTACAAGCTCTCCTTCCTGTACTTCGGCCCCTACAAGATCATCCGCGTCGTCAACCCTGTCGCCTACGATCTCGAGCTACCTGCTGGCGCCAAGGTCCACCCCGTATTCCACATGTCCCAACTTCGCCGAGCTCTCCCCCCACCACCCAGGTCAAGACGGTGCTACCAGTACCCACAGACGAACCATTGTAGCCGGTGGAGATCATTGACACAAGATGGCGCCAAACCCTGCAAGGCCGGAGAGAACAACTACTCGTGCGCTGGTCCGACCCGTCGATCATGGACGCCACATGGGAGGATGCCAAGGCCACGCACGAACCCTACCCCACGCTGCTGGCTTGGGGACAAGCCAGTTCTCAAGGAGGAGGGGATGTCAGCGCCACGACTAGCAAGCAGAGGAAAGGAGCCGCTGCCATGACAACAGGAGACCAGAGCACTACCATGGTAGCGGGGCCGGCCCAATACGGCTACGTGGCAAGAAGGGTGTCCAGCAGGCCCAAGCGAATCATTCAGCCCAACAGAAGGTTCATCGGGCCCGGGTGGACCCGCTGACCGCGTCGCCACCACCTACTTAGTTCGGAAGCATCGATTGGATCGGCATCGAGAAGGATCAGGCAAAGAACGACGGCTCTCTTCCTCACCTACTTTCCTCCCCCTTCCTTACCCGCAAGAACACCACCGATGTACGAACACCACCGATCCCTGAGAGTGTAATAGATCGATCTGATACCTTAACAGGATCGGCTAAGTGCCTCCGTGCATACGTATCAGTTCTATTGTATGGAATAGATGAGCTGAGTCATTCCACTAATCTTCTTGGTAATCAGAGCTTAGGTTTCTCTCTCTCCCATGTCGACCAACCCACCTCCCTCTCCCGTCGACGGCGGCCTTGGCCACACCCCCTCCACAGACGAACTCGACGCCACCACAGCTGTCGCCGAGCGTCCTCGCGCATCGCTCACCCCAGATCCCACCCTCTCTGGCGGCTTGCCCCTCACTACAGCCCCACCCAACCCCATTCCCCTGATCCCTCTTTCTGTGCCCACCATCACTCCCCCTCCCGGCGGCCTTCCTCCAAGCATCGCCGGGGTCGTCGACTTCAAGTTGGCCCTAAACAGGACCAACTTTACCCGCTGGCGCAACTACCTGAACCTCCTCTTCGGGCGGCACCATGCGGAGACGCACGTCTGGCCCGGCACCATGGCGTACCTCTCCGATCCCCAGTGGCACGACGATGACAACACTATCCAGCTCTGGTTCTTCTCCACCATAGAAGGCGATCTCCTTGATCTTGTCGCTCCGCCCGACTCCACCGCCTACACGATCTGGCAGCGCCTCCATGAGTACTTCCTCGCTAGTGAGGCTGAACACGCGATGCACCTCGGCCAGGAGTTCTGGGCGTACGCCCACGGCGATCACACCATCAATGAATACCACCGCCGCCTCCAAGGTATCGCCGCTGCCCTTGCTGACGTCCGGGAATCAATCACCGACCGAACCCTAACCCTGCAGATGCTTGATGGTGTCGGCAAGAAGTTCGAGCTGCCGACCGCCATCATCCAATCCACTCTACTGCTCCCCACGTTCGCCCAGGCACGGTCGCGCTTGGTCCTTGCTGAGCTCGCCATCGAAAAGCAGTGCACGCGCACCGAAGGCGCCCGAGTATTGGCCGTCTGCAACGACGACGAATGGGACGCCGACAGGGGCGTGGCGGCCGCAGTGCCGACCGCGCTCCCAATGGCGGCCGTGGCGACCATCCTAGCGGTGGTCATCAGGGCGGTGGTCGCAACACCGGCAGTGGCTGGCGTGGCCGGGGCCGCGACGATCCCGCTGGAGGTGGCCGCGGGCCTTAGCCGTGGCTGGGCTATTTCGCACCGATGGGCATGCCCTTCCCGCCGCCGCGCTCACCATGTGTTCTGATAACCCACAAGTATAGGGGATCAATTGTAGCCTCTTTCGATAAGTAAGAGTGTCGAACCCAACGAGGAGCTAAAGGTAGAACAAATATTCCCTCAAGTTCTATCGACCACCGATACAACTCTACGCACGCTTAATGTTCGCTTTATCTAGAACAAGTATGAAACTAGAAGTAATTTGTAGATGTTGTTGGATAGGTTTGCAAGATAATAAAGAGCGCGAAAATAAAAAGTAGGGGCTGTTTAGATGAAGACACAACTAAGTTAGTTTTAGTAGAGAGCTTGTTGTCACACAAGAAAGTTATTTGTCCCTAGGAAATCGATAACTAGAACGATAAACATTATTGCAATTTTATTTGAGGGAGAGGCATAAACTAACACACTTTCTCTTCTTGGATCATATGCACTTATGATTGGAACTCTAGCAAGCATCTGCAACTACTAAAGATAATTAAGGTAAAACCAAACCATAGCATTAAAGTATCAAGTCCTCTTTATTCCCATACCCAAACAACCTACTTACTCGGGTATGTGCTTATGTAACTAATGCCACCCACCGTAAGCAAATCATATACATATTGCAAACCCTACAACGGGGATCCCTCACGCTTGCGCGACGCGGAGAGCACCAGAGGACAGCACCAATAATAAAACATGCAACTCAAACCAATAACGATCATCAATTAACCCATAGGATAAAATGTATCTACTCAAACATCACAAGATAGCCATACATCATTGGGAAATAATATATAGCGTTGAGCACCATGTTTAAGTAGAGATTACAGTGGGTAAAAGAGGGGTTACACCACTGCATAGAGGGGGGAAGAGTTGGTGATGAGGGCGGTGAAGTTGTTGGTGTAGATCATTGTCGCGATGATGGCCCCGACGGTGTTCCGGCGCCTACCTAGCATAATCTTGATCATGTAGTTTAATCATGGCATGAATATTAAGACACGAGTGATTCAAAGCAATAGTCTATCATTTGACATTAAGACAATAATACTTCAAGTGTACTAATAAAGCAATCATGTCTTTTCAAAATAACATGGCCAAAGAAAGTTATCCCTACAAAATCATATGGTCTAGCTATACTCCATCTTCACCACACAAAATATTCAAGACATGCACAACCCCGATGATAAGCCAAGCAATTGTTTCATACTTTTGATGTTCTCAAACCTTTTCAACTTTCACACAATACATGAGCGTGAGCCATGGACATAGCAGTATGGGTGGAATAGAATATGATGGTGGAGGTTGTGTGGAGAAGATAAAAAGGAGAATGTCTCACATCAACGCGGCTAATCAACGGGCTATGGAGATGCCCATTAATTGATGTCAATGTGAGGAGTGGGGATTGCCATGCAATGGATGCACTAAGAGCCATAAGTGTATGAAAGCTCAAACTGGAAACTAAGTGGGTGTGCATCCAACTTTCTTGCTCATGAATACCTCGGGCATTTGAGGAAGCACATCATTGGAATATACAAGCCAAGTTCTATAATGAAAATTCCCGCTAGTATATGAAAGTGATAACTCAAGAGACTCTCTATATGAAGAACATGGTGCTACTCTGAAGCACAAGTGTGGTAAAAGGATAGTAACATTGCCCCTTCTCTCTTTTTATATCATTTTTTGTTTTTTTTGTTTTTTTGTTTTTTTGGTGGGCTTCTTTGGCCTCTTTTATATTGTTTTTGTGGGCTGCTTTGGCCTCTTTTTTTAAAGTCCGGAGACTAATCCCAACTTGTGAGGGAATCATAGCTTCCATCATCCTTTCCTCACATGGGACAATGCTCTAATAATGATGATCATCACACTTTTGTTTACTTACAACTCAATATTACAAGTCGATACTAGAACAAAAATATGACTCTATATGAATGCCTCCGGCGGTGTACCAGGATGTGCAATGATCTAGCGTAGCAATGACATCAAAAAATGGACAAGCCATGAAAACATCATGCTAGCTATCTTACGATCATGCAAAGCAATATGACAATAAATGCTTGAGTCATGTATATGATGATGATGGAAGTTGCATGGCAATATATCTCGGAATGGCTATGGAAATGCCATAATAGGTAGGTATGGTGGCTGTTTTGAGGAAGATATAAGGAGGCTTATGTATGATAGAGTGTATCGTCTCACAGGGTTTTGAATGCACCGGCGAAGTTTGCACCAACTCTCGAGGTGAGAAAGGACAATGCACGGTACCGAAGAGGCTAGCAATGATGGAAGGGTGAGAGTGCGTATAATCCATGGACTCAACATTAGTCATAAAGAACTCACATACTTATTGAAAAAATCTATTAGTCATCGAAACAAAGTACTAAGCGCATGATCCTAGGGGGATAGATTGGTCGGAAAAGACCATCGCTCGTCCTCGACCGCCACTCATAAGGAAGACAATCAATAAATAAATCTTGCTCCAACTTCATCACATAACAGTTCACCATACATTCATGCTACGGGAATCACAAACTTCAACACAAGTATTTCTACAATCCACAACTACCCACTAGCATGACTCTAATATCACCACCTTTATATCGCAAAACTATTGCAAGGAATCAAACATATCATATTCAGTGATCTATAAGTTTTATGTAGGATTTTAAACCATGTGAATGACCAATTCCTGTCATCTCTCTAAATAGATATAAGTGAAGCAAGAGAGTTTAATTCTTTCTACAAAACAAATGCCCACGCTCTAACAAATATAAGTGAATCAAAAGAGCATTCTACAAATGGCGGTTTTCCATGTGAAGAGAAACATGCAATCCAAACTTCAAATGATATAAGTGAAGCACATGATGCATTCTATAAAGCCATACTCAAAAAATATAAGTGAAATGCAATGATCATTCTATAAATCAACCACGGACTATCTCATACCAGCATGGTGTATCAAATAAAAGCGAAAACTAAATGCAAAAGATGCTCCAAGATTTGCACATATCGCATGAACGAAACGAATCCAAAAACATACCGATACTTGTTGAAGAAAGATGGGATGCCTTCCGGGGCATCCGCAAGCTTAGACGCTTGAGTATCCTTGAATATTTAGTTGGGTTGCCATGGGAATCCCCAAGCTTGAGCTCTTGCCTCTCCTCCTTCTCCTCACATCGAGACTTCCTCGATCTTCGAACACTTCATCCACACAACACTCAACAGAAAGCTCAGTAAGATCCGTTAGTATAATAAAGCAAATCACTACTCTAAGTACTATTGAAAACCAATTCATATTTTTTTTTCATTGTAGCTACTGTAATATAACTTTTCCATGGCATAATCCATTGATAGAAATCGATAGTTTCTTCAAAACAAGCAAACTATGCATCAATAACAGAATATGTCTTAAACAGGATAGTCTGTAGAAATCTGAACATTCACCATACCTCTGGTACTCCAAAAATTCTAAAACAATTATAAAAAGTAAACAATTTGTATATAAATACAATAAAAATTAAACTTGTTGTATATAAATACATTGCAAAAAGTTTCAGAACTGTTTGACGTTCCAGTAAAAAATGTAAAATCGCGCACTACAGCCAAATTTTCTGTCTTGCACCGCACAAACCAGCAAGCAATGTAAACATCCTAAAGGAAAATCTTGGAACATTATTTTTATGATACAATGGATTTGTACAAGGGGATACTTATTTTTGTTGAAAAGTTTCTGTAATCAAGTGTCACAAAGTTTCCATGGGCATGCACAAAGTTCAAGGCTAGCTCCCACTTTAACAATGCTCGTCTTTCTCACTTCCGCTTTTCTTTTTGAAATTTTTTTAGGTTCCCCTATTTTTTTTGTTCTTAAACTTTATAAAAGCACACAATAGAAATAAATGACTCTAAAACTTCCGGGCTGTCTCCCTGGCAGCGCTTTCTTTAAAGCCATTAAGCTAGGCATATAGTGCTCAAGTGATGGATCCACCCGGATCCAAGGTATATCGAAGCCAATTTTAGTTAACAATGATTTGGCATTTAGTAGTGAGCACAAAGCAACATATATCAAGCAATGACGAAGTGTAATTCTCTTTCTATGCATCGGCATGTCATACAAGAACAATTCATGCACATCAAGTAAAGGCCAATGCATAGCATAAGAAGTTTCTTGCAATTCTATCGTGTTGGAAACATAAAGAGGCGGAGATGTAGTTCCTCTCTCATAATAATTGCAAGTAGGATCAGCAAGCACATGCATATTATATCTATCAAAATCATCATGTGTAGTATTAAAAAGCAACCCATCAATATACTCCTTAATAAGGGCAAACTTCTCCGATATAGTGTAGTTGGGAGAATTCAACAAGATAATAGGACTATCATGCATGGGTGCAATAGCAACAATTTCATGTTTAACATAAGGAACTATAGCAAGTTCATCTCCATAAGCATAATTCATATTGGCATCTTGGCCACAAGAATAGCAACCATCATCAAAAAGGGATATTTCAAAAGAATCAACAGGATCATAACAATCATCATAGCATCATCCTTTGGTTAGCACGAAGGGAAATTAAACAATGTATGAGTTGAAGAGTTACTCTCATTAGAAGGTGGGCACGGGTAGCTAATCCGCTCTTCCTCCTTTTGTTCTTCGCTCTCCTCACATCTTTTTCATCCAATGAGCCCATAGTCTCATCGATTTCTTCTTCCATAGACTCCTGCAAAATATTAGTCTCTTCTCGTACAACGGAGAATTTCTCAATAAATTCATCAATATCATAATTGTATGTATAATTCTCATAGAAATAGTTAAGGATAGCTAAATTTTCAGTTCTATAAACTGAATCATCAAAATCTTCAAACTCTTTAAACAAAGATTCAATTTCACAAGCACCCTTAAAAGCAACAAATTCTTCTATTTGTTCCACAGCATAGTAATCATATATACCATTAGCATAAGAAGCTAAGGTTTAATTATCATTAAATTCGCATGAAAAGGGAAGGTGTGGAGCCTTCATCCTAGAGCAACAAGTATAATCATATCTCAAGCATAGTTGCCGAGCATACCAATGCAACATATAAATTTGATCCCATAATAGTTTCCCTTTTTGAGTCAAGCGATAATCCCTAAAGTATTCACGTTGATCCAACATGTATCCCATTATATAATTGAATGGGGTTTTCTCGGGATTATTAAAGTAGTGCATAATATCTTTCACATAATGAGCATTGAGGGTTTTAGGAGGTTCCCCGTCTCCATTAGTAGAAAGTAAACCTAATTTTTCTGGTATTTCGTGTTCCATATCCATAACTAAAGATAGAAAACAACTTAAAACAGCAACTTAAAACAAGCACACACGAGAATATTCACCCCACGCTATTGCTCCCCGGCAACGGCGCCAGAAAAAGGTCTTGATAACCCACAAGTATAGGGGACCAATTGTAGCCTCTTTCGATAAGTAAGAGTGTTGAACCCAACGAGGAGCTAAAGGTAGAACAAATATTCCCTCAAGTTCTATCGACCACCGATACAACCTTACGCACGCTTAACGTTCGCTTTACCTAGAACAAGTATGAAACTAGAAGTACATTGTAGGTGTTGTTCGATGGGTTTGCAAGATAATAAAGAGCGCGAAAATAAAAAGTAGGGTCTGTTTAGATGAAGACACAACTAAGTTAGTTTTAGTAGAGAGCTTGTTGTCACAAAAGAAAGTTATTTGTCCCTAGGCAATCGATAACTAGACCAGTAATCATCATTGCAATTTTAATTGGAGGGAGAGGCATAAGGTAACACACTTTCTCTTCTTGGATCATATGCACTTATGATTGGAACTCTAGCAAGCATCCGCAACTACTAAAGATAATTAAGGTAAAACCCAACCATAGCATTAAAGTATCAAGTCCTCTTTATTCCCATAGCAAACAACCTACTTACTCGGGTCTGCGCTTCTGTCACTCACACCACCCACCATAAGCAAATCATAAACATATTGCAAACCCTACAGCGGGGTCCCTCATGCTTGCGCGACATGGAGAGCACCATAGGGCAGCACCAATAATAAAACATGCTGCTCAACCCTATAACGATCATCAATTAACCCATAGGACAACACTGATCTACTCAAACATCATAGGATAGCCATACATCATTGGGAAACAATATATAGCGTTGAGCACCATGTTTAAATAGAGATTACAGCGGGTAAAAGAGGGGTTACACTGCTGCATAGAGGGGGAAGAGTTGGTGATGAGGGCGGTGAAGTTGTTGGTGTAGATCGTTGTTGCGATGATGGCCCCGGCGGCGTTCCGGCGCCACCGGGAGAGAGGGGGAGAGAGCCCCCCTTCTTCTTCTTCCTCCTTGACCTTATCCCTAGATGGGAGAAGGGTTTCCCCTCTAGTCCTTGGTCTCCATGGCATGGGAGGGGCGAGAGCCCCTACGATATCGGATCTGTCTCTCTGTCTCTCTCTATTTCTGCCCTCCCAAATCTGGCCTTTCAGTGTTTCTTATATTCCCGGAGATCCGTAAATCCGACTGGATTGAAATTTGAACACGATTTTTATCCAGATATTATCTTTCTTGTGGCGAAAGAAGGGCACCAACCGGCTTACGGGGTCTCCACGAGGGTCAAGGGCGCGCCCCCTGCCTCGTGCCCGCCTCGGGCATCGTCTCGCGTTGATTCCACTTCCCAAAATTCACTTATATTCCAAAAAAAAATCTCCGTCATTTTTTATCCCGTTTGGACTCCGTTTGATATGGATTTTCTATGAAACAAAAAACATGCAACAAACAGGAACTAGCACCGGGCACTGGATCAATATGTTAGTCCCAAAAATAGTATAAAAAGTTGCCAAAAGTATATGAAAGGTGTATAATATTGGCATGGGACAATAAAAAATTATAGATACGACGAAAACGTATCAGGATCCACCCAACTGCGCGGGCGTCCTCGGCCCGCGTCCAGGAGCGCCTCATCGCGCCTACTCTGCGGTCTACGCTACTGCTCCGACCCTGCCTCCACCACCTACGTACGCCATTGCACCGCCTTACTCATGGGATGTGACTGCGATGTTCCACGCTGTGCGAAGTCAGGGGCACGCCTACCCACCCCAAGCCGCTGGATGATGGACACTGGTGCGTCCTCGCATGTCGCCGGGGACCCAGGTACTTTGCTCGAGTCTCATTCCCTTTTAGCGCATAATTCTCATCATATCATCATCGGTAATGGGGCTCGTCCCCCTGTCGTCGCCATCAGTAACACTTGCCTTCCCCCTCGCCCTTTCTACCAAACTCACATCTTGTTACACTACAAAAAACTACACTTCCGTGATGATACGTGTTTGTCACAGTAGGTCACGTTTTTTGTCATGCATGTACATCCATGACAAATTTATGACAGAATCAAGATAGTCATACCTGTGTTGTCGTAGAAGTTTTCCATGACATTACCAAAATTATCATCATGGAATTGTCCACTTCCATGACGATAAATCGCGCGTCACAGAAGTGCTTTCGTCAAGGGTGACCGACACGTGGCATCCACCGTAGCGGAACGCCGTTAAGCTATCGGGTCGGGTTTTGGATCCGATAACCCATTAACAGCCCCGACCAATGGGGATTTTCCATGTGTAAAATCATCATTGGCTGGAGGAAACACGTGTCGGCTCATCGTTGGGACAAATGTCATCCACTCAATGGACATAAGGCGCCTATGATACGTCGACACGTGGCACGGCCCAACTGAGGCCCATTCCTGTGAAAAGGCCGTCATGTTTGACTTGGTCAAAAGGTGGCCGGCCAGCCCATGTAAAGCCTGTTAACGGCATATTCCCATATAGCCCAATTACAGCCCGCTAACCCAAGGCCCGTTACGCCCTATCCGAATTAGGCCCGGTAGCGTCATCTGGGCCACCCAATATGATTCCAGCCCGTTTTCACTTCTGGCCCATGTATGGCCCATGACGTCTTTCGGCCCATATGAGGCCCTATGTAACTCTTGGCCTATTAACGGCCCGTGGTGAAACTGGCCCGTAATGAACAGTGTATCACTTTACACCCATTAACGACCCGTGGTGAAACTGGCCCGTAATGAAGAGTGTATCACTTTATACCCATTAACGACCTGTTATTCCGTTGGGACGTTTCCGGCCCATGCTATCTTTCGGCCTTCTCAGAGCCCATTTATTCTTGGGCTCATTTCCAGCATTCGTTTACTTACGGCCCGTTACTGTCATTTTCTGCTTGTGGGCCAAATTCAGCCCATGGTTACAGTCGGCCCATTTGTGGTCCGTTAATACGTTGGGCCATTTTCATAGCGTCATCAAATACGGCCTATTAACGATGGCCCGTTATGGTCGGCCCATGAATGGACGATTCCAACTATAGCCCGTTTACGGTCATAATGCGGTCTGTTTGGCCAATCGATCATACGGCCCGTATAAGGCCCATTGATGATACGGTCCGCAGAAGGCCCACTGTTTCTACGGCCCGTAGAAGGCCCATTGTTTCTACGGCCCGTAGAAGGCCCACTGTTTCTACGGCCAGTAGGAGGCCTAATGTCACTATAGTAAATATTAGCCCATGGTTATTGTGGCCTAGTTTTCAAAAATAGGTTATTGCAGCCACTAGCTAACCGCGGAAAAAGAACTGCAATGACTACAAGCAAACAAATAAACAAGACAAGAAGGAAATAAATAAGCAAGCAACTAACGCTAGCTATCATGGCTATTACACATATTACATCCACTATGCATCAAAGTTCACCACCGGTGCAAATATAGGGAACAAAGCAGCATATCATATACACTGTTTGTCAAAGTTGGCGACCAGCGCAAATAAACGCCGCAGCAAAACAAATCCAGAACTGAAACCACTCCAGAAGATCTCAAGAAACAATATCCTGGGTACCCATAATGCTGGCAAGATGCTTAGCAAGCTTATTAACTTTCTCTTGTTTGGCGCTTAAATCCTCAAGCGCTTGCTGTTGCATCACAAAATATGCATCTGAATTCTGCAGGGACTTCCTTAGTCCTTCAGCTTCCCGTGGCAGCACATCTGATCGATGTCTTTCAACTTGAAGTTGAGACTCAAGAATACGAACTGATTCAGGCAGCGAGTTCGAAGAGCTTGTGCCAGCAGTAGTGGCCAGTAACTCGAACACTACATCAAGACAGGACTTTTGGGTTCCCTCACTATCGTCAAGATAGTTTTTATCAGCTTTCTTGGAGACCAATAGGGATGTCTCACTATCTTGAACCTTATTTGCATTACTTCCTTTACCATTGGATAACGCGGTACTGTTCTCCAATATTTTGTCCGCATTCTAAACGAGAAACAAGCACACACATCACATGTTTACCATGTTGTATATGAAAATCATTTTGGTAAATGAGTTCAGTAGTAAAGTGGACAGGATAACAACATGAAACAAACATATATCTATGTACCATGGTCACTTTATGGTCTATATCATTCTAGTTTTTGTTGCCAAATCAAGATAGAGACATAGTTCAAATAATATTTGTTCAAGACAAAGCAGAATAGACAGAATATAAGTGTGGGTAACTATAGAGCAATAACAACACTTGTAATGTGCATGACATGAGAACATAACTGTTTATTCAATTGAAATTGAAATCAACATAGAGCAGGTTACAACAGCAAACCAGTTAAAGAAACAGGTTTAAAACATACCTGTTGCGCCATTGGAGTTTCAATTCCATCCTTCAAATTTGAAAATAGTTGGTATGAGTAAATACAGTAATGCAAGAGCAAAGGAGTATGAACCATAGCTACAGAACCTGACCTGAGAACAAATCTTCTTCTCCTTTAAGCATTGAGTTGGGATTCGGAGTGGTGGTCCTTGTGCTTTGGGCACTGCAGTTCCCTTACTAACTGCTCATGCTTGGGTGCTCTGTGGTGGAGACGGTGCTGTGTCAACTGGAACTGGGTTACTATCTGCCGGGGTTGGGGTTAGAAGGGGTGTAGCTGGTTCTCTGTCCAACTGGGTAGGGGTACAATCTGCGAGAGTCTGGGTTATGTGTGGTGGATCTGGTCCTTGGGCAAGTACAACCGTGGTTCTATCTGCATCAACTGGTAGCACTATCTTTTCTGAAGACTGTGTTGTTACTCCCTTAGATACTGCCATCACGCTCTCCAATTCAAATGGCTGATAAATAAGAAAATTAATTGAAAGTATAGACATTGTATGATAGACAGGTGCAATGGATAGTGGGGAATAAAAGAGGGCATGAAATAATTCATATTTATGTTGTCTAACCAAACAGGATAGCATGACACAATTTCACATATATGATGGCCAACTAAATAGGATAGCATGACACAATTTCACATTATGATGGCTAACTAAAAAAGATGAAAAGACATAGTTCAAAATATGAGACTATGTAAACAGGATGACATGACATAACTATATAATGTGTTTATTAAATAGGTTGGCATGCCATAATTCACATACATTCACGGATAGAATGCCATAATTCAAAATATGATGACTGTAAACACTAAACAGGATGAGATGATATAACTATATGATGTCTTTATTAAATGGGTTGCCATGCCATAATTCAGATAGATGATGTGTATGTACTATGTAAACATGATGACATGATATAATTCAAATATATGATTTATATAGTAAGCAAGTAAGAAGATGGCAATCCATATATGATGTAAAAACTAAGCAATGCAAGACAACATGCATGACATGGGTAATATAACTCTGCCAAGTTTGATCATATACCTCAGGGGGGAAATAGGACTGGTCATCAGTCTCTGAATCATCCTCTGAGGAGCTCTCTATAACCAGCAAGATGTCTGCTTCAGCAGGTAGCATTGTCTGCTCAGAATACCTTCACTAGTAGAAAAAGGGTCATTTGTCCCGGTTCATAAGGGCCTTTAGTACCGGTTCTGGAACCGGGACTAAAGGGTCGTTACTAAAGCCCCCCTAGTCCCGGTTCTTATACGAACCGCGACTAAAGGCCCTCCACGTGGCCGCTGCGTGGAGGTCCACCTTTAGTCCCGGTTACTAAAGGAAATTTTATGATTTTTTTTTAATTTTTTTTTCGTATTTTCAAATTTCTGAATTATTAAACCTCTAATCTCTAATCACCCCTCATCACTGCTCAATTTAACCTCTAATCTCTAATCACCCCTCATCATTCCAAATCATCTAACTTCCCGGACGGTCCCCATCCTCTCATTACCCCAGCCTGAGCACGCTTAACTTTCGGGTTCTATTCTCCCTCGTTTCCAAGTCTGCACATGTTGTTTTCCTGACAATAGTAAGATGTCAATCCTATTAACTCTCAGGAGTTTAGCTTGAGCATGAAGTCACACATTTCACTGTTTGAGTTTGAAACTATCGTTCTAAAAAACAATAATCTTCTATTATATACTTAAAACAATAGGCAAACAAGCCATCACGTTTGTCCACACAGATTAAAATATTAGAACCGTTAAGATTAGATATAAGTGGCTCAGATTTAAAGATGTGACGTTACATACAAATATTATGTATATGTGTTATTTTGCACATACTAATTCTGTCACGTACCTGTTCTATTATAAAAAGTGGAACCACAAACGTATGGGGAGAAGGCCAGCTACAAAGCGTACAAGGTTCCATCACGTAAACAAGTAATCTATTCTGATTTGAATTTGAACCGGACAATAACCAAGAATAGCCAGGCACGCTAAACATGGGCCAGCCTGGCACATTAATGTCCCAGTTCACACTCGATCCTTTGGCGTACAGCTCAAAGAAAACTTTCTGCGTCCCCTCAAAGAAGAAAACAAATCCTTTGGCGAACAATTGTGACGCATAAAAAAACTCCGTTAAGGTTAGAAGGCTGAAACACACATCCATATGGGGAACAATAGTGAGGCAGAAAAAAGGAGGTCATTAAGATTACAAGCCTGAAACACACATCCAACCAGTTGAAAGATAGCTCTTATCAGATTAATAAAATACAGTAAAAACAGATTAATAAGTAATACATTTTATATATGAAATAAAAAAGAAGGAAAAAGGGCTAGAATTTTGGTTTTAAAATAAACTCCGTGTAAGATTTACAAATAGTTAAATTTGATTTGATTTTATACTCTTAATTATTAGATGGATAAATAATAGAACTACATTATACAATTTAAAAATAAATTATATTGTTGAAACAAAAGACAAACGAGCCGTCACATTCATCGACATAAGCTAAAAAAATTTAATCCATTGATTCTAATAAGAACATTTGAGAATAAAGGATGAAAATTGAAAAGGACACACACAATATTAGTCATGTACAAAAAGGTCTATCGTTGGCACGTATGCATAAGTCTATTATTTTTCATTTTATTTTAGAACACTTATAAGTATTTCTTTTTGAATAGTTGACATGTAGGAAACCAAGTCCAGCATGGACACGCTCAAACTCATATCACGTGAACAAACATGGGCAGGTCATATAGCACGTCAAGCCCGAGTCCAGAATGGACTTGCCCAAGTTCATATCACGTAAAGAAATATGGGCAGGTCAGCAACATGCACGCAAGAAGAAAAAACATGCACGCAAGAAAACATGCTGATATCATGCTTCATCATCATGCCAATATTCAAGCACGTAAATTAGTCTTTAGTATCTAGCATTCCTGAAAAAAAGATCTTGACTCTTGAGTACCCAGGACAAAAACTTATTACGAGAGGGATTACCACAGGTGCTGCACGAGCGATGGTGCCACGAGCATGGTAGCTACCGGTCTCGCCGCTCCATGTTTTCGTAGTGCATCTTTCACACCAGCAGGATCCACCACAACATCTGCGGCAGTCTAGATAATCAACACGTCATGACAGCATACGTTGCACAATCACGAGGGCCACAAGTCGACCACAATTTTTTTAGCCACCTATATTAATGAAGAAACAAGAAAGCAATACTTTTGAGGCATAAGCACTTGAACTTCCCTCTACCAAGTAGTCGCTTATGTACTACCAACAAGAGAAAGTATGCAATAGGTTTATCAAGATACATGGTTTGACATTATAGGAAAGGAGGTATAGAGAAGTGGAATGGAGACGAGGAACTTACACTTGAAAATGAAAGCATGGCAGCCAGAATAGCATAAAGCAGAAGAGAAGACCACAAAAAACACTTGAAGTTTATGTGCATGTATAACAGTACATAAGGATCTATGCATGTAATGCTTTATATATGTGCGAGCCTAAGAAAATGATGTCGCTAAAGCTGCAAGGGTCTTAAGAAATAAATCACAACAAATATATTAGTTTCCTTATTTGCTCTAAATAGATGTGTTTTATTTCTTGATGCATGTATATATGTACACTTCTGTTGATGAGCAAAATGAATCATGTGCTAGATATATCAATATGCATGGGTTGATAGTGTAGGAAAATGGGTGGACATGAGTAGAACAAAGACGAGCTGGGGGTTGTGCAGATACAAGAACATGACAAAAGGTAACAATATAGATTATCTAAAACATGTATAAGAGTCGATGACATTGTGTATACAAGTTTGCTATTCGTGGCAACGACAATACCACATGAAGGATGCACAAGGGTGTTGGCAGTACAGTGACAAAGATTGTATGTAAGCAACCCATCAACTACTTTAATAGTGTTTCAACTGTGTTGAGATTTGTAGGTAGATAAAAATATGGGCACGTTGAGAGAGAGAGAGAGAGATAGATAGAGAGAGAGAGAGATTTTTAACAAAAATGTTTGCAAAAACTAAATCATACCATACATTTAATACACATTTTTCTTAGCTGCGGAGACATGGATGAGTGCAAAAAGTAACAATACAAATATATATATATATATATATATATATATATATATATATATATATATATAGAGAGAGAGAGAGAGAGAGAGAGAGAGAGAGAGCTTGACAACCTCGGATAACATATACCGAGAAATGTAATTGCTCGCACAGATGGCCAAGCACATAGACACCGGACTAATTAGCTATGAAGGAAGCATTTGGAGGCATGACATGTACAAATCAAAAATAATGAACCGGTGAAAAGTTGGGTGACAAAGAGTTATTTAGTTTCAAGTAGGAGTATGACCTACAAGTGTTTAGATTTATTTTAAGTCTTGGTGAATAATCGTTTTTTATTTTAGTGCAAAGACACTTAGAACATGGAGTAGAACAGAGAAGCGTATTGTTTACTCTCTCTCTCAAAAAAAGTATTCTTTACTTCACATCATACACAACTAAATGTTATTATGCCTAGCTGCGCAAATGCGCGGGTTGCACTTCTAGTTATTTAGTAACACTAATATTTCTTGAATAAGTAGTTTGACTATTGTTTGACCACAGTTTGACCAGATTTGACCAAAATTCAAAGAAACGGAAATAATTATTTAGTAACACTAATATTCTTGAATAATTATTTAGTAACACTAATACTTCTTGAATAAGTAGTTTGACCAGATTTAACGAAAATTAAAAAAACTGAAATTTGAGCATACCTTTTTTTTCCTTTTAGAATTTGAAGATTCTAAATAAATCATGCTCCAACTTCATCACATAACGGTTCACCATACGTGCATGCTACGGGAATCACAAACTTCAACACAAGTATTTATACAATCCACAACTACCCACTAGCATGACTCTAATATCACCACCTTTATATCGCAAAACTATTGCAAGGAATCAAATATATCATATTCAGTGATCTATAAGTTTTATGTAGGATTTTACGACTAACCATGTGAATGACCAATTCCTTTCATCTCTCTAAATAGATATAAGTGAAGCAAGAGAGTTTAATTCTTTCTACAAAAGAAATGCCCACGCTCTAACAAATATAAGTGAATCAAAAGAGCATTCTACAAATGGCGGTTTTCCATGTGAAGAGAAACATGCAATCCAAACTTCAAATGATATAAGTGAAGCACATGAAGCATTCTATAAAGCCATACTCAAAAAATATAAGTGAAATGCAATGATCATTCTATAAATCAACCACGGACTCTCTCATACCAGCATGGTTCATCAAAGAAAAGAGAAAACTAAATGCAAAAGACGCTACAAGATTTGCACATATCGCATGAACGAAACGAATCCGAAAACATACCGATACTTGTTGAAGAAAGATGGGATGCCTTTCGGGGCATCCCCAAGCTTAGACGCTTGAGTATCCTTAAATATTTAGTTGGGGTGCCTTGGGAATCCCCAAGCTTGAGCTCTTGCCTCTCCTCCTTCTCCTCACATCGAGACTTCCTCGATCTTCGAACACTTCATCCACACAACACTCAACAGAAAGCTCGGTAAGATCCGTTAGTATAATAAAGCAAATCACTACTCTAAGTACTGTTGAAAACCAATTCATATTTTGTTTTTGCATTGTAACTACTGTAATATAACTTTTCCATGGCATAATCCATTGATAGAAATCGATAGTTTCTTCAAAACAAGCAAACTATGCATCAACAACAGAATCTGTCTTAAACAGGACAGTCTGTAGAAATCTGAACATTCACCATACCTCTGGTACTCCAAAAATTCTGAAACAATTATAAAAAGTAAACAATTTGTATAGAAATACAGTGCAAAAAGTTTCAGAACCGTTTGACGTTCCAGGTAAAAATGTAAAATCGCGGACTACAGCCAAATTTTCTGTCTTGCACCGCACAAACCAGCAAGCAATGTAAACATCCTAAAGGCAAATCTTGGCAGATTATTTTTATGATACAATGGATTTGTACAAGGGGATAATTATTTTTGTTGAAAAGTTTCTGTAATTAAGGGTCACAAAGTTTCCATGGGCATGCACAAAGTTCAAGACTAGCTCCCACTTTAACAATGCTCGTCTTTCTCACTTCCGCTTTTCTTTTTGAAATTTTTTTAGGTTCCCCTATTTATTTTTTTGTTCTTAAACATTATAAAAGCACACAACAGAAATAAATGACTCTCTAAAACTTCCGGGTTGTCTCCCTGGCAGCGCTTTCTTTAAAGCCATTAAGCTAGGCATATAGTGCTCAAGTAATGGATCCACCCGGATCCAAGGTATATCAAAGCCAATTTTAGTTAACAATGATTTGGCATTTAGTAGTGAGCACAAAGCAACATATATCAAGCAATGACGAAGTGTAATTCTCTTTCTATGCATCGGCATGTCATACAAGAACAATTCATGCACATCAAGTAAAGGCCAATGCATAGCATAAGAAGTTTCTTGCAATTCTATCGTGTTGGAAACATAAAGAGGCGGAGATGTAGTTCCTCTCTCATAATAATTGCAAGTAGGAGCAGCAAGCACATGCATATTATATCTATCAAAATCATCATGTGTAGTAGTAAAAAGCAACCCATCAATATACTCCTTAATAAGGGCAAACTTCTCCGATATAGTGTAGTTGGGAGAATTCAACAAGATAATAGGACTATCATGCATGGGTGCAATAGCAACAATTTCATGTTTAACATAAGGAACTATAGCAAGTTCATCTCCATAAGCATAATTCATATTGGCATCTTGGCCACAAGAATAGCAACCATCATCAAAAAGGGATATTTCAAAAGAATCAACAGGATCATAACAATCATCATAGCATCATCCTTCGGTTAGCACGAAGGGAAATTAAACAATGTATGAGTTGAAGAGTTACTCTCATTAGAAGGTGGGCACGGGTAGCTAATCCGCTCTTCCTCCTTTTGTTCTTCGCTCTCCTCACATCTTTTTCATCCAATGAGCCCATAGTCTCATCGATTTCTTCTTCCATAGACTCCTGCAAAATATTAGTCTCTTCTCGTACAACGGAGAATTTCTCAATAAATTCATCAATATCATAATTGTATGTATAATTCTCATAGAAATAGTTAAGGATAGCTAAATTTTCAGTTCTATAAACTGAATCATCAAAATCTTCAAACTCTTTAAACAAAGATTCAATTTCACAAGCACCCTTAAAAGCAACAAATTCTTCTATTTGTTCCACATCATAGTAATCATATATACCATTAGCATAAGAAGCTAAGGTTTAATTATCATTAAATTCGCATGAAAAGGGAAGGTGTGGAGCCTTCATCCTAGAGCAACAAGTATAATCATATCTCAAGCATAGTTGCCGAGCATACCAATGCAACATATAAATTTGATCCCATAATAGTTTCCCTTTTTGAGTCAAGCGATAATCCCTAAAGTATTCACGTTGATCCAACATGTATCCCATTATATAATTGAATGGGGTTTTCTCGGGATTATTAAAGTAGTGCATAATATCTTTCACATAATGAGCATTGAGGGTTTTAGGAGGTTCCCCGTCTCCATTAGTAGAAAGTAAACCTAATTTTTCTGGTATTTCGTGTTCCATATCCATAACTAAAGATAGAAAACAACTTAAAACAGCAACTTAAAACAAGCACACACGAGAATATTCACCCCACGCTATTGCTCCCCGGCAACGGCGCCAGAAAAAGGTCTTGATAACCCACAAGTATAGGGGACCAATTGTAGCCTCTTTCGATAAGTAAGAGTGTTGAACCCAACGAGGAGCTAAAGGTAGAACAAATATTCCCTCAAGTTCTATCGACCACCGATACAACCTTACGCACGCTTAACGTTCGCTTTACCTAGAACAAGTATGAAACTAGAAGTACATTGTAGGTGTTGTTCGATGGGTTTGCAAGATAATAAAGAGCGCGAAAATAAAAAGTAGGGTCTGTTTAGATGAAGACACAACTAAGTTAGTTTTAGTAGAGAGCTTGTTGTCACAAAAGAAAGTTATTTGTCCCTAGGCAATCGATAACTAGACCAGTAATCATCATTGCAATTTTAATTGGAGGGAGAGGCATAAGGTAACACACTTTCTCTTCTTGGATCATATGCACTTATGATTGGAACTCTAGCAAGCATCCGCAACTACTAAAGATAATTAAGGTAAAACCCAACCATAGCATTAAAGTATCAAGTCCTCTTTATTCCCATACGCAAACAACCTACTTACTCGGGTCTGCGCTTCTGTCACTCACACCACCCACCATAAGCAAATCATAAACATATTGCAAACCCTACAGTGGGGTCCCTCATGCTTGCGCGACATGGAGAGCACCATAGGGCAGCACCAATAATAAAACATGCTGCTCAACCCTATAACGATCATCAGTTAACCCATAGGACAACACTGATCTACTCAAACATCATAGGATAGCCATACATCATTGGGAAACAATATATAGCGTTGAGCACCATGTTTAAATAGAGACTACAGCGGGTAAAAGAGGGGTTACACTGCTGCATAGAGGGGGAAGAGTTGGTGATGAGGGCGGTGAAGTTGTTGGTGTAGATCGTTGTTGCGATGATGGCCCCGGCGGCGTTCCGGCGCCACCGGGAGAGAGGGGGAGAGAGCCCCCCTTCTTCTTCTTCCTCCTTGACCTTATCCCTAGATGGGAGAAGGGTTTCCCCTCTAGTCCTTGGTCTCCATGGCATGGGAGGGGCGAGAGCCCCTACGATATTGGATCTGTCTCTCTGTCTCTCTCTATTTCTGCCCTCCCAAATCTGGCCTTTCAGCATTTCTTATATTCCTGGAGATCCGTAAATCCGACTGGATTGAAATTTGAACACGATTTTTATCCAGATATTATCTTTCTTGCGGCAAAAGAAGGGCACCAACTAGCTTACGGGGTCTCCATGAGGGTTAGGGGCGCGCCTGCCCCCTTTGGGTGCGCCCCCTGCCTCGTGCCCCCCTCAGGCATCGTCTCACGTTGATTCCACTTCCCAAAATTCACATATATTCCAAAGAAACTCCGTCATATTTATCCCGTTTGGACTCCGTTTGATATGGATTTTGTGTGAAACAAAAAACATGCAATAAACAGGAACTAGCACCGGGCACTGGATCAATATGTTTGTCCCAGAAATAGTATAAAAATTTGCCAAAAGTATATGAAAGGTGTATAATATTGGCATGGAAGAATCAAACATTATAGATATGACGAAGACGTATCAGGTTCCACCCAACTCCGCGGGCGTCCTCGGCCCGCGTCCAGGAGCGCCTCATCACGCCTACTCTGCGGTCTACGCTACTGCTCCAACCCTGCCTCCACCACCTACATACGCCATTGCACCGCCTTACTCATGCATGGGATGTGACCGCGATGTTCCACGATGTGCCAAGTCAGGGGCACGCCTACCCACCCCAAGCAGCTGGATCATGGACACTGGTGCGTCCTCGCATGTCACCGGGGACCCAGGTACTTTGCTCGAGTCTCATTCCCTTTTAGCGCATAATTCTCATCATATCATCATCGGTAATGGGGCTCGTCCCCCTGCCGTCGCCATCAGTAACACTCGCCTTCCCCCTCGCCCTTTCTACCAAACTCACATCTTGTTACACTACAAAAAAATACACTTCCGTGATGATACGTGTTTGTCACAGTAGGTCGCGTTTTTTGTCATGCATGTACATCCATGACAAATTTATGAAAGAATCAAGATAGTCATACCTGTGCTGTCGTAGAAGTGTTACATGACATTACCAAAATTATCATTATGGAATTATCCACTTCCATGACGATAAATCGCGCGTCATAGAAGTGCTTTCGTCAAGGGTGACCGACACGTGGAATCCACCATAACGGAACGCCGTTAAGCTATCGGGTCGGGTTTTGGATCCGATAACCCATTAACAGCCCCGACCAATGGGGATTTTCCATGTGTAAAATCGTCATTGGCTGGAGGAAACACGTGTCGGCTCATTGTTGGGACAGATGTCATCCACTCAATGGACATAAGGCGCCTATGATCCGTCGACACGTGGCATGGCCCAACAGAGGCCCATTCCTGTGAAAAGGCCGTCTTGTTTGATTTGGTCAAAAGGTGGTGGGCCGGCCCATGTAAAGCCTGTTAACGGCATGTTCGCATATAGCCCATTTACAACCCGCTAACCCAAGGCCCGTTACGCCCTATCCGAATTAGGCCCAGTAGCGTCATCTGGGCCACCCAATATGATTCCAGCCTGTTTTCACTTCTGGCCCATGTATGTCCCATGACGTCTTTCGGCCCATATGAGGCCCTATGTAACTCTTGGCCTATTAACGGGTCATGGGGAAACTGGCCCGTAATGAACAGTGTATCACTTTACACCCATTAACGGCCCGTGGTGAAACTGGCCCGTAATGAAGAGTGTATCACTTTATACCCATTAACGGCCTGTTATTCCGTTGGGCCGTTTCCGGCCCATGCTATCTTTCGGCCTTCTCAGAGCCCATTTATTCTTGGGCTCATTTCCAGCATTCGTTTACTTACGGCCCGTTACTGTCATTTTCTGCTTGTGGGCTAAATTCAGCCCGTGGTTACAGTCGGCCCATTTGTGGTCCGTTAATACGTTGGGCCATTTTCATAGCGTCATCAAATACGGCCTATTAACGATGGCCCGTTATTGTCGGCCCATGAATGGACGATTCCAACTATAGCCCGTTTACGGTCATAATGCGGTCTGTTTGGCCCATGTTTGGCCAATCGATCATACGGCCCGTATAAGGCCCATTGATGATACGACCCGCAGAAGGCCCACTGTTTCTACGGCCCGTAGAAGGCCCATTGTTTCTACGGCCCGTAGAAGGCCCACTGTTTCTATGGCCAGTAGGAGCCCAATGTCACTACAGTAAATATTAGCCCATGGTTATTGTGGCCTAGTTTTAAAAAATAGGTTATTGCAGCCACTAGCTAACCGCGGAAAAAGAACTGCAATGACTACAAGCAAACAAATAAACAAGACAAGAAGGAAATAAATAAGCAAGCAACTAACGCTAGGCTATCACGGCTATTACACATATTACATCAACTGGGCATCAAAGTTCTCCACCAGTGCAAATATAGGGAACAAAGCAGCATATCATATACACTGGTTGTCAAAGTTGGCGACCAACGCAAATAAACGCCGCAGCAAAACAAATCCAGAACTGAAACCACTTCAGAAGATCTCAAGAAACAATATCCTGGGTACCCATAATGCTGGAAAGATGCTTAGGAAGCTTATTAACTTTCTCTTGTTTGGTGCTTAAATCCTCCAGCGCTTGCTGTTGCATCAGAAAATATGCATCTGAATTCCGCAGGGACTTCCTTAGTCCTTCAGCTTCCTGTCGCAGCACATCTGATCGATTTCTTTCAACTTGAAGTTGAGACTCAAGAAGACGAACTGATTCAGGCAGCGAGTTCAAAGAGCTTGTGCCAGCAGTAGTGGCCAGTAACTCGAACACTACATCAAGACAGGACTTTTGGGTTCCCTCACTGTCGTCAAGATAGTTTTTATCAGCTTTCTTGGAGACCAACAGGGATGTCTCACTATCTTGAACCTTATCTTCATTACTTCCTTTACCATTGGATAACACGGTACTATTCTCCAATATTTTGTCTGCATTCTAAAAGAGAAACAAGCAGACACATCACATGTTTACCATGTTGTATATGAAACTCATTTTGGTAAATGAGTTCAGTAGTAAAGTGGACAGGATAACAACATGAGACAAACATATATCTATGTACCATGGTCACTTTATGGTCTATATCATTCTAGTTTTTGTTGCCAAATCAAGATAGAGACACAGTTCAAATAATATTTTTTCAAGACAAAGCAGAAGAGACATAATATAAGTGTGGGTAACTATAGAGCAATAACAACACTTGTAATGTGCATGACATGAGAGCATAATTGTTTATTCAATTGAAACTGAAATCAACATATAGCAGGTTACAACAGCAAACCAGTTAAAGAAACAGGTTTAAAACATACCTATTGCGCCATTGGAGTTTCAATTCCATCCTTCAAATTTGAAAATAGTTGGTATGAGTAAATACAGTAATTCAAGAGCAAAGGAGTATGAACCATAGCTACAAAACCTGACCTGAGAACAAATCTTCTTCTCCTTTAAGCGCTGAGTTGGGATTCAGAGTGGTGGTCCTTGTGCTTTGGGCACTGTAGTTCCCTTACTAACTGCTCGTGTTTGGGTGCTCTGTGGTGGAGACGGTGCTGTGTCAACTAGAACTCGGTTACTATCTGCCGGGGTTGGGGTTAGAAGGGGTGTAGCTGGTTCTCTGTCCAACTGGGTAGGGGTACAATCTGCGAGAGTCTGGGTTATGTGTGGTGGATCTGGTCCTTGGGCAAGTACAACTGTGGTTCTATCTGCATCAACTGGTAGCACTATCTTTTCTGAAGACTGTGTTGTTACTCCCTTAGATACTGCCATCACGCTCTCGGTTCATAAGGGCCTTTAGTCCCGGTTCTGGAACCGGGACTAAAGGATCGTTACTAAAGCCCACCCCTTTAGTCCCGGTTCTTATATGAACCGGGACTAAAGGCCCTCCACGTGGCCGCTGCATGGAGGTCCACCTTTAGTCCCGGTTGGTAACACCAACCGGTACTAAAGGAAATTTTATGATTTTTTTAAATTTTTTTCGGAATTTTCAAATTTCGGAATTATTTAAACCTCTAATCTCTAATCACCCCTCATCACTTCTCAATTTAACCTCTAATCTCTAATCACCCCTCATCATTCCAAATCATCTAACTTCCCAGACGGTCACCCATCCTCTCACTACCCCAGCCTGAGCATGCTTAACTTTCGGGTTCTATTCTCCCTCGTTTCCAAGACTGCACATGTTGTTTTCCTGACAATAGTAAGATGTCAATCCTATTAACTCTCAGGAGTTTGAAACTATCGTTCTAAAAAACAATAATTATTTAGTATCACTAATATTTCTTGAATAAGTAGTTTGACCATTGTTTGACCACAATTTGACCAGATTTGACCAAGTAGTCGCTTATGTACTACCAACAAGAGAAAGTATGCAATAGGTTTATCAAGATACATGGTTTGACATTATAGGAAAGGAGGTATAGAGAAGTGGAATGGAGACGAGGAACTTACACTTGAAAATGAAAGCATGGCAGCCCGAATAGCATAAAGCAGAAGAGAAGACCACAGAAAACACTTGAAGTTTATGTGCATGTATAACAGTACATAAGGATCTATGCATGTAATGCTTTATATATGTGCGAGCGTAAGAAAATGATGTCACTAAAGCTGCAAGGGTCTTAAGAAATAAATCACAACAAATATATTAGTTTCCTTATTTTCTCTAAATAGATGTGTTTTATTTCTTGATGCATGTATATATGTACACTTCTGTTGATGAGCAAAATGAATCATGTGCTAGATATATCAATATGCATGGGTTGATAGTGTAGGAAAAGGGGTGGGCATGAGTAGAACAAAGACGAGCTGGGGGTTGTGCAGATACAAGAGCATGACAAAAGGTAACAATATAGATTATCTAAAACATGTATAAGAGTCGATGACATTGTGTATACAAGTTTGCTATTCGTGGCAACGATAATACCACATGAAGGATGCACAAGGGTGTTGGCAGTACAGTGACAAAGATTGTATGTAAGCAACCCATCAACTACTTTAATAGTGTTTCAACTGTGTTGAGATTTGTAGGTAGATAAAAATATGGGCACGTTGAGAGAGAGATAGATAGATATATAGATAGAGAGAGAGAGAGAGATTTAACAAAAATGTTTGCAAAAACTAAATCATACCATACATTTAATACACATTTTTCTTAGCTGCGGAGACATGGATGAGTGCAAAAAGTAACAATACAGATAGATAGATAGATAGATAGATAGATAGATAGATAGAGAGATAGATAGATAGATACATATATATAGAGAGACAGCTTGACAACCTCAGATAACATATACCGAGAAATGTAATTGCTTGCACAGATGGCCAAGCACATAGACACCGGACTAATTAGCTATGAAGGAAGCATTTGGAGGCATGACATGTACAAATCAAAAATAATGAACCGGTGAAAAGTTGGGTGACAAAGAGTTATTTAGTTTCAAGTAGGAGTATGACCTACAAGTGTTTAGATTTATTTTAAGTCTTGGTGAATAATCGTTTTTTATTTTAGTGCAAAGACACTTAGAACATGGAGTAGAACAGAGAAGCGTATTGTTTACTCTCTCTCAAAAAAAAGTATTCTTTACTTCACATCATACACAACTAAATGTTCTTACGTCTAGCTGCACAAATGCGCGGGTTGCACTTCTAGTTATTTAGTAACACTAATATTTCTTGAATAAGTAGTTTGACTATTGTTTGACCACAGTTTTACCAGATTTGACCAAAATTAAAAAAACGGAAATAATTATTTAGTAACACTAATATTCTTGAATAATTATTTAGTAACACTAATACTTCTTGAATAAGTAGTTTGACCAGATTTAACGAAAATTAAAAAAACTGAAATTTGAGCATACCTTTTTTTTCCTTTTAGAATTTGAAGATTCTAAATAAATCATGCTCCAACTTCATCACATAACGGTTCACCATACGTGCATGCTACGGGAATCACAAACTTCAACACAAGTATTTATACAATCCACAACTACCCACTAGCATGACTCTAATATCACCACCTTTATATCGCAAAACTATTGCAAGGAATCAAACATATCATATTCAGTGATCTATAAGTTTTATGTAGGATTTTACGACTAACCATGTGAATGACCAATTCCTGTCATCTCTCTAAATAGATATAAGTGAAGCAAGAGAGTTTAATTCTTTATACAAAAGAAATGCCCACGCTCTAACAAATATAAGTGAATCAAAAGAGCATTCTACAAATGGCGGTTTTCCATGTGAAGAGAAACATGCAATCCAAACTTCAAATGATATAAGTGAAGCACATGAAGCATTCTATATAGCCATACTCAAAAAATATAAGTGAAATGCAATGATCATTCTATAAATCAACCACGGACTATCTCATACCAGCATGGTTCATCAAAGAAAAGAGAAAGCTAAATGCAAAAGACGCTCCAAGATTTGCACATATCGCATGAACAAAACGAATCCAAAAACATACCGATACTTGTTGAAGAAAGATGGGATGCCTTTCGGGGCATCCCCAAGCTTAGACGCTTGAGTATCCTTGAATATTTAGTTGGGGTACCTTGGGAATCCCCAAGCTTGAGCTCTTGCCTCTCCTCCTTCTCCTCACATCGAGACTTCCTCGATCTTTGAACACTTCATCCACACAACACCCAACAGAAAGCTCGGTAAGATCCGTTAGTATAATAAAGCAAATCACTACTCTAAGTACTGTTGAAAACCAATTCATATTTTGTTTTTGCATTGTAGCTACTGTAATATAACTTTTCCATGGCATAATCCATTGATAGAAATCGATAGTTTCTTCAAAACAAGAAAACTATGCATCAACAACAGAATCTGTCTTAAACAGGACAGTCTGTATAAATCTGAACATTCACCATACCTCTGGTACTCCAAAAATTCTGAAACAATTATAAAAAGTAAACAGTTTGTATAGAAATACATTGCAAAAAGTTTCAGAACCGTTTGACGTTCTAGTAAAAAATGTAAAATCGCGGACTACAGCCAAATTTTCTGTCTTGCACCGCACAAACCAGCAAGCAATGTAAACATCCTAAAGGCAAATCTTGGCACATTATTTTTATGATAAAATGTATTTGTACAAGGGGATAATTATTTTTGTTGAAAAGTTTCTGTAATTAAGGGTCACAAAGTTTCCATGGGCATGCACAAAGTTTAAGGCTAGCTCCCACTTTAACAATGCTCGTATTTCTCACTTCCGCTTTTCTTTTTGAAAAATTTTTAGGTTCCCCTATTTATTTTTTTGTTCTTAAACATTATAAAAGCACACAACAGAAATAAATGACTCTCTAAAACTTCCGGGTTGTCTCCCTGGCAGCGCTTTCTTTAAAGCCATTAAGCTAGGCATATAGTGCTCAAGTAATGGATCCACCCGGATCCCAAGGTATATCAAAGCCAATTTTAATTAACAATGATTTGGCATTTAGTAGTGAGCACAAAGCAACATATATCAAGCAATTACGAAGTGTAATTCTCTTTCTATGCATCGGCATGTCATACAAGAACAATTCATGCACATCAAGTAAAGGCCAATGCATAGCATAAGAAGTTTCTTGCAATTCTATCGTGTTGGAAACATAAAGAGGCAGAGATGTAGTTCCTCTCTCATAATAATTGCAAGTAGGAGCAGCAAGCACATGCATATTATATCTATCAAAATCATCATGTGTAGTAGTACAAAGCAACCCATCAATATAATCCTTAATAAAGGCAAACTTCTCCGATATAGTGTAGTTGGGAGAATTCAACAAGATAATAGGACTATCATGCATGGGTGCAATAGCAACAATTTCATGTTTAACATAAGGAACTATAGCAAGTTCATCTCCATAAGCATAATTCATATTGGCATCTTGGCCACAAGAATAGCAAGCATAATCAAAAAGGGATATTTCAAAAGAATCAACAGGATCATAACAATCATCATAGCAATCATCCTTCGGTAAGCACGAAGGGAAATTAAACAATGTATGAGTTGAAGAGTTACTCTCATTAGAAGGTGGGCACGGGTAGCTAATCCACTCTTCCTCCTTTTGTTCTTCGCTCTCCTCACATCTTTTTCATCCAACGAGCCCATAGTCTCATCAATTTCTTCTTCCATAGACTCCTGCAAAACATTAATCTCCTCTCGTACAGCGGAGACTTTCTCAATAAATTCATCAATATCATAATTTTATTTATAATTCTCATAGCAATATTTTAGGATAGCTAAATTTTCAGTTCTATAAACTGAATCATCAAAATCTTCAAACTCTTTAAACAAAGATTCAATTTCACAAGCACCCTTAAAAGCAACAAATTCTTCTATTCGTTCCACATCATAGTAATCATATATACCATTAGCATAAGAAGCTAAGGTTTAATTATCATTAAATTCGCATGAAAAGGGAAGTTGTGGATCCTTCATCCTAGAGCAACAAGTATAATCATATCTCAAGCATAGTTGCCGAGCATACCAATGCAACATATAAATTTGATCCCATAATAGTTTCCCTTTTTGAGTCAAGCGATAATCCCTAAAGTATTCACGTTGATCCAACATGTCTCCCATTATATAATTGAATGGGTTTTCTTGGGATTATTAAAGTAGTGCATAATATCTTTCACATAATGAGCATCGAGGGTTTTCGGAAGTTCCCCGTCTCCATGAGTCGCAAGTAAACCTAATTTTTTTGGTATTTCGTGTTCCATATCCATAACTAAAGATAGAGAACAACTTAAAACAGCAAATAAAATCCACTTAGTGATAAAGCAAACAAACACACACGAGAATATTCACCCCACGCTATTGCTCCCCGGCAACGGCGCTAGAAAAATGTAGCGACCCGACCCGGATGGATCAAGTCTCTGTGCTTATGTGTCATCCCTTGATCGGTATGCTGACACACACAGTACTCGAAGGATTTATAACAGAGGTAAATCACATGTATAAAGTAACATAAATACTATTACCTCAATCCATATAGTGGAAGCAACAAGGTTGTGGATTCCCATCAACACCAACGGCAAAGTTGAGTGTAGAAATCGTAATCCTAACATATCACTTACTCGTCGTAAGAAACCTGCAACATGAGACATTGCATCCCGAAACGGGTCAGTACATTGAATGTACTGGCAAATTCACACCATAGAGAAAATGATGAACAATGGCTATCACTACATGCATATATGGCTGGTGGAAAAGCTCTATGGTTATAATGTTTTTGCGAAAAGCCAATTTTTCCCTACTGCAAACGAATAAATTTATTTAACTATCATGGTGGTTGTTGAACATTGAGAATGGTTGACAGCATTCTCAATCCCAATTAAGTAACATCATTAAAACCCAACAATATTAATTAAAGTAACATGATGAGATCAACAGGATAATCCAAGAACTAGATACTCAAGATGTCCATAACCGGGGACACGGCTAACCATGATTAGTTTATTACACTCTGCAGAGGTTTGCGCACTTTTCCCCACAAGACTCGATCGCCTCTGTTGGATTTCTCGCACTACATGGTGTTTTAGAAACGGATGACCGAGACACAGTCTTTCAGAAGCGCTAGCACCTTACGTTGGATAGACCGGTACACCTACTTTCCCCTACATCTGCTAGTCTACCTTGTAAGAGTTCGCACGACTTAATCAACTGTGCCAGAGCCCATAATGGCTTGTGGCTGCACACAGAAGTTTCTAGTATGAATAATCTTATGATCCCTTTGAGCCTGGGTGGCGGTCCAAAAAAACAGGCAATCTTGGTCTACCCAGGTGCCTAGAAAGGCAATCCTGGAATAACCCGGTGCCTCAATCCACCCAGATGTGTGTTTAAGTTTCCACCTTAAGTAAACCATTAATTAACAATCTCACATCTGTCATGAATACTCTCAAAACCCAATCCACGTCTACGAGCATAGCATGGCACTATAAGCATAACGTAATAGTAACTCCCAAGGGTTTGATAACAAACAGGTAATAGGTACTACCTCAACTACTTCCCATCCCACAATTTAATTAGATCCTAATCATGCAATGTTTGAGGATTGATCTAATGCAATAAAACTGGGTAGTAGGAGGTATGATCAAAGTGTGAACTTGCCTGCAATGTTGATGAAGATGATTTGCACTCAAAACTCTTGATAGGTCTACTCGTCACACTCCGGTCAATCTATCATTAGCAAGCAATAGTAACCACACATAAGCAATCACTCAAAAGATCGGAAAGAACGAAGAGGGCGATTCGGAAAAACATCAAAACCAAGCAAATAAATCTTGCAACATAAAACAATTTCTAACAGTACTAAAATTATATGAATTTGGCCTTATTAGAATGTTTAGGTCAAGAGCTTCGATTTGCAAAAAGAATCAACTCAAACGGAGCTACGAAACTCAAGTTATGATCAAACGAAGTTTGAATTCAAATCTGATCTAATTCAAATTTTAAACTTTTCAAAAACATGTTTGAGTTGCATTACTGGATAGAGGAGATCATAATGAAGAAGTGGGCGTTGGTTTGTTGGACTTGGACAAACGAGCAAAGAGTTGTGGTCGTTTGAAAACCAGGGGCTAATCTGTAAATAAATATATTCACAAATAGGTACTTGACAAAAATTAAACAGAAAAAGAAAAAGACTAAATAGTGAACATTCGCTACGAAAACCTAACAAACGAAATGTTCGCTGAAACTACCTAAACAGTAAACGTTCATTAAATAGATCTAAAAAACTAAACCGTTTTTTTAAGAAAAACCGAAGTAGAACTAAACCCTAAAAAAATAAACCGGACCGGACTTGTGCGGTTTTTACCGACTTGGTGAAATAGACCGACGGCGGCGGCGGTTTCCGGCGAAGTGCGGCGACAGCGGGGCGAGGCGGCGCGGTGGCTCCGGTGAGACGACAATAGTGGCAGGAGGCGGCGCGGGGCGGCGACGCGGCGCGAGGCAGCGGCAGCGGCGAGCTCCGGCGGTGCGGGCGGCGTGATGCGATGGCGGCGGCGCGAGATGCGGCGCGGGACGGTGTGGAGAGAGAGGCGGCGGCGACGGCTTTATAGGAGGGCGAGGCGGCGCTGAGGTGGCGTGGGGAAGGGGGCAGAGGAGGCCGAGGCGGGCACGACGGCCATGGCGGCGCGGCGGCGGACTCGGGACGAGTCCCGGTCGGGAACAGGAGGGAGGCGGCGCGCTGGGCCTTGGCCTGGCTTCGGCTGGGCCAGCCCAGTCGGTGAAGGTTTTTTTTCCAGACAAACGAACAGAATAAAAACAATTAAATAATAATTTATATAGGCATATAATATATCAAAATTTTCAGAAAAAGATTTCCAACAACATGGACATTTTTCTAGCATTAAATAAAATACACACAAATTTAGATAATTCAAAGAGTGCTCCTGGTCTGATAAAATCCAACTAAAATCATTTAAAAAAAAACAAAATGATTTCAAATTAATTTTTCTCCAATTTTCTATTGTATGGAATCATGTTACCCTATTTTCCATGTATTTTATTTTTGGAGAAAAATAATTTGAATAAAACTCAAATAACTCCAAATTGAAAATAAATTCAAAAGAACTTTGAATTTAATTTCTTTGAAACTCCCAACTCATATTTCATATAATTTTAAGAAGTCATTTTATCTCCTCTCATGAAAATCATTGAGTTGCATAAAGTTTCAGAATTGGAAAATATTTTCCAAATGAAATTCAAATATTTTCAACACCCCTTGTCATTTATATAAATGGAAGAAGTCATGTCATCTTCTCTCCAGGGTTTTGTGATGAAAAGAATTTGAATTCACGGAGATCATAGAATGAAAAATGAAAGTTTGGGAATGTCCTTTTATTCCCTCTCATTTAACTTTCAAAGGTTTCGAATTGCACTCAATTTCACTCAAGCAATCAAACAATCAATCAAATCTATCAATTTATTATAACATTCCAAAATTTAGAATTTTGGGATGTTACAAACCTACCACCCTTAAAATAAATCTCGTCCTCGAGATTCGGAGAGGCTAGAAAGAAATCAGTTAGGTTCGGGGTCTCTTCAAAATCTCATCAATCATCACCGGGGTCTAGGGGGCTACCACCCTTAGAAACATCATTACGGTCCCATCAATACTCATATACTCCATCCTTATTCTTGACAGGGCCGGTCTTCTCAGATCATAAGGATAATTCCTTCTCTGGCTCTTCCGGCAGCGGCATAACCTTTTCCTCAATTCTTCTGTACTTTCATCCTGGTAAGGTTATTCTGAGATTGGGTCTTCTTAGCTGACGGGTCTGGCGCCAATACTAAACAACTATCGATATCTCATGGTGGTCAGCAATTTTTGGTTTCTCCTGCAGGAAATGGGTCTGGGTTGATCCTCAGCGTATAACCTACGGTTGGCAACAACTGTCGTGTACAAGGGAAAAATACTTATACCATTCTAAGTTTAAACAGGGTTTTGATCGTCGTCTCTTTACTATAGGTAAGTCACTCAGATTTACCATCCCACATAGCAAGGCGAATAATAAGAGTAAGTCGGTATGGTGATCAATCCATCCCGCACCCAAATCATTACGTTGTATACGGTTTAGCGAATCTCGCATTCTAACACTCGGTCATCCTCACAAGCATTGCAGAATTTCTCTTGTCCACGAACTGCGTTCGGAATACTCTATTGATTCTGCAAGCCAGACAAACATCTATCGTTCATTCAAAACTCTCAGGTTTTGCGTTACTCCTATGAAATTGTCTATCGATAAAATCGTAACTTCTTCCAGGGTTTCTTCCTTCAGCAAGAATGTGCTTGCTTCTTGGCAGGTCCTGGGGCCTGTGGGTTATGGCACATCTCATCACTTGTAGTCCTTGAACTTATCATCAGGCAACTGATCATTATTCCAACTCCCAACTTCCTAGTATTCTTAAATCCATCCTATTGTACTGTCTTCCTTCCTTCTATTGGCACCAAACTAGGACATGATTACTCAGACTCATCATGGAATTTCCCTTGATCCATATTTCCAACATCATACCTCCTTTATATACAATAGTAATTCATTTCTTCATCCTCGTGGGATATCCCTCATACCGAGATAAAAACTTATACTTATGAAGTCCATATTCACTTCGTGGAACATCATTATCCTTTCCAGGGTTAAGCGTCCTTACAGGGGAATATTGGTCATCTCTGCATGGCACTTCTTCAACTGGGAAACGTGAAACACATCATGAACTCCTGACAGTCCTTTGGGCGACTCCAACTTGTTGGCCACTTCTCCCATACGCTCCAAAACTCGGTATGGTCCTACAAATCTCGGGGCTAAATTTCCCTTAACTCCAATCCGTTTAACTCCTCGCATAGGGGACACGCAAAGACATGATCTGTCTCCAATTTCATAGACTACCTCCTTGAGTTTTTTTGTTTGAGTCTACATAACTCTTCTGCCTGGACTGAGCTACCTTCAGTCTATCTCGAATCAACTTAACATTCTCTTCTGACTCCTTGATCACATTTGGTCCAAACAACTGACGGTCTCCAACTTCATTCCACACACTCTTGGGGTATCACACATATCGAGACAAAACTCGTATTTATTTTGTCCGCAATCTATTACAGGGTACTACCACCCTTAAAATGCACAAATCTTCCACAGACCATATTTCTCATATCCTCAGAATGGCCAAAATTCTTCTTCATGGAGTAACAACTCATAAAATCCATCTCAGTACCAACGCTGCTAACTTTATTGATTCTCAAATTATTACAATCTCTTGTTTTTCCATTTCATGCCTCAACTCAACACCTCAATATAAAGGAAAAATGTTCTCACTACTACTACCATATTTCTTCTGTTACAAACTCAACTATTTATCACAAGTCTCCTTCTCCTTCGAACAATCTCTGGCAAAGTGCCCTACTTCATTTCAACGGAAACATTTTACTTCTGACAAGTTTCGAGGTTTCCTTGTGATTATATATCCTCCTTGGGTCCTTGGCTTCCTTTTTGGGCAATTGCTGAGGTAGTGCCTTGACTCCTTGCACCTATAACAGGTGATATGACTCAGATCCTTCCTGGAATCCAATCTACTTCTCTTCCTAGACCTTTCCATGCCAATCATGGCTTCTATTTCCCGTGGGTCATATTCTACTTCCTCCGTCGGGAATTCTACTAGATCCCCCTTCTTACAATTTTGTGAGATGTGTCCTTCTTCTCCACATGAATAGCAAGACTTGGTGCAGGGTTTAATTGGTTCCTCTTTGTGTGTGTCCTCCACCTCTTCCTTCATCGCAGGTTCTTTTAAAATTTCCATTAGGGCTCCTTTCATTGCTTCTTTTTTCTGCTGGATGGTTCTTTGTACCATGGTGTAAATGTGACACTGTGCAGGGTAGTGGGTAGTCCCTTCACACAAGAAACAAGTGATCTGCCTAGTTGGGCATTCTTCAGCTGGGTGACTTCCTTCATAATTAGGGCATTCATCCTTGTGTTCTTTATGGTTGTGTCCTATTTCTCCACAAAGCTTGCATGCACAAGTTTTCTTCATATCCTTTCCATAAGGCTTCAATTTCTGGGACACAAACTGAGATCTTTGCAGAGTCAACTTAAATTCTTTCCAAGTGGTTACTCCTTGCCATCCATTGATGGTTTGGTACATCCTCCACCAAGTAGCAACACCTATTTCAAAACACTAAAGAGCATGCTGGGTCATATCCTTTCCGATTATAGGGTTATCCTTCATGTGATCCTCCATGTTCTGAATCCATCGGTCCATCTCCAACTGACTCATCGGTCCAGAAAATACAACCTCATCTTCATTCATCTTCTATTGGGTCCATGTGGGTTTGGGGTGAGATAAGAGAGAGGGAGAGGGATACACACAATACAAACAAAGTTTTGAAAAGACAGATTTTATTGTGGCTGTCGGAAAAACATCAAACAAATGACAGCTCACAATCATCGCATCTAATGTAAGTATATAATAGGGGTTTGGTCTTCTAAAGGTCAACATCGCCAAACTCTTCAAGTCTTGTTCATGTCTCCGATGGATTCTTCCGATCATGCTTGTCTTTCTCAAGTTCTTTTGCCAGATCAACTCTATTGACGTGAAGTCTCTCGTGACGTCCTTTAATATTCTGGAGTTGCGTTCCAAACTTCTGGGTTTCAACATCCTTGGCATGAACCACGGTCCTGCTATCCTTCAGTTCCTGACGGATCTCCTGTATCTCAAAGTTTTGCTCCTCCAGCTTGGCTACTTTCAGCTTCTAGATCCTGAGTTCTCCATGAAATGCTCCTGGTCTTTCTCCGATACACCTTGATCTCGGGTATTGACAACTTCCATAGTCTACCAAGTTCCATAAGGGTAGCCTTCCTAGGTCATACATATCTGGGAATTCTTCAGAGCCTTCAAATTCTACTTGTCTTCGGTCTTCAACCATTGTAGTTTCCATTATTTAGATGCACGGAAAATACTCTTCATTCCGAAGTGGTCTTAGTTGTCCGATATCTTGTACTTCTTGGAGTGGTCTCATCAGTCAAATCTTCGTGTGGTCAAAATGGGAAAGGGGTATGATCTCACTAAAAGGATTTTTTTTTTGAATAAGTTCAGAAGAGAAGAGAGGTAAAAATCTTTTTGAAAGGGAAAGTTGTAGAGAAAAAAAACTTTGCTATGGGCTTGCCAGTTCCTAGGGTCACGTCCTACAGTCAACATGTGCTCTGAGACCATCTTGTAGCGACCCGACCTGAATGGATCAAGTCTCTGTGCTTAAGTGTCATCCCTGGATCGGTATGCTGACACACACAATATTCGAAGGATTTATAACAGAGGTAAATCACATGTATAAAGTAACGTAAATACTATTACCTCAATCCATATAGCGGAAGCAACAAGGTTGTGGATTCCCATCAACACCAATGGCAAAGTTGAGTGTAGAAATCATAATCCTAATGTATCACTTACTCGTCGTAAGAAACCTGCAACATGAGACGTTGCAGCCCGAAACGGGTCAATACATTGAATGTACTGGCAAATTCACACCATAGAGAAAATGATGAACAATGGCTATCACTACATGCATATATGGCTGGTGGAAAAGCTCTATGGTTATAATGTTTTTGCGAAAAGCCAATTTTTCCCTACTGCAAACGAATAAATTTATTTAACTATCATGGTGGTTGTTGAACATTGAGAATGGTTGACAGCATTCTCAATCCCAATTAAGTAACATCATTAAAACCCAACAATATTAATTAAAGTAACATGATGAGATCAACAGGATAATCCAAGAACTAGATACTCAAGATGTCCATAACCGGGGACACGGCTAACCATGATTAGTTTATTACACTCTGCAGAGGTTTGCGCACTTTTCCCCACAAGACTCGATCGCCTCCGTTGATTTCTCGCACTACATGGTGTTTGAGAAACGGATGACCGAGACACAATCTTTCAGAAGCGCTAGCACCTTACCTTGGATAGACAGGTACACCTACTTTCCCCTACTTCTGCTAGTCTACCCTGTAAGAGTTCGCACGACTTAATCAACTGTGCCAGAGCCCATAATGGCTTGTGGCTGCACACGGAAGTTTCTAGTATGAATAATCTTATGATCCCTTTGAGCCTGGGTGGCGGTCCAAAAAAAACAGGCAATCTTGGTCTACCCAGGTGCCTAGACAGGCAATCCTGGAATAACCCGGTGCCTCAATAAACCCAGATGTGTGTTTAAGTTGCCACCTTATGTAAACCATTAATTAACAATCTCACATCTGTCATGAATACTCTCAAAACCCAATCCACATCTACGAGCATAGCATGGCACTATAAGCATAACGTAATAGTAACTCCCAAGGGTTTGATAACAAACATGTAATAGGTACTACCTCAACTACTTCCCATCCCACAATTTAATTAGATCCTAATCATGCAATGTTTGAGGATTGATCTAATGCAATAAAACTGGGTAGTAGGAGGTATGATCAAAGTGTGAACTTGCCTGCAATGTTGATGAAGATGATTCGCACTCAAAACTCTTGATAGGTCTACTCGTCACACTCCGGTCAATCTATCGTAAGCAAGCAATAGTAACCACACATAAGCAATCACTCAAAAGATCGGAAAGAACGAAGAGGGCGATTCGGAAAAACATCAAAACCAAGCAAATAACTCTTGCAACATAAAACAATTTCTAACAGTACCAAAATTATATGAATTTGGCCTTATTAGAATGTTTAGGTCAAGAGCTTAGATTTGCAAAAAGAATCAACTCAAACGGAGCTACGAAACTCAAGTTATGATCAAACGAAGTTTGAATTCAAATCTGATCTAATTCAAATTTGAAACTTTTCAAAAACATGTTTGAGTTGCATTACTGGATAGAGGAGATCATAACGAAGAAGTGGGTGTTGGTTTCGTTGGACTTGGACAAACGAGCAAAGAGTTGTGGTCGTTTGAAAACCAGGGGCTAATCTGTAAATAAATATATTCACAAATAGGTCCTTGACAAAAATTAAACAGAAAAAGAAAAAGACTAAATAGTGAACGTTCGCTAGGAAAACCTAACGAACGAAACGTTCGCTGAAACTACCTAAACAGTAAACGTTCATTAAATAGATCTAAAAAAACTAAACCGTTTTTTTTAAGAAAAACCGAAGTAGAACTAAACCCTAAAAGAAATAAACCGGACCGGACTTGTGCGGTTTTTACCGGCTTGGTGAAATAGACCGACAGCGGCGGCGGTTTCTGGCGAAGTGCGGTGACAGCGGG
>NC_041384.1:728392686-728400593 GCF_002162155.2 Triticum dicoccoides | reverse complement strand
CGGCGCGGGCGGCGTGATGCGGTGGCGGCGGCGCGAGATGCGGCGCGGGACGGCGTGGGGAGAGAGGCGGCGGCGGCGGCTTTATAGGAGGGCGAGGCGGCGCTGAGGTGGCGTGGGGAAGGGGGCAGAGGAGGTCGAGGCGGGCACGACGGCGGACTCGGGACGAGTCTCGGTCGGGAATGGGAGGGAGGCGGCGCGCTGGGCCTTGGCCTGGCTTCGGCTGGGCCGGCCCAGTCGGTGAAGGGTTTTTTTCCAGACAAACGAACATAATAAAAACAATTAAATAATAATTTATATAGGCATATAATATATCAAAATTTTCAGAAAAACATTTCCAACAACATGGACATTTTTCTAGCATTAAATAAAATACACACAAATTTAGATAATTCAAAGAGTGCTCCTGGTCTGATAAAATCCAACTAAAATCATTTAAAAAAACAAAATGATTTCAAATTAATTTTTCTCCAATTTTCTATTGTAGGGAATCATGTTACCCTATTTTCCATGTATTTTATTTTTGCAGAAAAATAATTTGAATAAAACTCAAATAACTCCAAATTGAAAATAAATTCAAAAGAACTTTGAACTTAATTTCTTTGAAACTCCCAACTCATATTTCATATAATTTGAAGAAGTCATTTTATCTTCTCTCATGAAAATCATTGAGTTGCATAAAGTTTCAGAATTGGAAACTATTTTCCAAATGAAATTCAAATATTTTCAACACCCCTTGTCATTTATATAAATGGAAGAAGTCATGTCATCTTCTCTCCAGGGTTTTGTGATGAAAAGAATTTGAATTCACGGAGATCATAGAATGAAAAATGAAAGTTTGGGAAAGTCCTTTTATTCCCTCTCATTTAACTTTCAAAGGTTTCGAATTTCACTCAATTTCACTCAAGCAATCAAACAATCAATCAAATCTATCAATTTATTATAACATTCCAAAATTTAGAATTTTGGGATGTTACAAAAAAGGTCTTGATAACCCACAAGTATAGGGGATCAATCGTAGCCTCTTTCGATAAGTAAGAGTGTCGAACCCAACGAGGAGCTAAAGGTAGAACAAATATTCCTTCAAGTTCTATCGGCCACCAATACAACTCTACGCACGCTTAACGTTCGCTTTACCTAGAACAAGTATGAAACTAGAAGTACTTTGTAGGTGTTGTTTGATAGGTTTGCAAGATAATAAAGAGCGCGAAAATAAAAAGTAGGGGCTGTTTAGATGAATACACAACTAAGTTAGTTTTAGTAGAGAGCTTGTTGTCACAAAAGAAAGTTATTTGTCCCTAGGCAATCGATAACTAGACCGGTAATCATTATTGCAATTTTAATTGGAGGGAGAGGCATAAGGTAACACACTTTCTCTTCTTGGATCATATGCACTTATGATTGGAACTCTAGCAAGCATCCGCAACTACTAAAGATAATTAAGGTAAACCCCAACCATAGCATTAAAGTATCAAGTCCTCTTTATTCCCATACGCAAACAACCTACTTACTCGGGTCTGCGCTTCTATCACTCATGCCACCCACCATAAGCAAATCATAAACATATTGCAAACCCTACAGCAGGGTCCCTCATGCTTGCGCGACATGGAGAGCACCATAGGGCAGCACCAATAATAAAACATGCTGCTCAACCCTATAACGATCATCAATTAACCCATAGGACAACACGGATCTACTCAAACATCATAGGATAGCCATACATCATTGGGAAACAATATATAGCGTTGAGCACCATGTTTAAATAGAGATTACAGCAGGTAAAAGAGGGGTTACACTGCTGCATAGAGGGGGGAAGAGTTGGTGATGAGGGCGGTGAAGTTGTTGGTGTAGATCGTTGTCGCGATGATGGCCCCGGCGGCGTTCTGGCGCCACCGGGAGAGAGGGGGAGAGAGCCCCCCTTCTTCTTCTTCCTTGACCTTATCCCTAGATGGGAGAAGGATTTCCCCTCTGGTCCTTGGTCTCCATGGCATGGGAGGGGCGAGAGCCCCTACGATATTGGATCTGTCTCTCTGTCTCTCTCTATTTCAGCCCTCCCAAATCTGGCCTTTCAGCGTTTCTTATATTCCCGGAGATCCGTAAATCCGACTGGATTGAAATTTGAACACGATTTTTATCCAGATATTACCTTTCTTGCGGCGAAAGAAGGGCACCAACTGGCTTACGGGGTCTCCACGAGGGTCAGGGGCGCGCCTGCCCCCTTTGGGTGCACCCCCTGCCTCGTGCCCCCCTCGGGCATCGTCTCGCGTTGATTCCACTTCCCAAAATTCACATATATTCCAAAAAAACTCCGTCATATTTTATCTGTTTGGACTCCGTTTGATATGGATTTTGTGTGAAACAAAAAACATGCAACAAACAGGAACTAGCACCGGGCACTGGATCAATATGTTAGTCCCAGAAATTGTATAAAAATTTGCCAAAAGTATATGAAAGGTGTATAATATTGGCATGGAACAATCAAAAATTATAGATACGACGAAGACGTATCAGGTTCCACCCAACTCCGCGGGCGTCCTCGGCCCGCGTCCAGGAGCGCCTCATCACGCCTACTCGGCGGTCTACGCTACTGCTCCAACCCTGCCTTCACCACCTACGTATGCCAATGCACCGCCTTACTCATGCATGGGATGTGACCGCGATGTTCCACGATGTGCCAAGTCAGGGGCACGCCTACCCACCCCAAGCCGCTAGATCATGGACACTGGTGCGTCCTCGCATGTCACCGGGGACCCAGGTACTTTGCTCGAGTCTCATTCCCTTTTAGCGCATAATTCTCATCATATCATCATCGGTAATGGGGCTCGTCCCCCTGCCGTCGCCATCAGTAACACTCGCCTTCCACCTCGTCCTTTCTACCAAACTCACATCTTGTTACACTACAAAAAAATACACTTCCAAGATGATACGTGTTTGTCACAGTAGGTCGCGTTTTTTGTCATGCATGTACATCCATGGCAAATTTATGACAGAATCAAGATAGTCATACATGTGCTGTCGTAGAAGTGTTACATGACATTACCAAAATTATCATTATGGAATTATCCACTTCCATGACGATAAATCGCGCGTCATAGAAGTGCTTTCGTCAAGGGTGACCGACACGTGGCATCCACCATAACGGAACGCCGTTAAGCTATCGGGTCGGGTTTTGGATCCGATAACTCATTAACAGCCCCGACCAATGGGGATTTTCCATGTGTAAAATCATCATTGGCTGGAGGAAACACGTGTCGGCTCATCGTTGGGACAGATGTCATCCACTCAATGGACATAAGGCGCCCATGACACGTCGACACGTGGCACGGCCCAACAGAGGCCCATTCCTCTGAAAAGGCCGTCCTGTTTGACTTGGTCAAAAGGTGGCGGGCCGGCCCATGTAAAGCCTGTTAACGGCATGTTCGCATATAGCCCATTTACAACCCGCTAACCCAAGGCCCGTTACGCCCTATCCGAATTAGGCCCATTAGCGTCATCTAGGCCACCCAATATGATTCCAGCCTGTTTTCACTTCTAGCCCATGTATGGCCCATGACGTCTTTCGGCCCATATGAGGCCCTATGTAACTCTTGTCCTTTTAACGGGTCGTGGGGAAACTAGCCCGTAATGAACAATGTATCACTTTACACCCATTAACGGCCCGTGGTGAAACTGGCCCGTATTGAACAGTGTATCACTTTATACCCATTAACGGCCTGTTATTCCGTTGGGCCGTTTCCAGCCCATGCTATCTTTCGGCCTTCTGAGAGCCCATTTATTCTTGGGCTCATTTCCAGCATTCGTTTACTTATGGGTCGTTACTGTCATTTTCTGCTTGTGGGCCAAATTCACCCCATGGTTACAGTCGGCCCATTTGTGGTCCGTTAATACGTTGGGCAATTTTCATAGCGAGAGAGAGAGAGAAAGAGAGAGAGAGAGAGAGAGAGAGAGAGAGAGAGAGAGAGAGCTTGACAACCTCAGATAACATATACCGAGAAATGTAATTGCTTGCACAGATGGCCAAGCACATAGACACCGGACTAATTAGCTATGAAGGAAGCATTTGGAGGCATGACATGTACAAATCAAAAATAATGAACCGGTGAAAAGTTGGGTGACAAAGAGTTATTTATTTTCAAGTAGGAGTATGACCTACAAGTGTTCAGATTTATTTTAAGTCTTGGTGAATAATCGTTTTTTATTTTAGTGCAAAGACACTTAGAACATGGAGTAGAACAGAGAAGCGTATTGTTTACTCTCTCTCAAAAAAAAGTATTCTTTACTTCACATCATACACAACTAAATGTTATTACGTCTAGCTGCGCAAATGCGTGGGTTGCACTTCTAGTTATTTAGTAACACTAATATTTCTTGAATAAGTAGTTTGACTATTGTTTGACCACAGTTTGACCAGATTTGACCAAAATTCAAAAAAACGGAAATAATTATTTAGTAACACTAATATTCTTGAATAATTATTTAGTAACACTAATACTTCTTGAATAAGTACTTTGACCAGATTTAACGAAAATTAAAAAAACTGAAATTTGAGCATACCTTTTTTTCCTTTTAGAGTTTGAAGATTCTAAAAATTTGCAAACATGTCGTAGGCTATCAAAATCGTATGCGGATTTTCGTGCTGAACATTTTGATATATTATACGTTTTTTCTGACATCGTATGCAAAGTTATAGCCGTTTTACATTTTCCCTACAGTTTTTGTAAAACATGTCCAAATTTTAGTTTTTAAATTTTCCTAACTTTTGCTTTTTAAATTTTCCCTACAGGATTTTAAATTTTGAAGTTTTTATCATTTTCTTTTGCTTTTTACAAAACTGAGAAGGCGATACACGGGGGGGGGGTGGAATTTGAAAATTGCACCATTAGTACCGGTTCGTGGCATCAACCGGTACTAAAGGTCTACCTTTAGTATCGGTTGGTGCCACGAACCGGTACTAATGCCTCAACCCCATTTGTCCCGGTTGGTGGCTCGAACCGGGACTAAAGGTCCAACCTTTAGTACCGGTTCGTGCCACTAACCGGTACTAATGGGCATCGCACCCTTTAGTATCAGTTCGTGGCACCAACCGGGACTAAAGATCCCATTTGAACCGGGACTAATGCCTGTATGGTGCCTAGCCGCTCGAACCGGGACTAATGCTCACATTAGTCCCGTTCGTAATGCAACCGGTATTAATGCTCTTTTCTGACCGAACCAAAGCCCTGTTTTCTACTAGTGCTTGTTTTCACTCCAGATACTTCCATCACCGCTTCAAATGGTGATGCACAGGAAGAGTAGTTGAATATACAAACGTTGTCAACAAATGGAACACGTAATACAAAAAATGATAGCATGATATAATTCACATACATGATGATTGGCTAAACAGCATGGCATTGCATAATTCACATATATAATGCCTTTGCAACAAGATAGCATTATATAATTCACATATATAATGTCTTGTAACAAGATGGCAATGCATAATTCACATATATGGTAATTAGATACTGAACAGGTGGCATTCACAGAAAGCATGTCTAAACTAATCAAATGACATAGCAATGTGAGGCACCATACGCACGATATGAGCAACATAACCCTGCCAAGTTAGAGCATACACCTCGGGGGGGGGGGAATAGGACTGGTCATCTGTCTCTGAATCCTCCTCTGAGGAGCTATCCGTAACTAGCGAGATATGCGCTTCGTCAGATAGCATAATCTGCTCTGAAGACCTTGTTTTTTCACTCCAGAATTTGCCATCACCGTGTCAAATGGCTGATGCACACGAAGAGCAGTTGAATGTACTAACATTGTTGACAAATGTAATATGTAACGAAAAATGGATGGCCTGATATAATTTACATATAAGATGACTGGCTAAGCAGGATGGCATTGGAAAATTCACATATATGATGCCTGGCTAAACAAGATGGCGTTGCATAATTGACATCAACGACGAATAAACTAAACAGATGGCATTCGCACAAAGGATGTCTAAACTAAGAAGATGACATATTTGATGTATAAAGTAAGCAATGCAAGACACCATATGCATGATATAACCAACATCAGCATGCCAAGTTAGAGCGAAGAACTCAGGGGGTAAATAGGAGTTGTCTTCTCCTTCTGAATCCCCCTCAGAACAGATATCTTCCTCTCGATTACAATCCGAAATGCGTGGAAGGGGGGCTGCCATTGCGCCTACCATGGAGTAACATCTGCATGAAATTTTATTTCCACGTAAGGCTCATCTCTTTTGCTCTACATGTTCAGTTCCATTGTTTACAATAACTGTCATGCATAGGAATAAAACATAGTGAGATTATTGAAGGAGTGCATGCAGAAATCCAGAGTGATGGTAGAAACCTGTGGATAGACCCAAAAACAATAATAGCAGGCAGATAATGGCTTCAGTTAAAAAATACATATAATGGCTTCTTTACTGTTTGTTTCCCACCCAACATGAAACTCATAGTAGACACCGAAGATTAACCAGATAGTAGATAGATACTATTGATGCGGCCCCGATATGTACCCCACAACCATTTAAAAACTAAAGTTTGACCATTAGTTTGGAGCAGACTCAGAGTCTAATCGGTGAATAGGACGATAAAGTAGCATGTAATATTAAGCGACGCATAACGTAAGCAGACACGAAAGAGTGCGGCCTCTCTTGCGGACCCGTGTAGTCCTCGAGGTCATCTGCTCAGTTGATGATGGTAATGCAGTTTTCATGGCTGCCAGCGGCGGCGAAGAAGATCTGAGGCGGCGAAAGATAGTCGGGAGGCCGGATCCCTGCTGTGCTGGACTATTCTGTCGTTGGAGCAGCTGAGCTGGGGTGGACGACGGTGCAGCAGGAGCGGGACAAACCACGCAAGGTTTTCTTTGACAACTATCTGTAAGAGAAGTAATTCTGTAAGGGCTCATTTGAATTGGAGGATTCCAACAATGCAGGGATAGGAAATAGGCAGGAATAGGATAGGAATGCACGTGCAAAACAGAGAATTTAAAAACACAGGATTTCTGCCAATCTGGGTGTTTGATTCACAACAATTGGAAGATCATAGGATGCAAAGAAGGATGGTGAGATTAAGTCAAACCACAAGAAAATGTACGGTTATAATGCTATTATGCTACTATCTCTTAGTCTTGTGCTTCATGAATAGGAATTTGAAAAGGAGGACAAGTGAAAATTAAAATTCCTATGTTTTTTCTTTCAAGGAGACACTAAAGGAACAAATCTGTGTGCTCAGTGGACAATATATATAACATGTAGAGTAAAAAAGAGATGCAACAAGTGTACAACCTCTTTGGCGAAGCCATGTCGATCTCAGCGTGATTGGGTTGGCCGGTGAGGATGCTCCGGCTGACTTTGCTGTCGGAGGAGGGGAAGAAGATCCTAGGCGTCTGGAGATGGAGCCCGAGGTACTGCTCCGCTGTGATGGAGGGTTTCGTCGTTGGAATAGCTCCGGTGAGTTGTACGACGCTGAGGCTGAAGCGGGACAAGAGAGACAATGAACAATGTTAACCTGAGTGGAATTCTAATAGCATATCCAATACATGACGTAAAATACATAACCACAAAGTGCTAGATGTAAAATAAATCAGCCGCTCATCTCTGAACTTAACTGTCGAAACTGAACATAACTGTCGAAACTGAATTTTGCTGTCGAAACTGAACGCACTAGTAAGGTGAGGCTACACGTCGGTCGACTGACTTTTTCATCTATGGTCAGTCGATTTTGCAGCCGTTGGATATGAAATCAAGGGCCTATGGTTCATCTTCAACCTCCACCCCCTGAGCCGCCAGCCACCATCGGCCAAACAGCAGCCCCCCGCCGCCCGGGGCCGGCGGTGCGCCGCCCCACCCGCCCCGAAAACACTCCCCACCGCCGGTCTGCCGCCGCCCC
>NC_041384.1:728373941-728392311 GCF_002162155.2 Triticum dicoccoides | reverse complement strand
CCACCGCCCCCATCCTGAACCCTAAGATAGATAGTGGGGTACCTCTCCGGCGAGCCCCCCTCCCCGCTGCGGCTGGTTCATCCTTCACCCCGGCGAGCCCCCCCCTGAAAATTGACTGACCCAAAAGTTGATTCAGTCGACTGAAGTGTAGCTAAATCGGAGCATCATCGCAAGCAAGAGCAAGAGCGAGAGCAGCAGCGCAAGCAATAGCAAGAGCAGACCAGGCAAGGGACCGAGAGCAAGAGCATATAAGCAGTACGAGCGAGAGCTAAAGCAGCAGCAACTCCTACTGATGTGGATGTCACCGCCGAGGGAGCGACGCCGTGGAGGTAGTGGTCGGCGACGCCGCCGTGGATGGAGTCGCGCCGTGTCGGCTCGGGACCGAGCGCCGGCAGCACGGTGAGATCGAATCAAGAAGAAAAATGCGGCGATTAGTGTACAACCTCTTTTGTGGGGCCGATTAGGCCGCAGCTTCATGCGAGGAAACGGTGATGATGATGCTCTTCTAGTGGTGTAGGTGAAGACGGCGGTGTGGGAATGGAGGTGGCGCGAAAGACGAGGGGAACGTCGGGGTAGCTCCTTGGAGGTGGAGGACGGGATGGCTGAACCGGCGGGACGATGAGATCGACGACGGATCCTCATCCAGTACGGTGGATGAGGGACGTCGAGGTGTTGCTGTGGACGACGTCGTCGGGGAAGAGGCTCCGGCTGGGTGGCGGACGGAGCAGGGTGTGGGGTTCCGTCGCGGGTTTTCGCGGCCTCGGTGTATGAATGGGTGGGCGGATGGGATAGCAGTGGGGAACCATGGCTTAGAGAAGCGCTTGTCCGAAATGTGGGGTAAGTTACGAAAGTACCCCCACCGATTTGAGGCGGTTGTTTCGGTTCAGGGGTACCACGGCATTTCGCGTGTCGGGATTTCATAGGAGGTGAGAGTTTTCGCGCGCGTTGTAATTTCGGAATAGCAAGGCGTGGGTTGAGATGGAGGGAGTTGTCGGAGCACAACAAGACAAAGATATATCTTAAATATTTCGGGCTAACAAGGCGCGGGTTGAAATTTTCGGACAAGCCTAACGTGTACTGTACCAAATCAATGCGCACTACAAATGTCATTCAAATCTTTGAATTCATGTTATGCTCAATTAAAATATTTCGCTACGTGTATAATGCATGCAACCTACTACTCAAATGAATGTTTTAGTGCATTCCAAATGTATATACTACCGCTTCAATATGAACTAAATTCGAATTCGTTTCTCTATTTGAATAAGATCTACAGTAATGATTGTTGTCAAGTCAAAGCATTTGAATTTGTTTCTCTATTTTAATAAGATCTACAATCATCATTATTGTCAAGTTAAACCATCGTTTGTGTATTATCTTCACAGCACACCACATGATTAGTCTCGAGTTACATATGAACTATGTGTACTATATGAACTCGAACTAGATTTTTTGAATCCACTTTATTTTGATTTCAAGTCACATTACATTTCTAGATCTAGCTAGATCTTCATAATCTAAACTATGTCTCATATGTATAATGTGTTTATCACATTATGTATGGTGCCCCGCCCCCTACGCCTACAAGTATTTAGATGTGAGTTGCAAACACCACACATTACCAAAAATTCAAATAAAATGTGAGAATGTTCGATATATAGTATTGTTTAGATTGTTCGATATTTAGTTGTAAGCTGCAAACGCCACACATTATCACAAATTCAAATAAAATGTGAGATTGTTTGATGTATAGTATGGTTTAGATTGTTCGGCATTTAGCTGTGAGTTGCAAACGTCATGCATTATCACATTATGGTATAACATGTGCACAGCACGTGTATCACCGCTATATCCATGCATCCAATGTTTAAAACACTATGATCTCCTATTCAAATATATAAATCCGCTTTCATATCAAATTATGATCTTTATTAGTCTCTTACACCCACACAATCCTCTAACCTTTGTAGCTACCAGTAACTTTCTCTCGTGCATGCACATGCCCTCCTCGCCCTCCCCTCCCTCCGCATTCTATACACCGGGCACATTCATTTTTTTTCTTTCTTTAGGTCGTTCTCCCAGAGTCTCCACAACTCCTTTCCAACACACACCGATCGATAAACCTCTCGAGTGATGCCTGCCTACAACATACACACACACCTTCAATCTCCTCCTTTATGTGTCCTTGCCTCGTGTCTCTCATACGGTCAGACACACGTGTAAACTCTCGCCCCTCCTTTCATCGATCTCACAACCGCACACTCCTCCCCGTATCTAGCTAGTAGTTGGGCCTCTCGCACCACCTCCTAGCTCCATTCTCTCTGTCTATCCGTCTTGCTGGGCCTTATTTGCCTCTAACAAATGGACGTACACCGACCGATCTCTCGCTATACATATAGCTAGCTAGGTCCTTATAACTCGTTTTACCCACACATCAATCGATCTACCTCATTAGTTGTGTCTCTCCCTTCCTCCGACAAACAACAATTGATCTACCGATCTAGTTAGGTTTGCTTACCAAACACATGGTTCCCCTTCATCATCCATGGATGCCTCCCGACAGATCTATCAAGCACAAGCACACACAGAAACACATCCCCGCTCTTATTGATAATATTGCAGTTCCACCCTCAGTTTGTCTAGTAGGCCTCTCCCACCATCTTCGAGAAGCAACTCCATCACCCATCCAGCACTCTACCCCTCTACCTCCCTCTCCCTCCCTCTCTCTCTCCTCTCTCTCTCTCTCTCTGTCCCATCATATTTCCCGTCCTTCAGTTATGTATGGATGTCGACCGATCTCCCTCAAGACATAGCTGGGTCTCTCCTTCTCAACACATATACGAGACGTTCTACCTATATAGTTAGGCCTCTGCCTACCCCTCCCCCCAACCCCTCCCCCTAACACACACCGATACATCGAGCGCTCTAGTCATGTCTCCCTGCCACACACAAACTTGACATGTGCCCTCTAACATTCCGGTAGGCCACTCGCCCTATATCTTTGACTTGCACACACACAAAATTTCGATGGCTATCTTCATCGATCTCGCACCCACCCACTTGATCCTCTCTTCGAATCTATCGATTGCTATGACCCCTCCCTCTCTTCTCGTGGATTGCCCTACCCTCTATGTATGATATGGATAGGCCTCCATTTCACACACATTGCATGCAATTATTATTTTTTGAGATGTCATCGACACATATTCCCACAAATAATTCATGAAATCAACCCCCCACCCCACCCCCACCCCAAAACAAAAAACACTCACGAACGCGGTTTGTATCTCTCACACACACCCATGTAGGTGGGGGACGTGCACGAAGAGAAGAGGTGCATGCACGGCGCACGTACTCCCGTCTCTTTCCCAACCACACCCGCATGGGTACACTGTGGAGCTCATTTCTATACGAAAAAGGCATCCCATGTGGTAATTTGGCACGTGTACTGGTTGTCCACTTGGTGGAGGGAGGAACGTCTACCACGGGTGAACAAACAAATTGCGACTTGACGTGTTATGTTAAAAAAAGAGGCAAACCATGTGGGGCCTACCTTAGAGGCAAGGCTCTATACACTGGAGCACTTTTGATGTGTCTCGTCAACTCGCAGAACAAGAAGCTTGCTTAGTACGACGTCTCCCCCGTTCCTAAATATAAGTCTTTGTAGAGATTTCACCATGAACCACATGCGGATGTATATAGATGCATTTTAAGTGTAGATTCATTCATTTTGTTCCGTATGTAGTGGAATCTCTACAAAGACTTATCTACTAGTAATAGCTAGCCCCCACTACTAGGAATTCTCTATCCTCTCCTTGAGCCACATCCCGTTAGATGAAGTAAATCAGTCCATAATAGCCGTCTGATCTAGACGTTGAGAGGCTCCGCACTAAGCCACATGCAAGCATGAAGAAATACCATGTCACATGCATGTGAGTGGGTTTTAAATCACATCAACATGTCTGCATGCAAGCATGCACCGGTAGCATGCATGTAAGTGAGCTTTTATGTCCCATTAACATGTCAAAAAGAAAAATATAATCTCATTATGCAGTAGGAGTTGGCTGATCTTTTTCCCTTACGTGGGATGATCTAAATGATGACGGAAGTTTATTTAGTTTGGCTACCATATTTTTCATGCGGTTATAGAGTTTTTTTTAGTTCTATGAAATCGATAATTTTGCGCAGAGAGATATACCGCTGTTCCGCGGCAACGCGCGGGGACTCATCTAGTAATATTTAGGAACGGAGGGAGTACTATGTAAAGAGTTAGGTGTCGCACGGTGATAGTGTGAGATGGGCCATGTAATCACTGAGCCTGCGTGTTTTCACTTCTCTTGCACGCCTCTGTTGTAAGAATGGAGAAAATTGTAACCTAGTAGTAGTACCTCCTTTCGCCGAAAGCGTGGGACATCCAGCAGTCCTACCACCTCAGTAATAAAGACCAATGAGCCGTCAAATCACATATACCCAGCAGTAAGTTGGACGGACGAAGCAACCATCACTCTTGCGCCAGTGAGAGGTCGCGTCCGCTCTGCCCGGGCATGAATGCGGCACCGATTCTTTGGATCGGCGCTGACCGTTTTAGGCGGGAAGCGCATGCGGGCGATGGAGGGGCTTTGGGTGGGCCAGGCTGGTCAGGAGTGTGCGTGGCAGCTGTCCGCATGTCCCTACCGGACACGCCCGGAAATGAGAGGATGGACCGACTCTCACGGCTAAAATCATACACTACACAACATCTCTATGTAGGAGTAGGTCGATATGTCGCTCTCTCTAAGACACACATGCTGTTAAACACACACACACACACATACACACACACGCACGCACGCACCTTGGTCCCATTGCACTTTCTAACGTGACTTATTACACCTAGACGGAGGGAGTAGTAAGTATACGAGATACGATGGCACACTGACTTAAGTCGAATACAAGTGCCCAAAATTTGTGTGCATGTTATAATAAGGATTCACTTAAAATAGTACGTGAGCGAACAGAGGGATCAATTGGACAGTGTTCCCGAGCAGTAGCGAGATGTGTGAGGTAAGATACACCGCTGGCACTTTTAATTTTTCTTATTAATTTGTTTGTTTCACCCTCTGACTGGTGGGACCCAACATACTACGTGGAGAGAGGTAAGGTGACTAAGGCTGCATTATTTCTGCACCACTGTGGATAGTCTTACCACCAAAGCCACATGAGATGATTATGATTGAAATCCCAATGACTCCCACACACACACAAAAAAACACGACATGCTTGTCACACGAATGCAGGAATGTATAAAAGGTTATTTCCCTCTCGTTGAACATAACGGGAGGGTTGTGTAACGGGAGGATTCTTTGACTGGTCAAAATGTTTTCTAGGGTTTGCACGCTTCACACTCTCTCTCTAATATATATATATATATATACACGCTGGAGCCTCAGCGCTTGTAGTTGCTCTCTTCACACGCCTCTCTCTCCCCTCACTGCTGCTCAAAGAGCCGGCAGGATCCGTCCGCCGGGAAGGGAAGGAGGCTTAATGATGTCGCCGTCGGCGAGGGACTACCGGCATAGCTATTCACTTTCCACCCAGCGGCGGCGCGGGAGGGCCTCCGTCCCCTTCTTCTTCGCCGTCGTCCCATCGCCCACCGAACCACGCCCCAAGAACCTTAAGGTATAATTACTTACTCCACATGCATTGCTCTAGCTGCATGTATACCATGAATCTAGGACGTGGTTTAAAGAGGAAAGGAGTGGGGGAAAGTAGTGGGAAAAGTTGTATATAGAATGAATCTAGGACGTGGTTCAAAGAGGAAATGAAGGGGGAAAGTTGTATAGCATGAATCTAGGACGTGGTTCAAAGAGGAAAGGGATGGGGGAAAGTAGTGGGGAAAGTTGTATCGCATAAATCTAGGACGTGGTGCAAAGAGGAAAGGAAGGGGCGAAAGTACTAGTTCAAAAAGGAAAGGAAGGGACAAGGCTGTAGAGTTTGAGCAGGACTAGATTTACTGCGCTCACATAGGGAAAGGTGTCTAAAGATAACAAAACTGGGACCAACACATATGCTCATTGGTTGTTAGTTCTTTGTTGCAATAGACTATGCATGACCACAATACATCGGTAGATGCACATGGTGCTGGTGCATCCACTGTCCCGTGCAACTCATTAGATGTTGTTAATCTAAGGCCCTGTTTGGTTAAAAACTCCCTAGTCCCTACCTGCTTGGTTCCAGGGACTAATCATGGACTAGAGGTTATTAAATGACATGCTAAAAGACCATGTTACCCCTAGTAATGAACTAATAGAGACAAGGTGTGATGCATGGTAGGGGCAACTATTGGAAAAAGTCCCAAAAAGACTCCCTCGGGGTCTTCTTTCTTTAGTCCCAAATGCCCACTTTTATTCCCAAAAAGTCCCTCCTGTTTGGTTTAGATGGGACCGACACGGCGTTTTTTTAGTCCCTACACCAAAATGTCCCTGTAAACAAACACCCTCTAATAATGCCGCTGGAAAATTGATGCAATGCCACAGTTAAAAGCAAATTACATGTTTAACGAATTTTATTGTTAATATAATCTCTATGTTAATATTAATCAATGCCACCGTTTGAGAAATGCTACTGTCTTGCTTTATTTCCCATTTAGATAAGGTAGATGCTTCTTTTTGTTGGCTTCTATGTCATCCACCTTTATTGACCACTAATTGTTTCCTTTGCACCTCTGTGTAAATAGGGTTATCTACTTCACATCGTTGCCACTGTGACCTTTTGTTGCACTGCACAAAACACTTTTGTTTTAAGAGTGTTTTGTGCAGTTCAACCAAAATGTCACACCGACAACATTGCTTGATTGCTTGATCTTAGTGGAACTGCACAAGAGGAGATCTTACTTCCTATCCGTTAAGGCGGATTTGGTTCAGATCTTCTTCTTGTTTGAATTCCGCATCATGAGAAGTCAGTACTAGCCTTCTTTCACATGATTCTGCAGTGTGCTTTCATATGTTGTGCTACTTGTACAATAATGTTGCTTGATTTTAGTGAACTGCACAAATGGAGACAAGACTTCCAATCTATATGTGCACCGTCATACCCCATTGAGGTAAGATAAGGATATTTCACAACTGTTGGCCTGTATTTTGCCACTTTCATCAGAACATTAAGTTTAGTACTATACTTGTGCTCCCTAATTGACATGCCAAATCTTACATTGAAGGCGAAGCTTGTCTGTTATTGAACCAAATGATGAAGGGGAAGAACAAGCGGAGGAAAAACAAAAATCAACTCCCGGTGCTGTAATGAAGCACTGAACTGTGATGACACAAGTAATGATATAGTTTTGCATCTTAATTTATTGCTATGGCTGGAACGAGCAATTGTTTTGCCACTGATTTGATGCCACTCTTAATGTAATATGTAATTATCTCAACTTGTGCAAACAGGGATCTTCTTTGAAGATACCATATATTTTAGTGGAACTGCACAAGAAGATGTTGGAAACATTAAACTAATCGAGGAGTATATAGTAAGCATGGCCACCACCGTAGATAGCAACAGATGGTTCTGGAGAAGTGCTTCATCTGTATGCTCTACACAATAAGGCTCATGACAAAGGTTGGTACTCGCCCACTGATTTCATCCATATGATTGAGCTTTGTCATCTCTATTGGTGTTGTGCTACTGTTTAGATACTGTCATGAAAAAGTGGTATTGTCCTTGAGAAGTGCTTCATATGTGTTGTTTTAAATATTTCCTTTCCTTTTTTTCGAGCAAACAGGGATGCTAGCATTTAGTAGTCCTCTTGTCTTTGCACAACAGGATCATCTTCCTCTGAAGAAGAATATGGAGTACGTGAAGTGACTAGTTTCGATTATGCCAGGATGAAGAAGCCATGTCTATCTTCTCATCAGAAGGAGCAGTTGAAGGATGGTTACATTACTCCCCACAAGACCAAACTAACTTCAGCTCAGAAGGACTGACAAATGTCCATCCTTTTGCTGTGATGCGCAAGTACAATGTTGTTCTAGGATTCTTTCTGGTGAGTTCCATTTTCTAAAAGTGTGCTCTACATGGACCATGTATGTGCCTGTTGAAACTGTCAATTCATAGTACAGTTTGCTTTATACTAATCACTTTTTTGTATTTGTGCAAACAGGGGTGCTCAGCTTGATTTCAATGGGAACTGCACAAAATGTTCATGAATACATCGAATCATTCATTTCCACCACAAGAAAGGTGGTGCCGATAAGTTCAAGGCGTTGCAACATATAAGGGCGAAATCATACAAGCTACGCGCGAATTTGGTTGATTTTGGTGGAACTGCACAAAAAGAACAGCTGGTTTATTTAGCATGAGGTGCCATGTCAATGTCCGAACTGATGGCAAACCCTGTCCATTCCACAATCGTAGGCATTTGATATTTTGGAATGGGACAACCTTGTCAAATTTTGCTCATTGATTTTAGCAAGACATGCGTTTGATATTTTCGAATGGGACGCCCTTTTGTCACATCCCTAGCTTCTGGTTTGCTCTGAGCTAGCTAGTCATGTGTTGCATCATGTTTAAATTTTGCCTAAAATTGAAATGGGGATGTTCAAACCCTAGCATTAAATCAACTCAACTAGGGTGAATTAAAATCCTTTCAATAAACCCAAAAGGTTCCTAAGAAAAGTTCATGATTTCTGGTTAAGATGGAAACCTCTGCCAAAAATGATGAACATATTCTTAGGTCATTTTTGGATTTTTGAATTAAAACATATTGTACTTGACTTTGGGCATTTAAATACTATAAATAATTTAAATGTTCAAATAAATGTTGGAAATTGTTAAGGGTCACTGAAATAATTCAGAAAGCACCCATAATTGTTTCCAGGATTTTATTATATGATTTGGTATTATAAATCAAATCAAAAACAAAATAAAAGAAATAGAAAAGAAATAAAAGAGAGAGAGAGAAGCCCAGCCACTTACCTGGCGCCCACTTACCTGGCCCAGCTCCTCCAGCGGCCCAGCCCGCCACCGCTACCCTCCCTGTCGCCTTCCTCCTCGCGCCAGTAGGCAGAGGAGGGACACGGCGCACGCGCCCGAGCTCGCCACGCCACCACCCTGCTCGTCTGCATCGCCTGGCCACCGCGACGCCGCACGTCTTCTCCTCGGCGCCGCCCCGACCCCCTGGACCCCCTCGCTCTCTCCCTCTCCCTTGTTTCTCTCCTCTGCTTCCTCTCTCTCACTCGCCCGAGCGCAGCCGCAGCCGCGCCACCGTAACGCCGCGGCCACCGTCTCCCCCTCGACCCCTCGCTATGCTTGCGAGCTCCGTCTCGACGTCCTCGACCTCCTCGACAAGCCACGACGCCATGGACGCGCTGCAACGCCGCCATCACCACCGTCTTCATCGCCATGGCCGGAGATCACCGCCGATCGATTCGCAGCAACGAGGATGCCCCCGAGCTCACCAACCCCTTCGTTCGATCCGCTGTGAGCTGCTGCGTCGATCCCCTCCCTCCCCTGGCACTTTTTCTCCTGCTAGCGCCAATATCCACCGGAGCCGAGAGCTCTTCGCCGCCGGCCATGTCGCCGCCGTAGCCACCGTTGCCTAGAGCTGCAACCGAGCACGCGGCCGTGCTCAGTGCAACCCCAGGAGGTCGTAACACCCCCCTTTGCCTCCTGCCGTGCTCCCTAACACCGACCCCGAGCTCGCCCGAGCTCCGGCCGCCGCCGAGGTCGACGCCATGCTCAACTCCGGCCACCTCGCGGCCTCCCGTCCGTTCCTTTGGATGCGGAGGAGCAAGAGCTTCTCCCTAGTGCCCTCAGCGCGCCAAACCACCGCTCGTAGCGCCAAACCCGCCACCACCCGAACTCCGGCCGCCGTTGTCGTCATGATTGCCGTCGCCTCCGGCCACCCTAGCTTCTCCTGTTTGCCCTGTTAGATGCGCGCGAGCCTGGGCATCCCGTAGAGCCCCTCCGCCGCTCTTTTGGTCATCGGAGGGCGAATCCCGACGCTCTCCGCCGTCCCTGGCCTCGCCGGCGACGAGCCTCGGGTCAACTCCGGCGAGTTTGACCCGGGTTTGACCCCACTGGCCGGTTTGACCCCCCCTCTCTCTCACTGACATGCGGGCCCCGCCCGGCTAATTAAGTTAGGTTAGTTTAGCTAGACACTGACACTCGGGACCCACCGGTCAGGTTTGACCGACCAGCCCAGTTGACTCTGCTGACGTCACAGTGACGTGGTGCTGACGCCATAAATCATTTTCTAGAATTATTTTAATTCTAAATATTCAGGAAATTCCAGAAAATGCCTAAAACTTCTAAAATTCATAGAAATTCAACCGTAACTCCAAATTAAATAATTTATATATGAAAAATTATCAGAAAAATTCAAGGAATCCATCTGTACCATTTTCATGCATGTTAGAACAACTTATAGATGCTGTTTAGCACAAATCATATAAAGGGCATTTAAATAATCACATATGGAGTTTGAATTTGAATCTTGTATTCAAACCAACTTCATTTAATCTGTTGCTAGTTGCATTAGCTTAAAACACATTCATATTGCCATGTCATGAGCATGCATCATATTGTGCATTGCATTGATTGTGTTCCCTTCTGTGTTGCCGGTATTTGTCCCCTCTCAATAGACGTGATACCGATGATGTGATCGTTGACACTGATGAAGACTCAATGTTATCTTCAGAAGTGCCAGGCAAGCAAAACCCCCTTGTTCATTCCGATAAAATCCCACTCTCTCGCTCCTGCTCTCTTTTACTGCATTAGGACAACACCGATTCATCTGTTATTTGCTGCGGTAGCTGAACCCCTTTATCCTTTGCATGACCTGTCATTGCCACAGTAAATAGATGAAACCCACTAGCATGAGTAGGAGTTGTTTGAGCCCTGATGTGCCTACTCATTCATGCTTGTTTGTCATGCTTGCTACTGCTTAGAGTTGAGTCAGGTCTGATTCATCGGGGATGAATCAGAGGTGTGTGAACATGTCCTACTGTGTGTGAGCTAAGTGTGTGAACACGATTTGGTAAAGGTAGCGGTGAGAGGCCATGTAGGAGTACATGGTGGGTTGTCTCATTGCAGCCGTCCTCAGGAACTGAGTTCTGTGTTTGTGATCCATGATTCAGCTACTACCATACATTGGGCCCTGAAATATGACCCCGCTCGACTTCTTATTCACCCTTGTCCTCTGTCCAGGAGTTGCAAGTAGTTTCTGGTGTTTGTAGCTTACTGGAGGCCGTGGACAGCGCTGACCGTAGGGGTGGGCTGTGATGCGGTAGGTACGTGGCACGGTGTACCGGATGCCCGTTTGGTATCTCGGGAACCCTGTTCACATCGTTTGGGGCTGTGAGCGAAACTCCGGCCGGATCTCCTCATGGATGGAACCCGAATAGGCGATAAACCTGGACTAGAGACTTGAGTGTTTAGGTAGGTCGTGGTCTACACCCACGTCGGCTTTCGCTTGAAGTCTGCCGAGCACATGTCGTGTGCAGACGCTAAGTGGTGGAAACATGTATGAAGAAGTACACCCCTGCAGGGTTAACATCATCTATTCGAATAGACGTGTCCGCGGTAAAGGACTTCTGGGTTGCTTATATCAGTTCATAGACAAGTGAAAGTGGATACTCTAAAATACACAAGATAAGCGTGAGTGCTATGGATGGCGTTCTCGTAGGGAGACGGGAGCGGATCCATAGTGGTGTATTGATATGGTGAATATGTGGACTCGTGTGCGCCACCTCAAAAGAGTTACTTGCAGTCGTAGTTCAGGATAACCACCAAGTCAAAGCTGGCTTGCTGCAGTTAAACCCCACCATCCCTTTGCTGATAATGATGCATATGTAGATAGATCTGATGTAAGTCTTGCTGGGTACATTTGTACTCACGTTTGCCTATTTTATGTTTTTGCAGAGAGACTTCGGTCTCACTAGTAGTTTCGCGTGGACTTCGACGTTTAGCTTGTTACCTCAGCTACGATCTTGTGCCCTCGGCAGGATCTGGTAGATAGTCAGGCTTCTCAGCCTTTTTCAGTTATAGATGTCTGTACCCAGACATGATAGCTTCCGCTTGTGCTTTGATTTGTATGCTCTGATTGCTGGGTCATGAGACCCATGTTTGTAATATCTCGCTCCTCAGAGCCTAATGAATACTTACTTGTGTCGTAGAGTCATGTTGTGATGCCTTGTTGTATTTGCACATATCGAGCATATTGTGTGTATGATTGAAATGCTTGGTATGTGTGGGATCTGACTATCTAGTTGTTTATCCTTAGTAGCCTCTCTTACCGGGAAATGTCTCCTAGTGTTTCCACCGAGCCATGGTAGCTTGCTACTGCTCCGGAACACTTAGGCTGGCCGGCATGTGTCCTTCTTCGTTCCTGTGTCTGTCCCTTCGGGGAAATGTCACGCATTGAGTACCGGAGGCCTGTTAGCCCGCTACAGCCCGGTTTACCGGAGTCCTGCTAGCCCAGTGCTACAGCCCGGACCCACTTGCTGATGACCGACACGTTCGATGCTGGGTCATGGATGCCTGTCCCTGTAAGTCTGTGCCACTTTGGGTTTACGACTAGCCATGTCAGCCCGGGCTCCTTATCATATGGGTGCTAGCGACACTATCATATACGTGGGCCAAAAGGCGCAAACGGTCCCGGGCAAAGGTAAGGCGACACCCGTGGGAATACCGTGCGTGAGGCCGCAAAGTAATATGAGGTGTTACATGCTAGACCTATGTGGCATCGAGTCGGGGTCCTGACACCTCTGCTGTCAGCAGCGTCGATCATTTTTTTCTTTATTCTTTAGTTGTGAAGTAAATATTACCTCTGACATGTGAGTCGCTGAGATGCATAATCATCGATTGTTTTGAATGTTCTCTATGAATTGTCAGGCCTGTGTGTTTGATTGCAATGTACAGAAACGCTAAAAAGCTGCTCAAACTCTTTGTACTCCTTCTGTTCCTTTTTACTTTGCACATTGTGAAAGTGCATACTTTTTTGTATAAGATTGGTCAAAGTAGAGATACTTTGACTGCAGACAAAACTTGTATGCAGACTAGAAAGGACCGGAGGGAGTACATGTGAAACTGCTGCAAACGAGGTGATCATCCTGGGAATAATGCTAGTACGTATTGTTTTGCATGTTCATCCAATGCCAGTGATACAGGAATTCGAACTAATCGAAATAAATTCATTCATACATGGTCGGATTTCATATAAACATGCTGGATTTCATTACATTTCATACATCTTCAACTGAAAAGGGGTGCGCTGGAGGTATAATTAATTAACCGAAGCTACCCACCTGTGTCCCGCTGAGCCAAACAGAAGCTTCAGTGACTTAACTGCAGGTGCAGTTGTGTAACTGACATGTGTCCTGTTGGGCCCACGTGTCAATCAGCCAACTGCACCAGCAGTTAAGTAGAAGCAGCGTTCTTCTCCAGCGCAGCTCTCTGACTCCACGTCGCTGCTAAGAAGCTAACCGGCCGTTAATGGTTAACCCGCCTAGCTTGGCTTCAATCGGAGGGTAGCAGCGGTGGCCTTACTTGGACCCGAGCGGAGGCGACCTACCGTGTTCTACTCTTCCTCGTTTTCTATGTGGCGCGGCCTCATTGGCAGCGGGGCGGGGCCTCGGCGGAGCCAGCGATGTCCTCTGCCTCATTGTTGGCGAGGCGGGGCCTCGGCGGAGCCGGAGGTGTCCTCTGCCTCGTTGTTGGCACCGCAGGGCCTCGGCAGAGCAGGGCCTCGTCGACGCCAGTGGAGCGGGGACTCATCGGAGCCGGCATTGTCCTCTGCCTCGTCCTCGGTCTCACCAAATAGCGCCTCGCCCGCTTCATCGCCCTCTTTTCTAGCCTCTTTGTAGGCAGCCGCAGCCTCCGCCACCTGCATGCGGTACCGCCAGCGCTCGAGGCGGCCCTTGCGGGCGGAGCAGTAAGAGTCGAGCAGCGCCTCCTGCTCTGCCCGCTCCGCGGTGATCTGCTCCTCCGCCTGCAGGTGCTCCTCGAGGATATGGTGGTTGTAGGCGGCGTCGGCCTGCGCGTCCCGGAACTGCTCCTCACGCATCTACCTCACCCTGTCCATATATTGAGCATGGGCCTCGCCGATGGTCATGGTCCAATGCAATGGCAAGGATGGCACGGAGGAAGGGGTTGGCGCCGGATCGTCGACTACCATGTTCTCCATTGGGACGTCGTCGTCCTTCGGCTGCCTGCCGGCCAGCCAGTCGGCAGCAATGGCTGCCATCTCCTTGTGGCCCATCGTCCGCCCGTCCCGAAGAGCGCTGGAGCGCGAGGAAGCCATGGTGGGCAGTAGTGGTGTGGACAGGAGAAAGGGAACAAATGCAGATGACTGCGGCTATGGCCGGCGCAATAGTTTATATAGCAATGGTGGGCGGGCAGAGGGACGGACGTGTGGCGTCGGAGTAGCCGCCTCGGCAACCGCGTATCATTAATGTGGGCAGATGGACGGACGGACGGCACTTGTGTCGTTTGAAGGCGGAGCAATCGCCTGCACCGGGAAGCGGGGAGGGCGGCACTGACGGTTTCGGGCGGAAAGCGCGCGCGGGCGAGGAGATGACTTATATATATGGCCCGGCGGGCGACGCAAGGGATGCGGAGGGAGAGGAGGAGTTGCTTGCGTGGCCCGCGGGGGAAAGCTCTCTGGCGTAGGAGGGGAAGTGTTGACCAGGCCCAGTTCAGTCATCACGCGGTTGACAGGGAAGGATCAACACGGCCCATTTAAGCGGGCCGGACGGAAGAAACTTAGCGACTTATCAGACGAAAACCAATAACCTCTTTATTAGTAACGCTTTAGTACCACCTCGAATATGTTTTAAATTCAAACGGAAAGCGTAAAATCATGGGAAGAAGCGTATTGTGACGGTGAACCCACGGAGTCAATTCGTGCTTTATTATTATTAGGGAAAGATATATATATAGTGTTACTATTCATCACCCAGGGTGCAGAATAAGTTGTTCTTCAACCGATGTAATATTACGATCATTTCATAACTAAATTACGTTTGGAATTCAAATAGTTACATTTATATTGATTCACTACGTAAAATTGACATAAGAAAATAAAAATATAGGTCAGAAGACAAGAAAATTTGCAGTTTATGTGTATTTTACACTATGTTTTTACGTTTGTAATTTTACATAATATAAAATATTTTTTACAACGATTATGTAAACTAAAATAAATTTTACATAATATAAAATATTTTACACCCTGGTTGACTGCAAATTATGTAAACTAAAATAAACTAAAATTTTAGTTTTTCCATTTTATAAGGCTCAATTTGGTTGTTCCCCATCACATGTTCAGACTTCAGTGTCCATTACATCATTGCATGCAAGTATGTAGAGAAAACTGACCAATGCATGCACTTTATGCATGCATGCATTGCAATTAATGCATTCGTAAACATAATTTTTTGAGGAAAACAAAAGCATTAATTGGATGCTTTTGCAAACTACAAAAAATATTCCACCACTCATCATATACCTTGGTGGGTGAGATTTTTGAATTGAGGGAGTAGTTAATAAACGAGAGAATTGCACAAGAAGCGGCCGACAGCGGGGACCAACCAGCTCGAGCAGTATTTGTGTTTTTGAGGTGTGAGCACTGCAGAGTTTTTTGATGTTTAGCCCAGATATTAATTTTTCTTCCATGAACAACAACGAAAACATCGCTGCAGGTATTAACTGGGCGGGCTGTGGCCCGTCTAGCCCAGGCCAGATATCCAGCACAGATATTAATTTTTTTTCAAGCTGAAAATGGCTAGCCCAGCTATACTTTTTTTAGGAATACCCAGGCAAGGTCAAGTTGTTATTCTCCACCCCGCTGGGCTGCAAATCTTTCCTAGGAGGGATGCATTAGGCTTAACAAGAAAATGGGCTTTAAGAAATAATAAATGTGATGTAATTATAAAAACTGGGCAGTTACTATAAAAAAATGTACCAAACACGTGATTACTTTATAAAATATTATTTTTGGATATTGAAAATTTTAATTTCATTAATTGTTGCGAGCGCAATGTTTCATTGGATTTTACGTAATATAAATTTATATTAAAATTGTATTTAATCTGACTAGAAATTTCAGGATAAAAATATTTCGGATCCCATCAAAATGTGAGAAATTTTATTGAATTCTGTTTTGAACGGTTGGTTGAAATGGGTTGTAGTTTTAACAAACTGTAAATGGGCTGTAGTAAATTCCATTAGAATTCAAAAATGGGCTACACATTCTTACAAATCTCAAATGGGCTATAAGTTCTCTGCCACACACTTCTGGCCTTACTAAGTTGACATGTCCCCTAAAAAACAGAGTTGAAGCGTATGCAAGGCTTTGTCAACTTATAGTCAACACACGGTTCTAGCAGCAGTGGCCGTTGGATGTCCATCCAACGGATGTCGTGCTTCTTCTTCAATCTCAGATATTCTAGCTTCACCCGCCCAAAAAATGATTCCTCCCCCTGACATCTAGGTGCACCGTTTCGGAAGCTGACCTGTGGGCCTACTAAGTTGACGTACCAAGGGCTTTTTCAACTTAGTCAATATAAACGATTCTAGCTGCAGTGACCGTACGATGTCCATCCAACGGCCGTCGTGCTTCTTCAACCTCTGGTCTTCTTGCTCCAGCCGCCCAAAGCAGCGCCGGTCGTGCCACCTGCTCCTGCCTCCCGTGGCCGGCTGTGCTGCCGCGGAGACCTCACCTCCCCTAGTACTCCCACCGCTGGTCAGGCCATCCCTCCACTCACCCACACCCCCTATTATTCTGCGGCGACGGCAGCGCAGCCGAACCAGTGAACCCTCGTACTCCTCTCCGCATGTGCATCCACTGCCGCATCTTCTCCGGCTCCGCGTCGTCCCCTTCCTAGGCCTCACCATCGTCCACTGCCCTGGTGCTCTCGGCGCGGCGTGGTCAACGTGGTCAAGGAACGACTTCCATCGGACGTGGACTGTACATGGAGAGGCTGACAGCTGGATCCACGGCAGCCGCAAGGAAGTGCCTCCTTATTACGTGCAAAATAATTATACCTCCACCTGACAGCAGGGACCCACCGGACGGGCCATTGTATTTCGTGAAAAAAATGATTCGTCCCCTGACAGCTGGAACCCACGAGCTACATCTTCGCACGCAAGGAAGTGCGTCCGGGAAAAAAACAATTTGCCCCCCTGACTGCTGGGACCCACCAGCTACATCTTCGCACGCAAAGAAGTGTGTCCAAAAAAAAATGATTCGCCCCCAGACTGCTGGGACCCACCAGCTACACCTTCGCACGAAAGGAAGTGCGTCCGGGCAAAAAAAAACGATTCGCCCCCCTGACTGCTGGGACCCAGCAGCTACACCTTTTCACGCAAGGAAGTGCGTCCGGGCTAAAAAACAAAACGATTCGCCCCCCTGACTGCTGGGACCCACCAACTACATCTTTGCAGGCAAGGAAGTGCCTGACAGTCGGGACCCACCTAGTCGAAGCGTACGTAGCGTTGTCATGATGGTCGCGAATGTGTACGCACATACTAGTCGATGTAGAGGCATGCACGTGTCGTAGTAGAGGCGTGCACGTAGCATGCACATGTACGTACAGCGGCCCGGGTGCAAGAAAGAAAATACGACCACATATGTGTACATACCGGCAGGGTCTTGAACGCCTACTCGCGCATATGTACGGCCAGGGCTCGTGTACATGGCTGGGTCGGAACGGAGAAACAGCTTCGTCGTCGTGTTCATGGGGAGGCAACGGAATGCGTCGTGTTCATGGGGAGGCAATGGAATGCGTCATGTTCATCAGGAGGCAACGGAACGCGTGGGAGCCAACCGGCTGGGTCGGAACGGAATGCGTGGTCGTGTTCATCGGGAGGGCTTGGACGGAACAAGCGATGGAAACGAGGCCTGGCGTACCGCAAAACGGAGGAAACGGCCTTGTGTTTGACCGTCCATGTTCGAAACGGGATCCTGTTCATCGAAAGGGGTATGGCGTACCGCAAAACGGAGGAAACGGACCTCCTACGGTCGAAACGGGGGTCCTGTTGATTGGGAGGGGTGTGGCGTACCGCAAAACAGAGGAAACGGACCTCCTACGGTCGAAACGGGGGTCCTGTTCATCGGGAGGGGTGTGGTGTACCGCAAAACGGGACTCCACGGGATACAGTTCATCTCCACCGTCGACCTCCTGCAGCCTCCACGGGCTCCTGTTCATCCAGCCTCCACCGTGCGCTACTCCACCGGCTACTGTTCAACCACCCCTCCACCGTCTACTGTTCATCCAGCCCTCCACACCACGGGGGCCTCTTCAACCACCCCTCCACGGGCACCCCTCCACCGTCTACTGTTCATCCAGCCCTCCACCACACCACGGGGTCCTGTTCATCCAGAGGCAACGCCACC
>NC_041384.1:728342799-728373758 GCF_002162155.2 Triticum dicoccoides | reverse complement strand
GCGCGCGCAACGCTCACTGTTCATCCTAGAGGCAGCATCGATCGGCTTCAGTTAGCAGCAGCAGCGAACGAATCGCTCGATCGGGTTCAGGTAACATCCATCGAGTGATCACTCGGGTTCAGTAACGCGTAGCCTGCAGTGCAATCGCTCGGGTTCAGTTAGAGCCCAACGCCTCGCTCGGATTCAGTTAGAGCCAACGCCTCGCACACACGTGCGTACGTGTATGAGAGAAACGCGCATCGCTCGGCCCCCGACCTCCCACCGTGACAGGGAACTCCCCGAAATTTTCCTCCCCCTCGCTTCTTCCACGGTTTTTTCCGTCATGGACGGCCCAAAGATTGTCATGCAGCTGCGTCTCCGGCCCGCCCGGGACAAAAGCCCATTTTATGTCATGATTTTTTGTCATAGAAGTAGGAGCCCACCACATCTATGATGATACCGGGTTTTGTCACAACTATCGTCATAGAAGTGTCATATGTATGACAGAAAAAAATTTCGTTCGGCCCAAAATGTCACGGATGTGTCTTTTTTTGTAGTGTTATCTCCAAATATTGTGCCAAATCTCATCTCTGTGTGGAAGTTTACACGTGATAACCTTGTTTCCGTGGAATTTGATCCTGTTGGTTTTTCCTTGAAGGATATTCACACCATGGAGGTGCTTCTGAGGTCCAATAGTGGTGAAGACCTCTACCACTTCTCCGGCGATCATGGCGGCACCACACTGGCAGCTTACACGCTTTCCACTTTGGATCTTTGGCATAAACGGCTCACACATCTGAGCACCTCTTCCTTAGCTCATTTTCCCTTTGATATTTCATCCCAATGTACTAAAGCTCCCAAGTCTCCACTATGCACTGATTGTCAAATGGGCAAACACACCCGCCTTCCCTTCTCCACCTTGACAAACTATACCACTGCGCGATTTCAACTTTTACATTGTGACTTGTGGACTTCTCCCATTGTTAGTTTTTCGGGTTACAAATATTATCTTGTTATTTTGGATGATTATACTCACTACTCTTGGACCTTTCCTCTCCGTGCCAAATCCGACACATGTGCCACCTTGCAACGTTTCTTTGCATTTATTCTTACCCAATTTCATGCGCTTGTGCAATGTTTGCAGTGTGACAATGGCGGTGAATTTCTTACCACTAGCCTTCATGAGTTTTTCTCCACTAATGGCATCACTTTCCGTCTCACATGCCTGCACAGGTCGCCACAAAATGGCAAAGCGGAACGGTACATCCGTACCACCAATGATGTCGTCCGCACGCTCCTATTTCAAGCACACCTTCCGCCGCCCTTTTAGGTGGAAGCTCTCCACACAACCACCACGCTGCTCAATATTCGCCCCTCGTGCGCCGTCCACTACTTCACACCACATTTCCTCCTATACGGCGTCCACCCAACATATTATCCCCTCCGTATGTTCGGTAGCTTATGTTTTCCCAACACCTCCGCCACTGCGGCACACAAGCTCTTGCCCCGTTCCACCAGATGTGTTTTCATCGCTTATCCATGCGAGCAGAAAGGATATCGGTTCTTTCATTTGTCCTCGCGCAAGGTCATTACATCTCACCATGTTGTTTCTGATGAAAATTGTTTCCCTTATGACTCTGCTACCGATCCCACCGTGGCCATAGAAGATCCCAGCCCTCCTGTCGAACCTGCCGCGATCCCCCTCGAGCTGCTCACCTCATACTGGGTTGCACGCGCGCATCAGCCGCCAGCCGCGCCGCAGCTACCGCGTGTCCCCACCGCTCGCGTCGCACCGCACCAACCGCACCTGCCTACGTCACCATGCCCAATCGCGTCACCCTCGCCCAGCCCTTCGGGACCTGCCACCCATGCAACCCCATGCACCCCATGTTCCCCTCCCACTTGCATGCCTCGGCTCGCGGGATCCACTCCGGGATCGACGCCCGACCACTCGCCCAGGGGCAGCTCTTCCTCGGGATTCTCACCTACTCCCCACTCCCCGGTTCCGCCCCCTCTTTCCCGCAGCGACCGCTTCCACTGCGTGCCATTCCCGTCACTCCGCAAGCCAATCCACACTAGATGATCACACATCGCAAAACGGGCTTCTCCATGCCTAAGCAACACTTTGACTTATCCATCACCACCAGGCCATCCCCACTTCCCTCTTCTTACCGTGCGGCTCTCAAAGATCCCCATTGGCGTGACGCTATGCTAGACGAGTTTAATGCACTAATTCGGAATGACACTTGGTATTTGGTGTCGTGTCCTGCAGGTGTTAATGTGGTGATGGGAAAGTGGATTTTTCAGCAGAAACTACATCCTGATGGCTCCTTGGCGTGATACAAGGCCCGATGGGTGGTTCGTGGCTTCACGCAGCAGCCGGGTATTGACTATGGGGAGACCTTTGATACGTCTCCAACGTATCTATAATTTTTTATTGTTACATGCTATTATATTATCCATCTAGGATGTTTTATATGCATTTATATTGTATTTTATATGATTTTTGGGACTAACCTATTAACCTAGAGCCCAGTGCTAGTTTCTGTTTTTCCTTGTTTTTGAGTATCGCAGAAAAGGAAAACCAAACGGAGTCCAATTGACCTGAAATTTCACGGAGATCATTTTTGGACCAGAAGAAGCCCATGGAGTACCGAAGATCGGCCAGAAGAGTCCCGAGGCCACCACGAGGGTGGGGGCGCGCCCCCTACCTCGTGGCCACCTCGGAGACCCCCCTGACTTGTTCCCTACTCCAACACCTCTTATATATACCCAAACTTCCAGAAAGAAACCTAGATCGGGAGTTTCACCGCCCCAAGCCTGTGTAGCCACCGAAAACCAATCTAGACCCGTTCCGGCACCCTATCAGAGGGGGGGGGAATCCCTCTCCGGTGGCCATCTTCATCATCCCGACGCTCTCCATGACAAGGAGGGAGTAGCTCACCCTCAGGGCTGAGGGTATGTACCAGTAGCTATGTGTTTGATCTCTCTCTCTCGTGTTCTTGATTCGGAACGATCTTGATGTATCACGAGATTTGCTATTATAGTTGGATCTTATGATGTTTCTCCCCCTCTACTCTCTTGTAATGGATTTAGTTTTCCCTTTTAAGTTATCTTATCGGATTGAGTCTTTAAGGATTTGAGAACACTTAATGTATGTCTTGCATGTGCTTAGCTATGGTGACAATGGGATATCATGTGATCCACTTGATGTATGTTTTGGTGATCAACTTGCGAGTTCCATGACCTCGTGAACTTATGCATAGGGGTTGGCACACGTTTTCGTCTTGACTCTCTGGTAGAAACTTTGGGGCACTCTTTGAAGTTCTTTGTGTTGGTTGAATAGATGAATCTGAGATTGTGTGATGCATATAATATAATCATACCCACGAATACTTGAGGTGACATTGGCGTATCTAGGTGACATTAGGGTTTTGGTTGATTTGCGTCTTAAGGTGTTATTCTAGTACGAACTCTAGGATAGATCAAATGGAAAGAACATCTTTGTGTTATTCTACTACGGACTCTTGAATAGATCGATCAGAAATGATAAGTTTGAGGTGGTTTCGTACCCTACAATAATCTCTTCGTTTGTTCTCCGCTATTAGTGACTTTGGAGTGGCTCTTTGTTGCATGTTGAGGGACTGTTATATGATCTAATTGTGTTATCCTTGTTGAGAGAACTTGCACTAGTGAAATTATGAACCCTAGGCCTTGTTTCCTAGCATTGCAATACCGTTTGTGCTCACTTTTATCATTATACCTTGCTATTTTTATATTTTCAGATTACAAAAACCTATATCTACCATCCATATTGCACTTGTATCACCATCTCTTCGCCGAACTAGTGCACCTATACAATTTACCATTGTATTGGTTGTGTTGGGGACACAAGAGACTCTTTGTTATTTGGTTGCAGGGTTGTTTGAGAGAGACCATCTTCATCCTATGCCTCCCACGGATTGATAAACCTTAGGTCACCCACTTGAGGGAAATTTGCTACTGTCCTACAAACCTCTGCACTTGGAGGCCCAACAACGTCTACAAGAAGAAGGTTTTGTAGTAGACATCAAGCTCTTTTCTGGCACCGTTGCCAAGGAGGTTACTGCTTGAAGGTATATCTTTAGATCTTGCAATCGAATCTTTTAGTTTCTTGTTTTATCACTAGTTTAGTCTATAAAAGAAAACTACAAAAAATGGAATTGAGGGTACCTCATATGCTTCATCTTTTTAATGTCTTTCATGAAAATAAGGATTCCGATAATTGTGCCAAAGTGTTAGAAGAAGAATGCATTAGAATGTTTGGCACTAAATCTTTGTATGATGAGCATGATTGCAATGTTGTTAGTACGAACTCTTTGAATATCCATGATACTAATAATGATTGCACTAGTCATGATGAAAATGTCTCTTATAAGCATGTCAATTTTTGTGGAGTGCATAGAGTTTGCAAGTACACACCAAATAGGGAAGATAGATTTTGCAAGAGGCATAAGTATTTAGAAACTAAATGGTTGCAAGAAAGGATAGATGTTTGTACTGAAAATTTAAATTTTCTTAGCCATCCTTGTGATCTTTGCAATGAACATGGTCATATCCAATGCAAATTGTTTCATGATCGAATCGTGTCCAAAAATTGTGATGACTTGATTTCCCTTGCGCAGCATAATGAACTTAGTTTGCTTCTGGGTTATGTATAAATGAAATGTATAATTAAGGATACTCCAGAGTTTGCCCTCCATAATGTTCTTAATTTTGATCTAGAGGAAATTTATATGTATTGTGCGGTGAATTGCATTGAAAATCCTTATATTGCCAATTACATAAAGACAAGAAAACAAATAGAAGATGAAGAGAATACTAATGAAAGGGAAGAGACTTCCCAATATCCTCCTATTATTTCTTATGATGAATCAGGAAACAAGGAGGAGCCTTCTATTCAACCAATCTCATTAATAAGGAGCTCCAAAAAGAGGATTAAACCCACAAATGATGTGGAGAATAAAAACAAAGGACGGAGAAGCAAAGGTAAAAAGGCATCCCTCTCAAATGATGTTGCTCCTACTACTCATTGTGATGATATTAGTTGCTATAATATTGGTGCTATCCATACTATTAATGATGAGAGTGATTATGCTTATGATATGAAAAGGCCCAAGCTTCGGGATGCTATGTTTGATGAGAATGAAATGTTTGAGAATTTATTTGCTGCAATTAATGTTTGTCCCAAGCTTGGGGATGATATGTTTTATGAAGATGATATTTTTAACCTCCCAAGTTTTGATATGCAAAATTATTATGATGATAGCATGCCTCCTATTTTATGATGATTATATTGATGAAAGTGGGTTTGGAAGAGTGTCAACTTTAGGAAGTAATGCTCCCACTATTTTGGAGGGTGTTGAATCTTATTGTGAAAATTATGAAATTTGATTTGGAGAGGTCATGACTTTATTTAGTAACGATTCCACTATCTTGGAAGAGGTTGCAATTGATTATGATGAGAACAAAGTTGCTACTTATGATGATTATTGTGATGATACTTATGCTATAAAAAGTAGTGATGATTATCTTTATAAAACATGTCATGATTATGATTACCCTTTCTCTAAACATTACTCTTTTAATGTGGAAACAATTTATAGATTCGAGTTTCTTATGATACTCCCAATATTATGAATGAGAAAATTTTTACTTATGTGGAGAGTAATAAAAATTCTATGCTTGTGGCTCATGAAAAGAATGCTTTATGTGATAGTTATATTGTTGAATTCATTCATGATGCTACTGTAATTTATTATGAGATAGGAATATATGCTTGTAGGAATTGCAATAATATCAAGCTTCCTCTCTATGTGCTTAAAATTTTAAAGTTATGCTTGTTTTGCCTTCCTATGCTAGTTGATTATTGTTCCCATAAGTTGTTTGCTCACAAAATTCCTATGCATAGGAAGTGGATTAGACTTAAATGCGCTAGTCATATTCTTCATGATGCTCTCTTTATATTTCAATTCTTATCTTTTATGTGACCATCATTGAAATCATCATGCCTAGCTAGGGGCGTTAAACGTTAGCGCTTGTTGTGAGGCAACCCAATTTTTATTTTTGTTCCTTGATTTTTGTTCCTGTTTAATAATAAATAATTCATATAGCCTCTGTTTATATGTGGTTTTATGTTTTAATTAGTGTTTGTGCCAAGTAGAACCTTTGGGAAGACTTGGGTGAAGTCTTTGTGATCTTGTTGTAAAAAACAGAAACTTTAGCACTCACGAGATTAGCTACCATTTTTTACTGGAGAGTGATATTTAGTTGATTCTTTTTGCAGATGATTAATAGACAAATTCCTCACGTACACCAATTTATTTCGGAATTGTTTCAGTTCCATAAGTATACGTTTGATACAGATTACTACAGACTGTTCTATTTTTGACAGATTCTGTTTTCTATGTGTTGTTTGCTTATTTTGATGAATCTATGAGTAGTATCGGAGGGTATGAACCATAGAGAAGTTGGAATACAGTAGATATTACACCAATATGAATTTATAATGAGTTCACAACAGTACCTAAGTGGTGATTTATTTTCTTATACTAACGGAACTTACGAGTTTTCTGTTAAGTTTTGTGTTGTGAAGTTTTCATGTTTTGGGTAAAGATTCGATGGACTATGGAATAAGGAATGGCAAGAGCCTAAGCTTCGGGATTCCCAAGGCACCCTAAGGTAATATTCAAGGACAACCAATAGCCTATGCTTGGGGATGCCCCGGAAGGCATCCCCTCTTTCGTCTTCGTTCATCGGTAACTTTACTTGGAGCTACATTTTTATTCACCACATGATATGTGTTTTGCTTGGAGTGTCATTTTATTTTATTTTTCTTGTTTTTTGAATAAAATACCAATATCTGAAATTCTTAAATGTTAGAGAGTCTTCACATAGTTTCATAATTATTCGACTACTCATTGAGCTTCACTTATATGTTTCGGAGTAGTTTATCGTTTGCTCTAGTGCTTCACTTATATCATTTTAGAGCACAATGGTGGCTTTATTTTATAGAAATTATTGATCTATCATGCTTCACTTATATTATTTTGAGAGTCTTTTAGAACAGCATGATAATTTGCTTTGGTTATGAAACTAGTCCTAATATGATGGGCATCCAAGATGGGTATAATAAAAACTTTCATATAGAGTGCATTGAAAACTATGAGAAGTTTGATACTTGATGATTGTTTTGAGATATGAAGATGGTAATATTAGAGTCATGCTAGTTGAGTAGTTGTGAATTTGTTTGCTCTAGTGCTTCACTTATATCTTTTAGAGCATGGTGGTAGTCTTATTTTGAAGAAATAGATGAACTCTCATGCCTCACTTATATTATTTTGAGAGTCTTAAATAGCATGGCAATTTTCTTAAAATCCTAATATGCTAAGCATAAAAGATTTGTAAGAATTCTTATGAGTGTGTTGAATACTAAGAGAAGTTTGATGATTGATGATTGTTTTGAGATATGGAGTTAGTGATATCAAAGTTGTGCTAGTTGAGTTGTTGTGAATTTGAGAAATACTTGTGTTGAAGTTTGCAAGTCCCGTAGCATGCACGTATGGTAAACGTTATGTAACAAATTTGAAACATGAGGTGTTATTTGATTGTCCTCCTTATGAGTGGCGGTCGGGGACGAGCGATGGTCTTTTCCTACCAATCTATCCCCCTAGGAGCATGCACGTAGTGCTTTGGTTTTTGATGGCTTGTAGATTTTTGCAATAAGTATGTGAGTTCTTTATGACTAATGTTGAGTCCATGGATTATACGCACTCTCACCCTTCCATCATTGCTAGCCTCTTCGGTACGGTGCATTGCCCTTTCTCACATTGAGAGTTCGTGCAAACTTCGCGGGTGCATCCAAACCCCGTGATATGATACGCTCTTTCACACATAAACCTCCTTATATCTCCCTCAAAAAAGCCACCATACCTACCTATTATGGCATTTCCATAGCCATTCCGAGATATATTGACATGCAACTTTCCACCGTTCCATTTACCATGACACATTCATCATTGTCATATTGCTAGCATGATCATGTAGTTGATATAGTATTCGTGGCAAAGCCACCATTCATAATTCTTTCATACATGTCACTCTTGATTCATTGCATATCTCGGTACACCGCCGGAGGCATTCGTATAGAGTCATACTATGTTCTAGTATCGAGTTGTAATCATTGAGTTGTAAATAAATAGAAGTGTGATGATCATCATTCAATAGAGCATTGTCCCAAAAAAAAGGCCAAAAAAAGGTCCAAAAAAATAAAAAAAAAGAGGGGCAATGCTACTGTCCTTTTACCACACTTGTGCTTCAAAGCAGCACCATAATTTTCATGATAGGGAGTCTCTTGTTTTGTCACTTTCATATACTAGTGGGAATTTTTCATTATAGAACTTGGCTTGTATATTCCAACGATGGACCTCCTCAAGTGCCCTAGGTCTTCGTGAGCAAGCAAGTTGGATGCACACCCACTTAGTTTCTTTTTTTGAGCTTTCGTACATTTATAGCTCTAGTGCATTCGTTGCATGGCAATCCCTACTCCTTGCATTAACATCAATCGATGGGCATCTCCATAGCCCATTGATTAGCCTCGTTGATGTGAGACTTTCTCCTTTTTTGTCTTCTCGACATAACCCCCATCATCATATTCTATTCCACCCATAGTGCTATATCCATGGCTCGCGCTCATGTATTGCGTGAAGGTTTATGAGTTTGATATTATTAAAGTATGAAACAATTGCTTGGCTTGTCATCGGGGTTGTGCATGATGAGAGCGCTCTTGTGTGACGAAAATGGATCATGGCTAAACTATATGATTTTGTAGGGATGAACTTTCTTTGGCCATGTTATTTTGAGAAGACATAATTGCTTAGTTAGTATGCTTGAAGTATTATTATTTTTATGTCAATATGAAATTTTGTCTTGAATCTTTCGGATCTGAATATTCATATCACAATTGAGAAGAATTACATAGAAATTATGCCAACTAGCATTCCACATCGAAAATTATCTTTTTTATCATTTACCTACTCGAGGACGAGCAGGAATTAAGCTTGGGGATGCTTGATACGTCTCCAACGTATCTATTATTTTTGATTGCTCCATGCTATGTTATCTACTGTTTTGGGCAATATTGGGCTTTATTATCCACTTTTATATTATTTTTGGGACTAACCTATTAACCGGAGGCCCGGCCCAGATTTGCTGTTTTATGCCTATTTTAGTGTTTCGAAGAAAAGGAATATCAAACGGAGTCAAAACGGAACAAAATCAACTGGAGAAGTTATTTTTGGAAGGAAAGCTACCGGATGGACTTGGACCCTATGTCAGGAGCCAAGGGAGGTGCTCACGAGGGTGGGGGGCACGCCCACCCCCCTAGGGCGTGCCCCCTGCCTCGTGGGGCCCCCGAAGCTCCACTGACGTACTTCCTGCACCCATATATACTCACGTACCCTAAAACTTCCAGAACAGAGATTAGATCGGGAGTTCCGCCGCCGCAAGCCTCTGTAGCCACCAAAAACCTCTCAGGACCCTGTTCCGGCACCCTGCCAGAGGGGGGAACCCTCACCGGTGGCCATCTTCATCATCCCGGCGCTCTCCATGACGAGGAGGGAGTAGTTCACCCTCGGGGCTGAGGGTATGTACCAGTAGCTATGTGTTCAATCTCTCTCTCTCTCTCTCTCGTGTTCTTGATTTGGCACGATCTTGATGTATCGCGAGCTTTGCTATTATAGTTGGATCTTATGTTTCTTCTCCCCCTCTTCTCTCTTGTAATGGTTTGAGTTTACCCTTTAAACTAATCTTATCGGATTGAGTCTTTAAAGATTTGAGAACACTTGATGTATGTCTTGCCGTGCGTATCTGTGGTGACAATGGGATATCACGTGATTCACTTGATGTATGTTTTGGTGATCAACTTGCGGGTTCCTCCCATGAACCTATGCACAGGGGTTGGCACACGTTTTCGTCGTGATTCTCCGGTAGAAACTTTGGGGCACTCTTTGAGGTTCTATGTGTTGGTTGAATAGATGAATCTGAGATTGTGTGATGCATATCGTATAATCATACCACGGATACTTGAGGTGACATTAGGGTTTTGGTTGATTTGTATCTTAAGGTGTTATTCTAGTATGAACTCTAGGGTTGTTTGTGACACTTACAAGAATAGCCCAATGGATTGATTGGAAAGAATAACTTTGAGATGGTTTCGTACCCTACCATAATCTCTTCATTTGTTCTCCGCTATTAGTGACTTTGGAGTGACTCTTTGTTGCATGTTGAGGGATAGTTATATGATCCAACTATGTTATTATTTTTGAGAGGACTTGCACTAGTGAAAGTACGTATGAACCCTAGGCCTTGTTTCCTATCATCGCAATACCGTTTACGCTCACTTTTATCGCTTGCTACGTTGCTGTTTTTATATTTTCAGTTTACAAAAACCTATATCTACCATCCATATTGCACTTGTATCACCATCTCTTCGCCGAACTAGTGCACCTATACAATTTACCATTGTATTGGGTGTGTTGAGGACACAAGAGACTCTTTGTTATTTGGTTGCAGGGTTGCTTGAGAGAGACCATCTTCATCCTACGCCTCCCACGGATTGATAAACCTTAGGTCATCCACTTGAGGGAAATTTGCTACTGTCCTACAAACCTCTGCACTTGGAGGCCCAACAACGTCTACAAGAAGAAGGTTGCGTAGTAGACATCAAGCTCTTTTCTGGCGCTGTTGCCGGGGAGGCTAGGTAAGTGAAGGTATATCTTTAGATCTTGCAATCGAATCTTTTTGTTTCTTGTTTCAGCACTAGTTTAGTTTATAAAAGAAAAGTACAAAAAATGGAATTGAGTTTACCACATACGGTTCATCTTTTTAATATCTTTTGTGAGTATGATGGAAAGGAAAATTGTGCCAAAGTGTTAGAGGAAGAATGCATTAAAATGTTTGGCACTAAATCTTTGAATGATGAGCATGATTGCAATGTTGTTATTATGAACTCCTTGAATATCCATAGTACTAATGATGATTGCACTAGTTATAATGAAAATGTCTCCTGTAAACATATCAATTTTTGTGGAGTGCATTGGGTTTGCAAGTACACACCAAATAGGGAAGATAGATATTGCAAGAGAAACCAAATTGTTGCAAGAAGAGCTATATGAATGTGCTGAAAGATTCAATATTTTTCACGCCCCTTTGTGAACTTTGCAATGAACATGGTCATATAAAACTCCAATGCTATTTGTTTCATGATCAAGTCGTGTCCAAATATTGTGATAATTTGATTACCCTTGAGCATCATAAAGAACTTAGCCTTCTTTTGGGTTATGAAGAAATGAAACATATAACTGAGGGTAATCCAAAATTTAATCTTGATAGAATTCTTGATTTTGATCTAGAGAAGATTTATATGTATTGTGCGGTGAATTGCATTGAAAATCCTTATATTGCCAATTACATAAAGAAAATAAAACAAATAGAAGATGAAGAGAATACTAATGAAAGGGAAGAGACTTCCCAATATCCTCCTATTATTTCTTATGATGAATCAGGTAACGAGGAGGAGCCTCCTATTCAACCAATCTCATTAATAAGGAGCTCCAAAAAGAGGATTGAACCCACACATGATGTGGTGAAGAAGAAGAAAAGAAAAAGGAAGAGAGGTAAAAAGGTATCTCTCCCAAATAAGGTTGCTCCTATTATTGTTGTGCCTCATGAAAATGAATCAAAAATAATTGTGGAAGATGATGCACTTGATGATGATCTCGTTATGCCTATTGCTTGTTGTGATGATTATGATTGGGAAGATAATGATACTTCTTATGATCTTGAAAATCCTTTTGGCACTTGCTTGGAAGAATATAATAATTGCTATACTATTGGTGCTATCCATACTATTAATGATGAGAGTGATTATGCTTATGATATGAAAAGGCCCAAGCTTGTGGAAGCTATGTTTGATGAGGATGACATATTTGAGAATATATTTGCTGCAATTAATGTTTGTCCCAAGCTTGGGGATGCTATGTTTAATAGTGATGATATTTTTAGCCTCTCAAGTTTTGATATGCAAAGTAGTTTTGATTATAGCATGCCTTCTACCTATGATGATTATATTGATGAAAGTGGGTTTGGAAGAGTGTCAACTTTAGGAAGTAGTGATCCCACAATATTGGAGGATATGATCAAGGACATAACGAGGAGTCTCGAAATGGTCGAGGCGTAAAGATCGATATATTGGACGACTATTTCGGACACTAGAAGTGTTTCGGGTGGTTTCGGAGAAAACCAGAGTGCCGGAGGGTTACCGGACCCCCCCCCCCCGGGAGAAATAGTGGGCCTTATGGGCCTTAGTGGAGACAGAGAGGGCTGGCCTAGGATCCAAATTGGACTAGGAGAGGGGGGCGGCTCCCCCCCTTTCCTTCTCCCTCTCCCCCTTCCTTTCCCCCTCCTAGTAGGAGTAGGAAAGAGGGGAGTCCTACCCCTACTAGGAGGAGGACTCCTCCTCCTGGCGCACCATAGAGGGCCGGCCGGCCTCCCCCTTGCTCCTTTATATACGGGGAAGGGGGCACCTCTAGACACACAAGTTGATCAGTTGATCTCTCCCAACCGTGTGCGATGCCCCCCTCCACCATAATCCACCTCGATCACATTGTTGAAGTGCTTAGGCAAAGCCCTGCGTCGGTAGCAACATCATCATTGTCATCACGCCGTCGTGCTGACAAAACTCTCTGGCGAAGCTCTGCTGGATCAGAGCTCACGGGACGTCATCGAGTTGAACGTCTGCTGAAATCGGAGGTGTCGTGCGTTCGGTACTTGGATCGGTCGGATCGTGAAGATGTACGACTACATCACCGCGTTTTGCTAACGCTTCCGCTTTCGTTCTATGAGGGTACGTGGACACACTCTCCCCTCTCGTTGCTATGCATCACCATGATTCTGCGTGTGCGTAGGAAAATTTTGAAATTACTGCGCTCCCCAACAGTGGCATCTGAGCCAGGTTTATGCGTAGATGTTATATGCACGAGTAGAACACAAGTGAGTTGTGGGCGATACAAATCATACTACTTACCAGCATGTCGTATGCAATGCAATCGCCCTGTAATTGCTTTACTTTATCACTAAGCGGTAGCGATAGTCGTAGAAGCAATAGTTGGCGAGACGACAGCGATGCTACGATGGAGATCAAGGTGTCGCGCCGGTGACGATGGTGATCATGACGGTGCTTCGGAGATGGAGATCACAAGCACAAGATGATGATGGCCATATCATATCACTTATATTGATTGCATGTGATGTTTATCCTTTATGCATCTTATTTTTCTTTGATTGACGGTAGCATTATAAGATGATCTCTTACTAAATTTCAAGGTAAAAGTGTTCTCCCTGAGTATGCACCGTTGCCAAAGTTCGTCGTGCCGAGACACCACGTGATGATCGGGTGTGATAAGCTCAACATTCATCTACAACGGGTGCAAGCCAGTTTTGCACACGCAGAATACTCGAGTTAAACTTGACGAGCCTAGCATATGCAGATATGGCCTCGGAACACTAAGACCGAAAGGTCGAGCGTGAATCATATAGTGGATATGATCAACATAGTGATGTTCACCATTGAAAACTACTCCATTTCACGTGATGATCGGTTATGGTTTAGTTGATTTGGATCACGTGATCACTTAGATGATTAGAGGGATGTCTATATAAGTGGGAGTTCTTAAGTAATATGATTAAATTGAAATTAAATTTATCATGAACTTAGTACTTGATAGTATTTTACTTGTCGATGTTGTTTTAGATAGATGGCCCGTGCTGTTGTTTCGTTGAATTTTAATGCGTTCCTTGAGAAAGCAAAGTTGAAAGATGATGGTACAGTTACACGGACTGGGTTCATAACTTGAGGATTATCCTCATTGCTGTACAGAAGAATTACGTCCTGGAAGCACCGCTAGGTGCCAGACCCGCTGCAGGAGCAACACCAGATGTTATGAACGTCTGGCAGAGCAAAACTGATGACTATCGATAATTCAGTGTGCCATGCTTTACGGCTTAGAACCGGGACTTCAACGACGTTTTGAACGTCATGGAGCATATGAGATGTTCCAGGAGTTGAAGTTAATATTTCAAGCAAATGCCCAGATTGAGAGATATGAAGTCTCCAATAAGTTCTACAGCTGCAAGATGGAGGAGAATAGTTCTGTCAGTGAGCATATACTCAGAATGTCTAGGTATAACAATCACTTGATTCAACTAGGAGTTAATCTTCCGGATGATAGTGTCATTTGACAGAATTCTTCAATCACTACCACCAAGCTGCAAGAGCTTCGTGATGAACTATAATATGCAAGGGATGGATAAGAAAATTCCCGAGCTCTTCGCAATGCTAAAGGCTGCGGAGGTAGAAATCAAGAAAGAGCATCAAGTGTTGATGGTCAACAAGACCACCAGTTTCAAGAAAAAGGGCAAAGGGAAGAAGAAGGGGAACTTCAAGAAGAACAGCAAACAAGTTGCTGCTCAAGAGAAGAAACCCAAGTCTGGACCTAAGCCTGAGACTGAGTGCTTCTACTGTAAACAGACTAGTCACTGGAAGCGGAACTGCCCCAAGTATTTGGCGGATAAGAAGGATGGCAAGGTGAACAAAGGTATATGTGATATACATGTTATTGATGTGTACCTCACTAGAGCTCGCAGTAGCACCTGGGTATTTGATACTGGTTTTGTTGCTAATATTTGCAACTCGAAACAGGGACTACGGATTAAGTGAAGACTGGCTAAGGACGAGGTGACGATGCGCGTGGGAAATGGTTCCAAAGTCGATGTGATTGCCGTCACCACGCTACTTCTACATCTACCTTCGGGATTAGTTTTAGACCTAAATAATTGTTATTTGGTGCCAGCGTTAAGCATGAACATTATATCTGGATCTTGTTTGATGCGAGACGGTTATTCATTTAAATTTGAGAATAATGGTTGTTCTATTTATATGAGTAATATCTTTTATGGTCATGCACCCTTGAAGAGTGGTCTATTTGTGTTAAATCTCGATACTAGTGACACACATATTTATAATGTTGAAGCCAAAAGATGCAGAGTTGATAATGATAGTGCAACTTATTTGTGGCACTGCCGTTTGGGTCATATTGGTGTAAAGCGCATGAAGAAACTCCATACTGATGGACATTTGGAATCACTTGATTATGAATCACTTGGTACTTGCAAACCATGCCTCATGGGCAAGATGACTAAAACGCCGTTCTCCGGAACAATGGAGCGAGCAACAGATTTATTGGAAATCATACATACTGATGTATGTGGACCGAGGAATATTGAGGCTCGCGGCGGCTATCGTTATGTTCTCACCTTCACAGATGATTTGAGCAGATATGGGTATATCTACTTAATGAAACATAAGTCTGAAACATTTGAAAAGTTCAAAGAATTTCAGAGTGAAGTGGAAAATCATCATAACAAGAAAATAAAGTTTCTACTATCTGATCGTGGAGGAGAATATTTGAGTTACGAGTTTGGTCTACATATTAAACAATGCGGAATAGTTTCGCAACTCACGCCACCAGGAACACCACAGCGTAACACTACTAGGGAAAACCCTAGCAGTAGCGCGGGTATTTTTCCTATCAGTAGCGCGGGTGGACGCGCTACTGATAAGGCGCTACAGCTATTCCTTACCAGGAGCGCGTGCTACGCGCGCTGCTGCTAAGACATATAGCAGCAGCGTTTGTTCACTCCAGCGCTACTGCTAATATAGCTAGTAGTAGCGTTTTTACTCTCCATCGCTACTAGTATTCTTTTTCTCATTTTTTTAATTTTTAGGGTATTTATACGCCGTTATACAAATTTTGGTACAATACCAATTATGAGGCTGTTATATCAATATGTCCATAACAGTGTGTCAAATGAAGGTGGATTAGGTTCAAGTGGAGGGAACATGTGGTGCATGTCAAAAGTATACTACTAATCCAAACTTGATCTAGTTTGGACTAGTAGTACTTTCGATGTGCACCACATGTTGCCTCCACTTGAATCTAATCCGTCAGCACAAGCTATTTAATCATCATCATAGTCATTACCACCAACAGTATTTATTTAATCACCATAGTCGTAGTGTAGCACATCATCATCTTTAAACTCATTCTAGCTAGCTAATCACCACCAACACTAGATGCGGTAGCTATCTAATCACCACCAACACTAGATAATAATAATCATCATAGTCATTACCACCAACACTAGCTATTTAATCATCATAGTCATAGTGTAGCACATCATCACTTCAAACTCATTTCTAGCTAGCTAATCACTCATGCTACTCTCTCTCAGGTAAAATAACATAAAACATGTGTAGCTCTCTGATACGTCTCCAACGTATCTATAATTTTTGATTGCTCCATGCTATATTCTCTACTGTTTTGGACTATATTGGGCTTTATTTCTCACTTTTATATTACTTTTGGGACTAACCTATTAACCGGAGGCCGAGCCCAGAATTGCTGTTTTTTGCCTATTTCAGTGTTTCGAAGAAACGGAATATCAAACGGAGTCCAAACAGAATGAAACCTTCGGGAACGTGATTTTCTCATCAGATAAGATCAAGGAGACTTGGACCCTCCATCAAGAAAGCCACGAGGCGGTCACGAGCGTGGAGGGCGCCCCCCCCCTAGGGCATGCCCCTTGCCTCGTGGGCCCCTCGGAGCTCCACCGACGTACTCCTTCCTCCTATATATACCTATGTACACCCAAACGATAAAAAACGGAGCCAAAAACCTAATTCCACCGCTGCAACCTTCTGTACCCACGAGATCCCATCTTGGGGCCTGTTCCGGAGCTCCGACGGAGGGGGCATCCATCACGGAGGGCTTCTACATCATCACCATAGCCTCTCCGATGAAGTGTGGGTAGTTTACCTCAGACCTTCGGGTCCATAGTGAGTAGCTAGATGGCTTCTTCTCTCTTTTTGGATCTCAATACAATGTTATCCCCCTCTCTCGTGGAGATCTATTTGATGTAATCTTCTTTTTGCGATGTGTTTGTTGAGACCGATGAATTGTGGATTTATGATCAAGATTATCTATGAACAATATTTAAATCTTCTCTGGATTCTTTTATGTATGATTGGTTATCTTTGCAAGTCTCTTCGAATTATCAGTTTGGTTTGGCCTACTAGATTGATTTTTCTTGCAATGGGAGAAGTGCTTAGCTTTGGGTTCAATCTTGCGGTGTCCTTACCCAGTGACAGAAGGGGCAGCAAGGCACGTATTGTATTGTTGCCATCGAGGATAACAAGATGGGGTATTTATCATATTTCATGAATTTATTCCTCTACATCATGTCATCTTGCTTAAGGCGTTACTCTGTTTTCATTAACTTAATACTCTAGATGCATGTTGGATAGCGGTCGATGTGTGGAGTAATAGTAGTAGATGCAGGCAGGAGTCGGTCTACTTGTCTCGGACATGATGCCTATATACATGATCATGCCTAGGTATTCTCATAACTATGCTCAATTCTGTCAATTGCTCAACAGTAATTTGTTCACCCACCGTAGAATACTTATGCTCTTGAGAGAAGCCACTAGTGAAACCTATGGCCCCCGGGTCTATTCTCATCATATCAATCTTCCATCACTTTATTATTGCTTTGCTTTTTACTTTGCCTTTTATTTTACCTTGCATCTTTATACCAAAAATACCAAAAATATTATCTATCATCTCTATCAGATCTCACTCTCGTAAGTGACCGTGAAGGGATTGACAACCCCTAATCGCGTTGGTTGCGTTGAGCTATTGTTTTGTGTAGGTACGAGGGACTCGCGCGTAGCCTCCTACTGGATTGATACCTTGGTTCTCAAAAACTGAGGGAAATACTTATGCTACTTTGCTGCATCATCCTCTCCTCTTGGGGAAATCCAACGCAAGCTCAAGAGGTAGCACTCTCCTCCTTCATCAAGTTGGAGCATGCAGATGAACCTGTCTCCTAATCGTGGGCTGCGCTTCTCATTGCTGCCCCCTAGTACTTCTCTGCGCTCCTCCATCACAAATTTGGTCCAGTCTTTCACTATTAAGACTTCCTCACTCTTAGAAATCCTGAATGCACTAAAGTGCATTGTAGGATATCTTGGTCGTAAGCTAACAATACTCATGGTACCATTAGTCTCGAACCCATGAGGCACAACATTCATCGGGAGTCCCTGTTGAAGAACATCGTATAGTAACATACTTAGAAATGAAGTTTAGCTTAAAAATAATGTATGCAAAAGATGCACTAAGGACAAATAGTAAAAATATTACCATCTTTCCTAAATAGATGTGACCATAGTTCATTACGAACACTATTGGTCGCACATTTTCAGTACTAACATTTCTAAGTGTAGGAAGAAAATTTGTCTTAACAGTATCAAGATCCTCAAGCCATGAAACATAATGACTTAGCTCCTCGCAGTTTAGTTTAGCCCTAGGACAGTAGTAGGTCCTGTCTACCAAGCGCTGGACATGTTTGCTTGAACCGAAATAAGCTGACAATAGAAATTAGTTGTCAACTATTTTTGAATAAACAATATCAAAGACATAAATATGGTTGAGAAACTCGCATAATGGTATAACTGGAGGCGCCTGCACATCGACCCAGATGTCGGTATTACCTTCAATATCATCTTCTGGACGAATATCAAAGGTGATAACCATATCAGGCTCAAATGTAAGTCTTGCATAGTGCTCGCCAAGTTTTGCATCCAAAATAGGTGTAGTCGTCTGCATTGTATAAATTTGCATGGAAAATTTAACCATGCTCGGTCTTCAAGTAAACTTTCTTTACCTCCATAGTACGACTGAAAGCTATCTTATCCAAGACAAAAACTTTTGCATGGCAGGGGATACGCTAGTAGAATAGTAAAAAAAATAAATTATAAGTTGAAGCAGATGTCACGCTTAATTACGAAAAAAGACTTGTCGTTGTGACTTACTGTATCCACTTCGAAGTCACGTCCAACTTGATGCTGAAGCACCTATCATCATCTAGGAAGATTCCGCGCACAGGCGGTGCTCGTCTTAGCAGTATTTGCAAATATCGAAATCCTTTTCATTGTCAGACATTTCCTATGTTCATAGTTGAAGCATTAGTTGAAAATCGATCGAAGACAACTCCAGGATACTCAAAATATCTTATAGGACTCATATTGACATGAGCATTCAATAAACAAAACCAAATCGTAAAATAAATAAGTATTCAAATTAGCATGCATTCAATAAGAAAAAGTAAATCATCTCATGCGTCCGTACATCGTTGAATATTATCACGAATACATCCCGAATAGTATCATACATATAACATCACTAATACAACTAAAACCCTAGCGCACGACGGGAATCGGCGCAGGCGGTGGACACCCAAAGAGAAGGAACCATCACAAGATCATACCTCCAGTGAGATCCCTGGAGAACCTGCCAGGTATTGGAGAACCTGTGCTCCAACGCAAACAAGTAGCGACGGACGTGCCTGTCCTCCTCACTGACACGGTGACGCACCACCTCCGCGGGGTCCTCAAGCCTCTGGACCGTCACTGGCCCACGCGACCGCCACCAAAGAAGGTTCGGGTCAACGACAGGCTGGCTCCTCACCAACCTGCGCCCCCCGGTAGGTAGCGCCTCCCAGTACCACCCCGGCGGAGCCCAGTCCCGGACATGGCCCATCTGGTGACGCAGGTGTCCTCGGCCGACTCGACGACGAGGATGCGGGATAGGCATCATCGACGTCGATGCACGAAAAATTGCTTTAACAAAAAAATAACAACAAATGTGACATGTTCAACTAGTTCTATTAATTTAACTAGTTCTTATGAATAAATCTAGTCGATTAATTCTATACCTAATAAAATGAATAATGACATAAAAAAGGCCTATGCTTTGCAGGAAGGTTGACTCCTTCCCGGTGCGCAAATCCCGGGCACTCGATATGTCCTAGTTTGTAGCACAAGTCATGCCGAAATTCATAGAAAATTTCAGCATGACTTTTGCTAAAAAGTGGACAAATCGAGAACCTGAAATTTGCCGGTACGGAAATGAATCAACATTCCGGCAAAACATAGGCCACTCGGCTTCATTTCATGGAAACAACAAAGCCACTTGGGCACAATCGAACCCCTTCAATAATGGAATATGCAAATGAACATCAATGACATATATCATATAACAACAATTTGCAAATGAAATTACTGTTTAGGCATTTTCATAAAAATTTGCCCTAGCTAATTTCCTAAAAAAATTGCTAATCATTTTTCCTAAATGCTAAAAAATTCCTGCTGCCCTAAACAAATCTAGGGTTCATATGAACACCTAGGGCTCATATGAACATCAACACGGCATCAACACATATATAAATTGCCCTAGCAGAGAGAGAGAGGAGGGTAGGGGAGAGGAGAGGCAGAGCCTTACGGTGACTGCGGCGAGGGAGGGGCAGGCGGCGTCGAGGTCGGGGTCGGGGCTCGGGCGCGCGGCGGAGAGCGGCGTCGAGGTCGGGGTCGGGGGCGGCGTCGAGGTCGGGGTCGGGGGCGGCGTCGAATCCGGGGTCGGGGGCGGCGTTGAGGCGGGAGAGTGACAGGAGAGCGCGTGGCGGCCGACGGGGGGTTGCAATTTGGGGGAAGTGGCCGTTGGGAAGAACGAATCGAGCGGTTTAGTCAGAAGTAGTAGTAGCGCGTTCCAGGAAGTGCGCTACTACTAACATAGCTACAGCGCGTTCCTGGATACGCGCTACTGCTATACCATTCTCTTTTTTCCACTTTTTCATTTATTTTTGTTTACATTTTTTTCTTTCACCTTTTTGTATTTCTTTCATTTTCATTTACTTTTCTATTTGTTTTCCATTTAATTTTATTTACTTTAGCAGTAGCGCCTCTCAGTGTAAACGCGCTGCTACAAAGCAAATAGCGGTAGCGCGGTTCGCCGAAGAACGCTACTACTATGTGCAGCCTACCGGCTAAGCCGTGGGAATTTTGGTAGTAGCGCTTTTGTACTCGGGCGCGCTACTGATATAACTGTATCTGTAGCGCCGTTTACAACACCGCGCTACTGCTAATTAGCACCAGTGTGCGTTTTTAGCCCGCGCTACTGCTAATGTTCTGTGTATAAGGTTTTCCCTAGTAGTGTAATGGTGTGTCCGAATGTCATAATCGTACTTTACTAGATATGGTGCGATCTATGATGTCTCTTACTGATTTACCGCTATCGTTTTGGGGTTATGCTTTAGAGACGGCTGCATTCATGTTAAATAGGGCACCATCGAAATCCGTTGAGACGACGCCTTATGAACTGTGGTTTGGCAAGAAACCAAAGTTGTTGTTTCTTAAAGTTTGGGGCTGCGATGCTTATGTGAAAAAGCTTCAACCTGATAAGCTCGAACCCAAATCGGAGAAATGTGTCTTCATAGGATACCCAAAGAAAACTGTTGGGTACACCTTCTATCACAGATCTGAAGGCAGGACATTCGTTGCTAAGAATTGATCATTTCTAGAGAAGGAGTTTCTCTCGAAAGAAGTGAGTGGGAGGAAAATAGAACTTGATGAGGTAACTGTACCTGCTCCCTTATTGGAAAGTAGTTCATCACAGAAACCGGTTCCTGTGACACCTACACCAATTAGTGAGGAAGATAATGATGATGATCATGAAACTTCAGATCAAGTTACTACCGAACCTCGTAGGTCAACCAGAGTAAGATCTGCACCAGAGTGGTATGGTAATCCTGTTCTGAAGGTCATGTTACTAGACCATGACGAACCTACGAACTATGAGGAAGCGATGATGAGCCCAGATTCCGCAAAATGGCTTGAGGCCATGAAATCTGAGATGGGATCCATATAAGAGAACAAAGTATGGACTTTGGTTGACTTGCCTGATGATCAGCAAGCCATCAAAAATAAATGGATCTTCAAGAAGAAGACAGACGCTGACGGTAATGTTACTGTCTACAAAGCTCGACTTGTTGCGAAAGGTTTTCGACAAGTTCAAGGAGTTTACTACGATGAGACCTTCTCACCCGTAGCGATGCTTAAGTCTGTCCGAATCATGTTAGCAATTGCCGCATTTTATGATTATGAAATTTGGCAAATGGATATAAAGACTGCATTCCTGAATGGTTTTCTGGAAGAAGAGTTGTATATGATGCAACCTGAAGGTTTTATCGATCCAAAAAGGTGCTAACAAAGTGTGCAAGCTCCAGCGATCCATTTATGGACTGGTGCAAGCCTGTCGGAGTTGGAATAAACGTTTTGATAGTGTGATCAAAGCATATGGTTTTATACAGACTTTTGAAGAAGCATGTATTTACAAGAAAGTGAGTGGGAGCTCTGTAGCATTTCTAATCTTATACGTGGATGACATATTGTTGATTGGAAATGATATAGAATTTCTGGATAGCATAAAAGGATACTTGAATAAGAGTTTTTTGATGAAGGACCTCGGTGAAGCTGCTTACATATTGGGCATCAAGATCTATCGAGATAGATCAAGACGCTTAATTGGACTTTCACAAAGCACATACCTTGACAAAGTTTTAAAGAAGTTCAAAATGGATCAGGAAAAGAAAGGGTTCTTGCCTGTGTCACAAGGTGTGAAGTTGAGTAAGACTCAATGTCCGACCACTGCAGAAGATAGAGAGAAAATGAAAGATGTTCCCTATGCTTCAGCCATAGGCTCTATCATGTATGCAATGCTGTGTACCAGACCTGATGTGTGCCTTGCTATTAGTTTAGCAGGGAGGTACCAAAGTAATCCAGGAGTGGATCACTGGACAGCGGTCAAGAACATCCTGAAATACCTGAAAAGGACTAAGGATATGTTTCTCGTTTATGGAGGTGACAAAGAGCTCATCGTAAATGGTTACGTCGATGCAAGCTTTGACACTGATCCGGACAATTCTAAATCGCAAATCGGATACGTTTTTATATTGAACGATGGAGCTGACAGTTGGAGCAGTTCTAAACAAAGCATCATGGTGGGATCTACGTGTGAAGCGGAGTACATTGCTGCTTCGGAAGCAGCAAATGAAGGAGTCTGGATGAAGGAGTTCATATCCGTTCTAGGTGTCATACCTAGTGCATTGGGTCCAATGAAAATCTTTTGTGACAATACTGGTGCAATTGCCTTGGCAAAGGAATCCAAATTTCACAAGAGAACCAAGCACATCAAGAGACGCTTCAACTCCATCCGGGATCAAGTCCAGGTGGGAGACATAGAGATTTGCAAGATACATACGGATCTGAATGTTGTAGACCCGTTCACTAAGCCTCTTCCATGAGCAAAACATGATTAGCACCAAGGCTCCATGGGTGTTAGAATCATTACAGTGTAATCTAGATTATTGACTCTAGTGCAAGTGGGAGACTGAAGGAAATATGCCCTAGAGGCAATAATAAAGTTATTATTTATTTCCTCATATCATGATAAATGTTTATTATTCATGCTAGAATTGTATTAACCGGAAACTTAGTACATGTGTGAATACATAGACAAACAGAGTTTCACTAGTATGCCTCTACTTGACTAGCTCGTTAATTAAAGATGGTTATGTTTCCTAACCATAGACATGAGTTGTCATTTGATTAATGGGATCACATCATTAGGAGAATGATGTGATTTACTTGACTCATTCCGTTAGCATAGCACTTGATCGTTTAGTATGTTGCTATTGCTTTCTTCATGACTTATACATGTTCCTATAACTATGAGATTATGCAACTCCCGTTTACCGGAGGAACACTTTGTGTGCTGCCAAACGTCACAATGTAAATGAGTGATTATAAAGGTGCTCTACAGGTGTCTCTAAAGGTACTTGTTGAGTTGGCGTATATCGAGATTATGATTTGTCACTCCGATTTTCGGAGAGGTATCTCTGGGCCCACTCGGTAATACACATCACTATAAGCCTTGCAAGCATTGTAACTATTGAGTTATTTGCGGGATGATGTATTACGGAACGAGTAAAGAGACCTGTCGGTAACGAGATTGAACTAGGTATTGAGATACCGACGATCGAATCTCGGGCATGTAACATACCGATGACAAAGGGAACAACGTATGTTGTTATGCGGTTTGACCGATAAAGATCTTCGTAGAATATGTAGGAGCCAATATGAGCATCCAGGTTCCTCTATTGGTCATTGACCGGAGACGTGTCTCGGTCATGTCTACATAGTTCTTGAACCCGTAGGGTCTGCACGCTTAAAGTTCGGTGACGATCGGTATTATGAGTTTTTATGTTTTGATGTACCGAAGGTAGTTCGGAGTCCCGGATATGATCACGGACATAACGAGGAGTCTCTAAATGGTCGAGGCGTAAAGATCAATATATTATACGACTATATTCGGACACCGGAAGTGTTCCGGATGGTTTCGGAGAAAACCGGAGTGCCGGAGGGTTACCGGAACCCCCCGGGAGAAATAGTGGGCCTTATGGGCCTTAGTGGAGAGAGAGAGAGGGCTGGCCTAGGGCAGGCCGCGCGCCCCTCCCCCTCTGGTCCGAATTGGACTAGGAGAGGGGGGCGGCGCCCCCCTTTCCTTCTCCCTCTCCCCCTTCCATTCCCCCTCCTAGTAGGACTAGGAAAGAGGGGAAAGAGGGGAGTCCTACTCCTACTAGGAGGAGGAGGACTCCTCCTGGCACGCCATAGAGGGCCGGCCGGCCTCCCCCTTGCTCCTTTATATACGGGGGCAGGGGGGCACCTCTAGACACACAAGTTGATCAGCTGATCTCTCCCAACCGTGTGCGGTGCCCCCCTCCACCATAATCCACCTCGATCATATCGTTGCGGTGCTTAGGCAAAGCCCTGCATCGGTAGCAACATCATCATCGTCATCACGCCGTCGTGCTGACGAAACTCTCCGGCGAAGCTCTGCTGGATCGGAGCTCGCGAGACGTCATCGAGTTGAACGTGTGCTGAACTCGGAGGTGCCGTGCGTTCGGTACTTGGATCGGTCGGATCGTGAAGACGTACGACTACATCAACCGCGTTTTGCTAACGCTTCCGCTTTCGGTCTACGAGGGTACGTGGACACACTCTCCCCTGTCGTTGCTATGCATCACCATGATCCTGCGTGTGTGTAGGAAAATTTTGAAATTACTACGTTCCCCAAAAACTGTTCCATAGTGTATCCCATGCAACATAAGGGTTGACTTCAACAATTTATGAGGTAACGTTATGTACTTTGAGGATGATATGGGACGCACATTTGAACTGGATGTGCGTAAACGGAATGATAGAACAATCATATATGGCGATGGATGGGAGCAGTACATTGCACAAAGTAGGAGGAGCACATAGCCTTTTCCTTGAAAGGAGCGGTCAACAGGTTAAGGAAAATGTATTTCTACGGCGATGACGATGACGATGACCAGGATCATGACGATTGCCAGGATCACCGGGATGGTGAAGACAGCCAAGATGACGAGGACAACCATGAAGATTAGGAATGCTAGGATGACGATGACAGCCAGAATGACGAGGATGAGCAAGATGATGACGATGAGGAAGATGTTGATGATGGCCCATTCAGTTCTGTAATTTTCTCTCAAAGAATAAGGAAGCTTACTCGGGATGACACCATGAATGTTACTGCGATGTTACCATTGAGTATGGCCTTCGTGGGGAAGCCCACCGTTTAACTAAAACTAACGTCGTCAAAAAAGTCATGGTGAGATGTTTTGTATTCTTTCATCTTTTATTGTTCATAACCAAGTATGGTGAGATGTCTAACATTATGTGCTCTCTATTTGCTCTTAATGGTGGGGAGTTCAGAAGTTACCTATGAAGATGTTTTTCGGAGTGGACATCCCCGTCGTCAGCACCGCTGGAGTACACCATGGACCAACAGGGCATGTCACAAACGTTCAGTACAAGACGGAATCAGACGGATGCATATCCTTCTATGAGTCCGGCTTGCAGGAGTTCATGATGAAAAAGAGAGAACTAAGGGTGGACACCCTTGGGATAATCACCATAAGGAAGAGCAACCGCAATGACTTTCAGATGATGGTTCTCGTTGACCATGTTTAGAAATATGGTCTAAGTCATGACTTATCAGCCGATGAACTCTTACTTAACTCTTACTTAATTAGTATGTTAAGATGGATGTGATCGATACATTGATGTTTGTTTCTTGAGTCAAAAAAATTGAAAGTGTTACTTAATTATTTGGTCATTTTGGTTTCCAAAATGAATTCAGTCTGGTTCAGTTGTATTGAGAATCATATGACTACACCTTTTGGAGTAATGTGTGTCAACGCGAAATGCCAACAATTGGTATACTCTACCCTATCCCTTCAGCGGCGGGCGATATGGTAGAACCATCACTGCTACAATGGTATTTGTGGCAGGCAGTATAGCGAGCTGTGGCGGGTGCGAACTAACGCCTGCCACTGAAAACTATGTACCAGTGACGGGCGCACGCCCACCACTGATGCGGTTATATCAATGGCGGGATGTCGGTGACGAGCGCCTTGGGTGCCTGTCCCGCCGCTGCATTCCTGCAGTAGTGCTTGTAGATAGATTGTAGACGTATGTTTGTTCCACCGTAGCAAACAAAAGAAGAAGAAAAGGAGCGAGCGAGCCTGCTAAATGGGCCAGCCCCGTAGAGGTTCCATTGTATCTCTCAAATTCTAACCTGTAGGGGTTTAGCGCGTTACGTGTTGGGTGAAGGGCAAATGCTGTTGGAATAAGCCACCGCGTCTGGTGTCGTCAGGCTTGCCAGGCGCGTCGGGTGCACGTGGGACATGCGAGACGGAGCGCCATGACGAGCGTGCGTGTTGGTGACGCGTGAGCCTGTTCTCGCGTTGGCGTTCGCCATGTAGGTCTAAGTGCATGAGTTCGTGCTTGTGACAGTGTCAGTTTGAGTCGGTCAGCAGCTTAGCGCGTATGTAGCGTCGAGGAGCTGCATGCAGTAGGCCGTTGAGGCAGCTGCGTCGTCGTGTTTGCGCGGCCCGGCCGAGCGGATCGTGGGCGCGTAGGTGCGCGTCATGTGCGAGCCGGCAGGAGTGGGGCGTGGTGTGTGTGTGCGCATGTGTTAGCCCCGGGTATAAATACCTCCCCGTGTACTGCTCGTATGACTTGAGCCAGCTGGGATAAAAAAAAGTAGTGCGTTGGTGCGCCCGTGGAGGCGTTCGTGCGCTGTGAAAAAATCTGTTGTTTCCATTGCCTCCGTCTTCCACCTCTGTCCGTGAGCTGCGAGGTGAGAGAGCGAGCTAGCTAGGCCTGTGGCAACAACAATTAATACCAGAGCTTCGGTTGCGAGGTGATCACCGGCGGCCACGACGTTCATTCCGCATGGCGGCGGTGCGGGCACGATATCGTTGGAGCTGTCGCCGCTGACGACGGCGAGCTATATACCTCCTGGGCGATCCAGGCGGAGGCTATCTTTGACGCCGAGGGGCTGTGGAGTGCGGTGGCTCCGGCAGAGGGCGCGGCGGTCGATGCCTGGAAGAGCAAGACGGCGCGGGCGGCGATGCTGGGCACACTGCCAGAGGATTTGCGGATGCAGGTGGCGACGAAGCGAACCGCGAAGGAGGTATGGGACTGCCTCAAGGTTCGCTTCATCGGCGCCGATCGGGTGCGGGCAGCGAGGCACGGGACGCTGTGCGGCGAGTTCGATCGCCTGCGAATGGACAACGGCGATGAACTGGACGAGTACGCCGGGAAGGTCAGCGGCATGGCGGCTAGGTACGCGGTGCTCGGGTCGACGCTCGACGATAGCGCCATGGTGAAGAAGCTACTCGACACCGTACTGGACCGGCTGTACGCTGCGGTCGCCGGCATCGAGCAGTTTTGCAATATGGAGGAGCTGGCGTTTGAGGAGGCACTCGGACGGCTCAAGGCGTTCGAGAAAAGGACGCGGCGGCGTGTGCAGGCCGGCGGCGAGCGCGCGAGCAAGCAGCTCATGATGACGGCTGCTCAGTGAGCGGCGCGGCGGCGACACCAGGGCGGGCGCGGCTTAGGCGAAAACGATGATGACGGCGCGGCAAGCACAGCGTCGGGCAACGGAGGGAAGCGCCGTGGACGCTGCTACAACTACAGGGAGCGCGGGCACTTCCGGCTCGAGTGCCCGCAGCTACGGAAAGGACCGATGGCGGAGCAGGCTCTCCTGGTCGACGCTAATGTCAATGACGACGGACTCCTCTAGGCCGTGGCTTAGGGGTGTGTGTGTTGGAATAAGTCACGGCATCTGATGCGATCGGGCGCGTCGGGTACGCGCGGGGCGTGCGAGACGCAGCGCCGTGGCGAGCGTGCGTGTTGGTGACGCGTGAGTCTGTTTCTCGCGTTGGTGTTCGCCGTGTAGGTCTAGGTGCATGAGTTCGTGCTTGTGCCAGTGTCAGTTTGGGTCGGTCAGCAGCTTAGCGCGTACGTAGCATCGAGGAGCTGCATGCAGTAGGCCGTTGAGATCCGTTGAGGCAGATGCGTCGTCGTGTTTGTGCGCGGCCCGGCCGAGCGGATAGTGGGCGCGTAGGTGCGTGTTGTGTGCGAGCGGGCAAGAGTGGGGCGTGGCGTGTGCGTGCGCGCACGTGTTAGCACCGGGTATAAATACCTTTCCCTGTACTGCTTGTATGACTTGAGCCGGTATATATAGAGATAAAAGGAAAGTAGGGCGTTGGTGCGCCCATGGCGGCGTTCGTGCACCGTGAAAAAATGTTATTTCCATTGCCTCCGACTTCCACCTCTGTCCGTGAGCTGCGAGGTGAGAGAGCGAGCTAGCTAGGCCTGTGCCAATGACAAATGCTGGCGGCACGTCTGGATTTTTCTATTTGACGCATTCTGCGTCAAAATGCCGAGGTGCCACGCAGGCAATCGAAGGGAGCGACAAGACGGGCCGGCCCGGTTAGAAGTGAGGCGTGCGTTCCACTGATCCTGGTTTTGGGACCTTGTGAAAGGTTCCATCAAGTTTTTCCGGTTTTGGGAACCTTCTAGCAGGTTCTAAACCAATTTTTTCTGCTGAATTTTTCTTTTTCTTTTTTTTCTATTCTCCACTTTATCATTTTTCGTTTTTCATTTTTCTGTTTCTCCATTTCTTTTCTTTCTTTTTTATTTACTTTTTAAAGTTTATTTTTCTTTTTTAACAAATTATTGGATGAAAAATGTTCGCATTTTAATTTCTGTTCACAAATGCCGATATTTTTAAGGAATTTATAAAAAAAATTGCCAATATGAAAATTTTGTTACTAAAGTTAGAAATGTTCATGTTTCGAAAATTTCATTCGCATATTTAGAATGGGTACAGGACTTCAGAACATGTTCCCAACGTATATTGTTTTTCAAGAATTTGAAAACTGTTAATCTTTCAGAATTTTGTTCTGAAATTTATATATTTCTGGGAATTTAAAAATAATCGCATTTTTATTTTTTTTCACAAATTAAAAAAATGTTTGGTAATTTCAAATAATGTTCTTGATTCTCAAATTTGCTCACAAATTCAAAAATATCGTGTTTTCACAAAACTTTCGCATATCAAAAAAAATTCTGAGAATTTTGGAAAATGTTTGAGTTTCGAAATAATTGTTTGTAAATTTGAGAAATGTTCTTGGTTGCAATTTTTGTTCCTTTTTTTAAAAAAATATTTTGCATTTTTACAAAATTATTCGTAATTTTGGAAAAATTTCTTGTTTGCAATTTCTTTTTTTTGCAAGAAAATGGTTCATAATCCCAAATAATGTTCGCGTTTTCATGAAATGTTCAAGGTTTTATAATTTTGATAACGATTTTTAAAATGTTATTATTTCACAAAATATTTACCTTTTTCAAAAAGAAATCATGTTTGAAATTTATAAAATGCTTAAATCAGTCGCAGCTTATAGTTCATATATCCATTGGGCTGCAATTTTGGGCACAAAGTCCCAAGAATTGTAGAACCGGGCTAGCGCCCTGGTTCCATAGCAGGAGGTGCTCGTTTCGACCCCTCAGTGAGACATTAGTTTATGGGATTGTAAAGTGTTTATTGCTGTAGCTTGTTTCTTATAGAATTGCACTGCACATCAAGCACAAAAGCTAGTTGGCCACAGCGCGCGTAATACCGTCAAGATACGGGATTGAATCCCAGCGCAAGCTTGTACTCTTATCTGGTTTCTAAATCTCGCGAAAGTCAAATGGGCCGGCACAGGTGTGCCATCCCTGTGCGAAACGTCGACTCTTCGACGCAAGGAGCGTCACATAGGAGGTCCCGGCATTCCTTGGCGTGTCGCTCGCGCACTGCTCTACTTTTTTCCTGACAATCCACTGAGAACAAAATCAGTAGAAAAATGTGATCTCCCATCTAAAAACAATCAGTTGCTGGTTTCTGATATGTTGAAAATTTCATTCATGAATTTAAAAAAGTTCGTGATTTGAAAACGATGTTCATGAATTGGAAAAATATACGCAAATTGAAAAAATCTTCAAGAATTTATAAAACTTTTGAAGAATTTTAGATGTATTCAAGAATTAAAAACAATGTTCACAAAATTTTAAAATTTTCATGGATTAAAATAGTGTTCACAAGATTCATGTTTATGAATTTCAAAAAAAATCACAAATTGAAACATATTAAACAATTAAAATAATGTTGAAAATACAAAACAAATGTACCTAAATTTTGAAAAATATACCTGAATTTGAAAAATACATGAATTTGAAAATATCGCACAATAAAATCAAAAAGGATGAATGAACATACAGAAAATGAAAACCCGGAAAAACCGGCAAAAGAAACACAGGAAAATAATGAGCGAGGGAAGGAACTTACCAAAATTGGTGGGGAAAGAAATAGAACTACTCGAGCAGGCTGACTCATTACCAGCAGGCCGGGCATGCTCGTTTCGTCGCTACCCCAGGCCTAGGCGTGGAGTAAGGTTTGTCCCCAGATAGTACCATACTAGGTTTTTTTCCCTGTTGTGTTTTTTGCCGGTTGTTC